>NW_026961382.1:600000-900000 GCF_963924245.1 Chroicocephalus ridibundus | reverse complement strand
TTTTCCCTGCTGGCTCTTTGGGCGTGGGACCAACCTCCAGACATATGGCCATTTTTGCGCCTGGCGTGACGCCATGTGGGAAAGGGTGGTTTTGAGGCCGAAGGCAGCAGGAAAGCCTGCAGCCCCCAGGTGTGTGGGGCTACGCAAGCGGTTCCCAAAGAGCTTTAGAACAAGGCATAGTTTTCCCTGCTGGCTCTTTGAGCGTGGGACCAGTCTCCAGACATATGGCCATTTTTGGGCCTGGCGTGGCGCCAAGTGGGAAAGGGTTGTTTTGAGGCTGAAGAGAGCAGGAAAGCCTGCAGCCCCCAGGTGTGTGGGGCTACGCAAGCGGTTCCCAAAGAGCTTTAGAACAAGGCATAGTTTTCCCTGCTGGCTCTTTGGGCGTCGGACCAATCTCCAGACATATGGTCAGTTTTGTGCCTGGCACAGGGCCAAGTGGGAAAGGGTGGTTTTGAGGCTGAAGGCAGCAGGAAAGCCTGCAGCCCCCAGGTGTGTGGGGCTACGCAAGCGGTTCCCAAAGAGCTTTAGAACAAGGCATAGTTTTCCCTGCTGGCTCTTTGGGCGTGGGACCAGTCTCCAGACATATGGCCATTTTTGTGCCTGGCGTGACGCCATGTGGGAAAGGGTGGTTTTGAGGCCGAAGGCAGCAGGAAAGCCTGCAGCCCCCAGGTGTGTGGGGCTACGCAAGCGGTTCCCAAAGAGCTTTAGAACAAGGCATAGTTTTCCCTGCTGGCTCTTTGGGCGTGGGACCAATCTCCAGCCATATGGCCATTTTTCTGCCTGGCGTGACGCCATGTGGGAAAGGGTGGTTTTGAGGCTGCAGGTGCCAGAAAAGCCTGCAGCCCCCAGGTGTGTGGGGCTACGCAAGCGGTTCCCAAAGAGCTTTAGAACAAGGCATAGTTTTCCCTGCTGGCTCTTTGGGCGTGGGACCAGTCTCCAGACATATGGCCATTTTTGGGCCTGGCGCGGCGCCAAGTGGGAAAGGGTGGTTTTGAGGCTGAAGGCAGCAGGAGAGCTTGCAGCCCCAAGGTGTGTGGGGCTACGCAAGCGGTTCCCAAAGAGCTTTAGAACAAGGCATAGTTTTCCCTGCTGGCTCTTTGGGCGTGGGACCAGTCTCCAGACATATGGCCATTTTTGGGCCTGGCGTGACGCCATGTGGGAAAGGGTGGTTTTGAGGCTGAAGGCAGTAGGAAAGCCTGCAGCCCCCAGGTGTGTGGGGCTACGCAAGCGGTTCCCAAAGAGCTTTAGAACAAGGCATAGTTTTCCCTGCTGGCTCTTTGGGCGTGGGACCAGTCTCCAGACATATGGCCATTTTTGTGCCTGGAGCGAAGCCTAGTGGGAAAGGGTGTTTTTGAGGCTGAAGGCAGCAGGAAAGCCTGCAGCCCCCAGGTGTGTGGGGCTACGCAAGAGGTTCCCAAAGAGCTTTAGAACAAGGCATAGTTTTCCCTGCTGGCTCTTTGGGCGTGGGACCAGTCTCCAGACATATGGCCATTTTTGTGCCTGGCGCAGCGCCAAGTGGGAAAGGGTGTTTTTGAGGCTGAAGGCAGCAGGAAAGCCTGCAGCCCCCAGGTGTGTGGGGCTACGCAAGTGGTTCCCAAAGAGCTTTAGAACAAGGCATAGTTTTCCCTGCTGGCTCTTTGGGCGTGGGACCAACCTCCAGACATATGGCCATTTTTGAGCCTGGCGCAGCGCCAAGTGGGAAAGGGTGGTTTTGAGGCTGAAGGCAGCAGGAAAGCCTGCAGCCCCCAGGTGTGTGGGGCTACGCAAGCGGTTCCCAAAGAGCTTTAGAACAAGGCATAGTTTTCCCTGCTGGCTCTTTGGGCGTGGGACCAGTCTCCAGACATATGGCCATTTTTGTGCCTGGCGTGACGCCATGTGGGAAAGGGTGGTTTTGAGGCCGAAGGCAGCAGGAAAGCCTGCAGCCCCCAGGTGTGTGGGGCTACGCAAGCGGTTCCCAAAGAGCTTTAGAACAAGGCATAGTTTTCCCTGCTGGCTCTTTGGGCGTGGGACCAATCTCCAGCCATATGGCCATTTTTCTGCCTGGCGTGACGCCATGTGGGAAAGGGTGGTTTTGAGGCTGCAGGTGCCAGAAAAGCCTGCAGCCCCCAGGTGTGTGGGGCTACGCAAGCGGTTCCCAAAGAGCTTTAGAACAAGGCATAGTTTTCCCTGCTGGCTCTGTGGCCGTGGGACCAGTCTCCAGACATATGGCCATTTTTGGGCCTCGCGCGGGGCCAAGTGGGAAAGGGTGTTTTTGAGGCTGAAGGCAGCAGGAAAGCCTGCAGCCCCCAGGTGTGTGGGGCTACGCAAGCGGTTCCCAAAGAGCTTTAGTACAAGGCATAGTTTTCCCTGCTGGCTCTTTGGGCGTGGGACCAATCTCCAGCCATATGGCCATTTTTGTGCCTGGCGCGGTTCCAAGTGGGAAAGGGTGGTTTTGAGGCTGAAGGCAGCAGGAAAGCCTGCAGCCCCCAGGTGTGTGGGGCTACGCAAGCGGTTCCCAAAGAGCTTTAGAACAAGGCATAGTTTTCCCTGCTGGCTCTTTGGGCGTGGGACCAACCTCCAGACATATGGCCATTTTTGGGCCTGGCGTGACGCCATGTGGGAAAGGGTGGTTTTGAGGCTGAAGGCAGTAGGAAAGCCTGCAGCCCCCAGGTGTGTGGGGCTACGCAAGCGGTTCCCAAAGAGCTTTAGAACAAGGCATAGTTTTCCCTGCTGGCTCTTTGGGCGTGGGACCAGTCTCCAGACATATGGCCATTTTTGTGCCTGGCGCAGCGCCAAGTGGGAAAGGGTGTTTTTGAGGCTGAAGGCAGCAGGAAAGCCTGCAGCCCCCAGGTGTGTGGGGCTACGCAAGTGGTTCCCAAAGAGCTTTAGAACAAGGCATAGTTTTCCCTGCTGGCTCTTTGGGCGTGGGACCAACCTCCAGACATATGGCCATTTTTGAGCCTGGCGCAGCGCCAAGTGGGAAAGGGTGGTTTTGAGGCTGAAGGCAGCAGGAAAGCCTGCAGCCCCCAGGTGTGTGGGGCTACGCAAGCGGTTCCCAAAGAGCTTTAGAACAAGGCATAGTTTTCCCTGCTGGCTCTTTGGGCGTGGGACCAGTCTCCAGACATATGGCCATTTTTGTGCCTGGCGTGACGCCATGTGGGAAAGGGTGGTTTTGAGGCCGAAGGCAGCAGGAAAGCCTGCAGCCCCCAGGTGTGTGGGGCTACGCAAGCGGTTCCCAAAGAGCTTTAGAACAAGGCATAGTTTTCCCTGCTGGCTCTTTGGGCGTGGGACCAATCTCCAGCCATATGGCCATTTTTCTGCCTGGCGTGACGCCATGTGGGAAAGGGTGGTTTTGAGGCTGCAGGTGCCAGAAAAGCCTGCAGCCCCCAGGTGTGTGGGGCTACGCAAGCGGTTCCCAAAGAGCTTTAGAACAAGGCATAGTTTTCCCTGCTGGCTCTGTGGCCGTGGGACCAGTCTCCAGACATATGGCCATTTTTGGGCCTCGCGCGGGGCCAAGTGGGAAAGGGTGTTTTTGAGGCTGAAGGCAGCAGGAAAGCCTGCAGCCCCCAGGTGTGTGGGGCTACGCAAGCGGTTCCCAAAGAGCTTTAGTACAAGGCATAGTTTTCCCTGCTGGCTCTTTGGGCGTGGGACCAATCTCCAGCCATATGGCCATTTTTGTGCCTGGCGCGGTTCCAAGTGGGAAAGGGTGGTTTTGAGGCTGAAGGCAGCAGGAAAGCCTGCAGCCCCCAGGTGTGTGGGGCTACGCAAGCGGTTCCCAAAGAGCTTTAGAACAAGGCATAGTTTTCCCTGCTGGCTCTTTGGGCGTGGGACCAACCTCCAGACATATGGCCATTTTTGGGCCTGGCGTGACGCCATGTGGGAAAGGGTGGTTTTGAGGCTGAAGGCAGCAGCAAGGTCTGCAGCCCCCAGGTCTGTGGGGCCACGCAAGCGGTTCCCAAAGAGCTTTAGAACAAGGCATAGTTTTCCCTGCTGGCTCTTTGGTCGTGGGACCAGTCTCCAGACATATGGCCATTTTTGGGCCTGGCGCGGCGCCAAGTGGGAAAGGGTGTTTTTGAGGCTGAAGGCAGCAGGAGAGCTTGCAGCCCCAAGGTCTGTGGGGCTACGCAAGCGGTTCCCAAAGAGCTTTAGAACAAGGCATAGTTTTCCCTGCTGGCTCTTTGGGCGTGGGACCAGTCTCCAGACATATGGCCATTTTTGTGCCTGGCGTGACGCCATGTGGGAAAGGGTGGTTTTGAGGCTGAAGGCAGCAGGAAAGCCTGCAGCCCCCAGGTGTGTGGGGCTACGCAAGCGGTTCCCAAAGAGCTTTAGAACAAGGCATAGTTTTCCCTGCTGGCTCTTTGGGCGTGGGACCAATCACCAGACATATGGCCATTTTTGGGCCTGGTGTGGCGCCAAGTGGGAAAGGGTGCCTTTGAGGCTGAAGGCAGCAGGAAAGCCTGCAGCCCCCAGGTGTGTGGGGCTACGCAAGCCGTTCCCAAAGAGCTTTAGAACAAGGCATAGTTTTCCCTGCTGGCTCTTTGGGCGTGGGACCAATCTCCAGATATATGGCCATATTTGTGCCTGGCGCGGGGCCAAGTGGGAAAGGGTGGTTTTGAGTCTGAAGGCAGTAGGAAAGCCTGCAGCCCCCAGGTGTGTGGGGCTACGCAAGCGGTTCCCAAAGAGCTTTAGAACAAGGCATAGTTTTCCCTGCTGGCTCTTTGGGCGTGGGACCAGTCTCCAGACATATGGCCATTTTTGTGCCTGGAGCGAAGCCAAGTGGGAAAGGGTGTTTTTGAAGCTGAAGGCAGCAGGAAAGCCTGCAGCCCCCAGGTGTGTGGGGCTACGCAAGAGGTTCCCAAAGAGCTTTAGAACAAGGCATAGTTTTCCCTGCTGGCTCTTTGGGCGTGGGACCAGTCTCCAGACATATGGCCATTTTTGTGCCTGGCGCAGCGCCAAGTGGGAAAGGGTGTTTTTGAGGCTGAAGGCAGCAGGAAAGCCTGCAGCCCCCAGGTCTGTGGGGCTACGCAAGCGGTTCCCAAAGAGGTTTAGAACAAGGCATAGTTTTCCCTGCTGGCTCTTTGGGCGTGGGACCAACCTCCAGACATATGGCCATTTTTGTGCCTGGCGCAGCGCCAAGTGGGAAAGGGTGGTTTTGAGGCTGAAGGCAGCAGGAAAGCCTGCAGCCCCCAGGTGTGTGGGGCTACGCAAGCGGTTCCCAAAGAGCTTTAGAACAAGGCATAGTTTTCCCTGCTGGCTCTTTGGGCGTGGGACCAGTCTCCAGACATATGGCCATTTTTGGGCCTGGCGCGGCGCCAAGTGGGAAAGGGTGGTTTTGAGGCTGAAGGCAGCAGGAGAGCTTGCAGCCCCCAGGTGTGTGGGGCTACGCAAGCGGTTCCCAAAGAGCTTTAGAACAAGGCATAGTTTTCCCTGCTGGCTCTTTGGGCGTGGGACCAATCTCCAGACATATGGCCATTTTTGTGCCTGTCGTGACACCATGTGGGAAAGGGTGGTTTTGAGGCTGAAGGCAGCAGGAAAGCCTGCAGCCCCCAGGTGTGTGGGGCTACGCAAGCGGTTCCCAAAGAGCTTTAGAACAAGGCATAGTTTTCCCTGCTGGCTCTTTGGGCGTGGGACCAATCTCCAGACATATGGCCATTTTTGGGCCTGGTGTGGCGCCAAGTGGGAAAGGGTGCCTTTGAGGCTGAAGGCAGCAGGAAAGCCTGCACCCCCCTGGTCTGTGGGGCTACGCAAGCCGTTCCCAAAGAGCTTTAGAACAAGGCATAGTTTTCCCTGCTGGCTCTTTGGGCGTGGGACCAATCTCCAGACATATGGCCATTTTTGGGCCTGGCGCGGGGCCAAGTGGGAAAGGGTGTTTTTGAGGCTGAAGGCAGCAGGAAAGCCTGCAGCCCCAAGGTCTGTGGGGCTACGCAAGCGGTTCCCAAAGAGCTTTAGAACAAGGCATAGTTTTCCCTGCTGGCTCTTTGGGCGTGGGACCAGTCTCCAGACATATGGCCATTTTTGTGCCTGGCGCGGCGCCAAGTGGGAAAGGGTGTTTTTGAGGCTGAAGGCAGCAGGAAAGCCTGCAGCCCCCAGGTGTGTGGGGCTACGCAAGTGGTTCCCAAAGAGCTTTAGAACAAGGCATAGTTTTCCCTGCTGGCTCTTTGGGCGTGGGACCAACCTCCAGACATATGGCCATTTTTGTGCCTGGTGCAGCGCCAAGTGGGAAAGGGTGGTTTTGAGGCTGAAGGCAGCAGGAGAGCTTGCAGCCCCCAGGTGTGTGGGGCTACGCAAGCGGTTCCCAAAGAGCTTTAGAACAAGGCATAGTTTTCCCTGCTGGCTCTTTGGGCGTGGGACCAATCTCCAGACATATGGCCATTTTTGTGCCTGTCGTGACACCATGTGGGAAAGGGTGGTTTTGAGGCTGAAGGCAGCAGGAAAGCCTGCAGCCCCCAGGTGTGTGGGGCTACGCAAGCGGTTCCCAAAGAGCTTTAGAACAAGGCATAGTTTTCCCTGCTGGCTCTTTGGGCGTGGGACCAATCTCCAGACATATGGCCATTTTTGGGCCTGGTGTGGCGCCAAGTGGGAAAGGGTGCCTTTGAGGCTGAAGGCAGCAGGAAAGCCTGCACCCCCCTGGTCTGTGGGGCTACGCAAGCCGTTCCCAAAGAGCTTTAGAACAAGGCATAGTTTTCCCTGCTGGCTCTTTGGGCGTGGGACCAATCTCCAGACATATGGCCATTTTTGGGCCTGGCGCGGGGCCAAGTGGGAAAGGGTGTTTTTGAGGCTGAAGGCAGCAGGAAAGCCTGCAGCCCCAAGGTCTGTGGGGCTACGCAAGCGGTTCCCAAAGAGCTTTAGAACAAGGCATAGTTTTCCCTGCTGGCTCTTTGGGCGTGGGACCAGTCTCCAGACATATGGCCATTTTTGTGCCTGGCGCGGCGCCAAGTGGGAAAGGGTGTTTTTGAGGCTGAAGGCAGCAGGAAAGCCTGCAGCCCCCAGGTGTGTGGGGCTACGCAAGTGGTTCCCAAAGAGCTTTAGAACAAGGCATAGTTTTCCCTGCTGGCTCTTTGGGCGTGGGACCAACCTCCAGACATATGGCCATTTTTGTGCCTGGTGCAGCGCCAAGTGGGAAAGGGTGGTTTTGAGGCTGAAGGCAGCAGGAAAGCCTGCAGCCCCCAGGTGTGTGGTGCTACGCAAGCGGTTCCCAAAGAGCTTTAGAACAAGGCATAGTTTTCCCTGCTGGCTCTTTGGGCGTGGGACCTGTCTCCAGACATATGGCCATTTTTGGGCCTGGCGCGGCGCCAAGTGGGAAAGGGTGGTTTTGAGGCTGAAGGCAGCAGGAGAGCTTGCAGCCCCCAGGTCTGTGGGGCTACGCAAGCGGTTCCCAAAGAGCTTTAGAACAAGGCATAGTTTTCCCTGCTGGCTCTTTGGGCGTGGGACCAATCTCCAGACATATGGCCATTTTTGGGCCTGGCGCGGCACCAAGTGGGAAAGGGTGCCTCTGAGGCTGAAGGCAGCAGGAAAGCCTGCAGCCCCCAGGTGTGTGGGGCTACGCAAGCCATTCCCAAAGAGCTTTAGAACAAGGCATAGTTTTCCCTGCTGGCTCTTTGGGCGTGGGACCAGTCTCCAGACATATGGCCATTTTTGGGCCTGGCACGACGCCATGTGGGAAAGGGTGGTTTTGAGGCTGAAGGCAGCAGGAAAGTCTGCAGCCCGCAGGTGTGTGGGGCCACGCAAGCAGTTCCCAAAGAGCTTTAGAACAAGGCATTGTTTTCCCTGCTGGCTCTTTCGGCGTGGGACCAGTCTCCAGAAATATAGCCATTTTTGTGCCTGGCGCGACGCCAAGTGGGAAAGGGTGGTTTTGAGGCTGAAGGCAGCAGGAAAGCCTGCAGCCCCCAGGTGTGTGGGGCTACGCAAGCGGTTCCCAAAGAGCTTTAGAACAAGGCATAGTTTTCCCTGCTGGCTCTTTGGGCGTGGGACCAATCTCCAGACATATGGCCATTTTTGGGCCTGGCGCGGGGCCAAGTGGGAAAGGGTGGTTTTGAGGCCGAAGGCAGTAGGAAAGCCTGCAGCCCCCAGGTGTGTGGGGCTACGCAAGCGGTTCCCAAAGAGCTTTAGAACAAGGCATAGTTTTCCCTGCTGGCTCTTTGGGCGTGGGACCAGTCTCCAGACATATGGCCATTTTTGGGCCTGGAGCGAAGCCAAGTGGGAAAGGGTGGTTTTGAGGCTGAAGGCAGCAGGAAAGCCTGCAGCCCCCAGGTGTGTGGGGCTACGCAAGCGGTTCCCAAAGAGCTTTAGAACAAGGCATAGTTTTCCCTGCTGGCTCTTTGGGCGTGGGACCAGTCTCCAGACATATGGCCATTTTTGGGCCTGGCGCGGCGCCAAGTGGGAAAGGGTGGTTTTGAGGCTGAAGGCAGCAGGAAAGCCTGCAGCCCCCAGGTGTGTGGGGCTACGCAAGCGGTTCCCAAAGAGCTTTAGAACAAGGCATAGTTTTCCCTGCTGGCTCTTTGGGCGTGGGACCAGTCTCCAGACATATGGGCATTTTTGGGCCTGGCGCGGCGCCAAGTGAGAAAGGGTGGTTTTGAGGCTGAAGGCAGCAGGAGAGCTTGCAGCCCCAAGGTCTGTGGGGCTACGCAAGCCGTTCCCAAAGAGCTTTAGAACAAGGCATAGTTTTCCCTGCTGGCTCTTTGGGCGTGGGACCAATCTCCAGACATATGGCCATTTTTGGGCCTGGCGCGGCACCAAGTGGGAAAGGGTGCCTCTGAGGCTGAAGGCAGCAGGAAAGCCTGCAGCCCCCAGGTGTGTGGGGCTACGCAAGCCGTTCCCAAAGAGCTTTAGAACAAGGCATAGTTTTCCCTGCTGTCTCTTTGGGCGTGGGACCAATCTCCAGACATATGACCATTTTTGTGCCTGGCACGACGCCAAGTGGGAAAGGGTGGTTTTGAGGCTGAAGGCAGCAGGAAAGTCTGCAGCCCGCAGGTGTGTGGGGCCACGCAAGCGGTTCCCAAAGAGCTTTAGTACAAGGCACAGTTTTCCCTGCTGGCTCTTTCGGCGTGGGACCAGTCTCCAGAAATATAGCCATTTTTGTGCCTGGCGCGACGCCAAGTGGGAAAGGGTGGTTTTGAGGCTGAAGGCAGCAGGAAAGCCTGCATCCCCCAGGTCTGTGGGGCCACGCAAGCGGTTCCCAAAGAGCTTTAGAACAAGGCATAGTTTTCCCTGCTGGCTCTTTGGGCGTGGGACCAATCTCCAGCCATATGGCCATTTTTGTGCCTGGCGCGGCGCCAAGTGGGAAAGGGTGGTTTTGAGGCTGAAGGCAGCAGGAAAGCCTGCACCCCCCAGGTCTGTGGGGCCACGCAAGCGGTTCCCAAAGAGCTTTAGAACAAGGCATAGTTTTCCCTGCTGGCTCTTTGAGCGTGGGACCAATCTCCAGACATATGGCCATTTTTGGGCCTCGCGCAGCGCCAGGTGGGAAAGGGTGGTTTTGAGGCTGAAGGCAGCAGGAAAGCCTGCAGCCCCCAGGTGTGTGGGGCTACGCAAGCAGTTCCCAAAGAGCTTTAGAACAAGGCATAGTTTTCCCTGCTGGCTCTTTGGGCGTGGGACCAGTCTCCAGACATATGGCCATTTTTGGGCCTGGCGCGGCACCAAGTGGGAAAGGGTGCCTTTGAGGCTGAAGAGAGCAGGAAAGCCTGCAGCCCCCAGGTGTGTGAGGCTACGCAAGCGGTTCTCAAAGAGCTTTAGAACAAGGCATAGTTTTCCCTGCTGGCTCTTTGGGCGTGGGACCAACCTCCAGACATATGGCCATTTTTGAGCCTGGCGCGGCACCAAGTGGGAAAGGGTGGTTTTGAGGCTGAAGGCAGCAGGAAAGCCTGCAGCCCCCAGGTGTGTGGGGCTACGCAAGCGGTTCCCAAATAGCTTTAGAACAAGGCATAGTTTTCCCTGCTGGCTCTTTGGGCGTGGGACCAACCTCCAGACATATGGCCATATTTGTGCCTGGCGCGGCGCCAAGTGGGAAAGGGTGGTTTTGAGGCTGAAGGCAGCAGGAGTGCCTGAGGCCCCAGGTGTGTGGGGCTACGCAAGCGGTTCCCAAAGAGCTTTAGAACAAGGCATAGTTTTCCCTGCTGGCTCTTTGGGCGTGGGACCAGTCTCCAGACATATGGCCATTTTTGGGCCTGGCGTGGCACCAAGTGGGAAAGGGTGCCTCTGAGGCTGAAGAGAGCAGGAAAGCCTGCAGCCCCCAGGTGTGTGGGGCTACGCAAGCGGTTCCCAAACAGCTTTAGAACAAGGCATAGTTTTCCCTGCTGGCTCTTTGGGCGTGGGACCAATCTCCAGACTTATGGCCATTTTTGTGCCTGGTGCGACGCCAAGTGGGAAAGGGTGGTTTTGAGGCTGAAGGCAGCAGGAAAGTCTGCAGCCCCCAGGTGTGTGGGGCCAAGCAAGCGGTTCCCAAAGAGCTTTAGAACAAGGCATAGTTTTCCCTGCTGGCTCTTTCGGCGTGGGACCAGTCTCCAGAAATATAGCCATTTTTGTGCCTGGCGCTGGGCTAAGTGGGAAAGGGTGGTTTTGAGGCTGAAGGCAGCAGGAAAGCCTGTAGCCCCCAGGTGTGTGGGGCTACGCAAGCGGTTCCCAAAGAGCTTTAGAACAAGGCATAGTTTTCCCTGCTGGCTCTTTGGGCGTGGGACCAACCTCCAGACATATGGCCATTTTTGTGCCTGGCGTGACGCCATGTGGGAAAGGGTGGTTTTGAGGCTGAAGGCAGCAGGAAAGCCTGCAGCCCCCAGGTGTGTGGGGCTACGCAAGCGGTTCCCAAAGAGCTTTAGAACAAGGCATAGTTTTCCCTGCTGGCTCTTTGGGCGTGGGACCAATCTCCAGACATATGGCCATTTTTGTGCCTGGCGTGACACCAAGTGGGAAAGGGTGGTTTTAAGGCTGAAGGCAGCAGGAAAGCCTGCAGCCCCCAGGTCTGTGGGGCTACGCAAGCGGTTCCCAAAGAGCTTTAGAACAAGGCATAGTTTTCCCTGCTGGCTCTTTGGGCGTGGGACCAACCTCCAGACATATGGCCATTTTTGGGCCTGGCGTGACGCCATGTGGGAAAGGGTGGTTTTGAGGCCGAAGGCAGCAGGAAAGCCTGCAGCCCCCAGGTGTGTGGGGCTACGCAAGCGGTTCCCAAAGAGCTTTAGAACAAGGCATAGTTTTCCCTGCTGGCTCTTTGGGCGTGGGACCAATCTCCAGACATATGGCCATTTTTCTGCCTGGCGTGACGTGATGTGGGAAAGGGTGGTTTTGAGGCTGCAGGTGCCAGAAAAGCCTGCAGCCCCCAGGTGTGTGGGGCTACGCAAGCGGTTCCCAAAGAGCTTTAGAACAAGGCATAGTTTTCCCTGCTGGCTCTTTGGGCGTGGGACCAGTCTCCAGACATATGGCCATTTTTTTGCCTGGAGTGACACCAAGTGGGAAAGGGTGGTTTTGAGGCTGAAGGCAGCAGGAAGGTCTGCAGCCCCCAGGTCTGTGGGGCTACGCAACTGGTTCCCAAAGAGCTTTAGAACAAGGCATAGTTTTCCCTGCTGGCTCTTTGGGCGTGGGACCAACCTCCAGACATATGGCCATTTTTGTGCCTGTCGTGACACCATGTGGGAAAGGGTGGTTTTGAGGCTGCAGGTGCCAGAAAAGCCTGCAGCCCCCAGGTGTGTGGGGCTACGCAAGTGGTTCCCAAAGAGCTTTAGAACAAGGCATAGTTTTCCCTGCTGGCTCTTTGAGCGTGGGACCAGTCTCCAGACATATGGCCATTTTTGGGCCTGGCGTGGCGCCAAGTGGGAAAGGGTGGTTTTGAGGGTGAAGGCAGCAGGAAAGCCTGCAGCCCCCAGGTGTGTGGGGCTACGCAAGCAGTTCCCAAAAAGCTTTAGAACAAGGCATAGTTTTCCCTGCTGGCTCTTTGGGCGTGGGACCAGTCTCCAGACATATGGCCATTTTTGGGCCTGGCGTGGCGCCAAGTGGGAAAGGGTGCCTTTGAGGCTGAAGAGAGCAGGAAAGCCTGCAGCCCCCAGGTGTGTGGGGCTACGCAAGCGGTTCCCAAAGAGCTTTAGAACAAGGCATAGTTTTCCCTGCTGTCTCTTTGGGGGTCGGACCAATCTCCAGACATATGGTCATTTTTGTGCCTGGCGCGTCGCCAAGTGGGAAAGGGTGGTTTTGAGGCTGAAGGCAGCAGGAAAGCCTGCAGCCCCCAGGTCTGTGGGGCTACGCAAGCGGTTCCCAAAGAGCTTTAGAACAAGGCATAGTTTTCCCTGCTGGCTCTTTGGGCGTGGGACCAGTCTCCAGACATATGGCCATTTTTGTGCCTGGCGTGACGCCAAGTGGGAAAGGGTGGTTTTGAGGCCGAAGGCAGCAGGAAAGCCTGCAGCCCCCAGGTGTGTGGGGCTACGCAAGCGGTTCCCAAAGAGCTTTAGAACA
Source organism: Chroicocephalus ridibundus (assembly GCF_963924245.1). Lineage (NCBI taxonomy): Eukaryota > Metazoa > Chordata > Aves > Charadriiformes > Laridae > Chroicocephalus > Chroicocephalus ridibundus. The sequence goes on along the minus strand of NW_026961382.1, from coordinate 887,589 downwards.
AGGCATAGTTTTCCCTGCTGGCTCTTTGGGCGTGGGACCAATCTCCAGCCATATGGCCATTTTTGTGCCTGGCGTGACGCCAAGTGGGAAAGGGTGGTTTTGAGGCTGAAGGCAGCAGGAAAGCCTGCAGCCCCCAGGTGTGTGGGGCTACGCAAGCGGTTCCCAAAGAGCTTTAGAACAAGGCATAGTTTTCCCTGCTGGCTCTGTGGCCGTGGGACCAGTCTCCAGACATATGGCCATTTTTGGGCCTCGCGCGGGGCCAAGTGGGAAAGGGTGGTTTTGAGGTTGAAGGCAGCAGGAAAGCCTGCAGCCCCCAGGTGTGTGGGGCTACGCAAGCGGTTCCCAAAGAGCTTTAGTACAAGGCATAGTTTTCCCTGCTGGCTCTTTGGGCGTGGGACCAATCTCCAGACATATGGCCATTTTTGTGCCTGGCGTGACACCAAGTGGGAAAGGGTGGTTTTGAGTCTGAAGACAGCAGGAAAGCCTGCAGCGCCCAGGTGTGTGGGGCTACGCAAGCGGTTCCCAAAGAGCTTTAGAACAAGGCATAGTTTTCCCTGCTGGCTCTTTGGGCGTGTGACCAACCTCCAGACATATGGCCATTTTTGTGCCTGGCGTGACGCCATGTGGGAAAGGGTGGTTTTGAGGCTGCAGGTGCCAGAAAAGCCTGCAGCCCCCAGGTGTGTGGGGCTACGCAAGCGGTTCCCAAAGAGCTTTAGAACAAGGCATAGTTTTCCCTGCTGGCTCTGTGGCCGTGGGACCAGTCTGCAGACATATGGCCATTTTTGGGCCTAGCGCGGGGCCAAGTGGGAAAGGGTGGTTTTGAGGATGAAGGCTGCAGGAAAGCCTGCAGCCCCCAGGTGTGTGGGGCTACGCAAGCGGTTCCCAAAGAGCTTTAGAACAAGGCATAGTTTTCCCTGCTGGCTCTTTGGGCGTGGGACCAGTCTCCAGACATATGGCCATTTTTGGGCCTGGCGCGGCGCCAAGTGGGAAAGGGTGGTTTTGAGGCTGAAGGCAGCAGGAGAGCTTGCAGCCCCAAGGTCTGTGGGGCTACGCAAGCCGTTCCCAAAGAGCTTTAGAACAAGGCATAGTTTTCCCTGCTGGCTCTTTGGGCGTGGGACCAATCTCCAGACATATGGCCATTTTTGGGCCTGGCGCGGCACCAAGTGGGAAAGGGTGCCTCTGAGGCTGAAGGCAGCAGGAAAGCCTGCAGCCCCCAGGTGTGTGGGGCTACGCAAGCCGTTCCCAAAGAGCTTTAGAACAAGGCATAGTTTTCCCTGCTGTCTCTTTGGGCGTGGGACCAATCTCCAGACATATGGCCATTTTTGTGCCTGGCACGACGCCAAGTGGGAAAGGGTGGTTTTGAGGCTGAAGGCAGCAGGAAAGCCTGCAGCCCCCAGGTCTGTGGGGCTACGCAAGCGGTTCCCAAAGAGCTTTAGTACAAGGCATAGTTTTCCCTGCTGGCTCTTTGGGCGTGGGACCAATCTCCAGACATATGGCCATTTTTGTGCCTGGCGCGACGCCAAGTGGGAAAGGGTGGTTTTGAGGCTGAAGGCAGCAGGAAAGTCTGCAGCCCGCAGGTCTGTGGGGCCACGCAAGCGGTTCCCAAAGAGCTTTAGAACAAGGCATAGTTTTCCCTGCTGGCTCTTTCGGCGTGGGACCAATCTCCAGAAAAATAGCCATTTTTGTGCCTGGCGCGACGCCAAGTGGGACAGGGTGGTTTTGAGGCTGAAGGCAGCAGGAAAGCCTGCAGCCCCCAGGTGTGTGGGGCCACGCAAGCGGTTCCCAAAGAGCTTTAGAACAAGGCATAGTTTTCCCTGCTGTCTCTTTGGGCGTGGGACCAGTCTCCAGACATATGGCCATTTTTGTGCCTGGCGCGGAGCCAAGTGGGAAAGGGTGGTTTTGAGGCTGAAGGCAGCAGGAAAGCCTGCAGCCCCCAGGTGTGTGGGGCTACGCAAGCGGTTCCCAAAGAGCTTTAGAACAAGGCATAGTTTTCCCTCCTGGCTCTTTGGGCGTGGGACCAGTCTCCAGACATATGGCCATTTTTGGGCCTGGCGCGGCACCAAGTGGGAAAGGGTGCCTCTGAGGCTGAAGAGAGCAGGAAAGCCTGCAGCCCCCAGGTGTGTGGGGCTACGCAAGCGGTTCCCAAAGAGCTTTAGAACAAGGCATAGTTTTCCCTGCTGGCTCTTTCGGCGTGGGACCAATCTCCAGACATATGGCCATTTTTGGGCCTGGCGCGGCGCCAAGTGGGAAAGGGTGGTTTTGAGGCTGAAGGCAGCAGGAAAGCCTGCAGCCCCCAGGTGTGTGGGCCTACGCAAGCGGTTCCCAAAGAGCTTTAGAACAAGGCATAGTTTTCCCTGCTGGCTCTTTGGGCGTGGGACCAGTCTCCAGACATATGGCCATTTTGGGTCCTGGCGCGGGGCCAAGTGGGAAAGGGTGGTTTTGAGGCTGAAGGCAGCAGGAAAGCCTGCAGCCCCCAGCTCTGTGGGGCTACGCAAGCGGTTCCCAAAGAGCTTTAGAACAAGGCATAGTTTTCCCTGCTGGCTCTTTGGGCGTGGGACCAATCTCCAGACATATGGCCATTTTTGGGCCTGGCGCGGCGCCAAGTGGGAAAGGGTGGTTTTGAGGCTGAAGGCAGCAGGAAAGCCTGCACCCCCCTGGTCTGTGGGGCTACGCAAGCGGTTCCCAAAGAGCTTTAGAACAAGACATAGTTTTCCCTGCTGGCTCTTTGGGCGTGGGACCAGTCTCCAGACATATGGCCATTTTTGGGCCTGGCGCGGCGCGAAGTGGGAAAGGGTGGTTTTGAGGCTGAAGGCAGCAGGAAAGCCTGCAGCCCCCAGGTGTGTGGGGCTACACAAGCGGTTCCCAAAGAGCTTTAGAACAAGGCATAGTTTTCCCTGCTGGCTCTTTGAGCGTGTGACCAACCTGCAGACATATGGCCATTTTTGGGCCTGGCGCGGGGCCAAGTGGGAAAGCGTGGTTTTGAGGCTGAAGGCAGCAAGAAAGCCTGCAGCCCCCAGGTCTGTGGGGCTACGCAAGTGGTTTCCAAAGAGCTTTAGAACAAGGCATAGTTTTCCCTGCTGGCTCTTTGGGCGTGGGACCAATCTCCACACATATGGCCATTTTTGTGCCTGTCGTGACACCATGTGGGAAAGGGTGGTTTTGAGGCTGAAGGCAGCAGGAAAGCCTGCAGCCCCCAGGTGTGTGGGGCTACGCAAGCGGTTCCCAAAGAGCTTTAGAACAAGGCATAGTTTTCCCTGCTGGCTCTTTGGGCGTGGGACCAATCTCCAGACATATGGCCATTTTTGGGCCTGGTGTGGCGCCAAGTGGGAAAGGGTGCCTTTGAGGCTGAAGGCAGCAGGAAAGCCTGCAGCCCCCAGGTGTGTGGGGCTACGCAAGCGGTTCCCAAAGAGCTTTAGAACAAGGCATAGTTTTCCCTGCTGGCTCTTTGGGCGTGGGACCAATCTCCAGACATATGGCCATTTTTGGGCCTGGCGCGGGGCCAAGTGGGAAAGGGTGTTTTTGAGGCTGAAGGCAGCAGGAAAGCCTGCAGCCCCCAGGTGTGTGGGGCTACGCAAGCGGTTCCCAAAGAGCTTTAGAACAAGGCATAGTTTTCCCTGCTGGCTCTTTGGGCGTGGGACCAGTCTCCAGACATATGGCCATTTTTGTGCCTGGCGCGGCGCCAAGTGGGAAAGGGTGTTTTTGAGGCTGAAGGCAGCAGGAAAGCCTGCAGCCCCCAGGTGTGTGGGGCTACGCAAGTGGTTCCCAAAGAGCTTTAGAACAAGGCATAGTTTTCCCTGCTGGCTCTTTGGGCGTGGGACCAACCTCCAGACATATGGCCATTTTTGTGCCTGGCGCAGCGCCAAGTGGGAAAGGGTGGTTTTGAGGCTGAAGGCAGCAGGAAAGCCTGCAGCCCCCAGGTGTGTGGGGCTACGCAAGCGGTTCCCAAAGAGCTTTAGAACAAGGCATAGTTTTCCCTGCTGGCTCTTTGGGCGTGGGACCTGTCTCCAGACATATGGCCATTTTTGGGCCTGGCGCGGCGCCAAGTGGGAAAGGGTGGTTTTGAGGCTGAAGGCAGCAGGAGAGCTTGCAGCCCCAAGGTCTGTGGGGCTACGCAAGCGGTTCCCAAAGAGCTTTAGAACAAGGCATAGTTTTCCCTGCTGTCTCTTTGGGCGTGGGACCAATCTCCAGACATATGGCCATTTTTGGGCCTGGCGCGGCGCCAAGTGGGAAAGGGTGTTTTTGAGGCTGAAGGCAGCAGGAAAGCCTGCAGCCCCCAGGTGTGTGGGGCTACGCAAGTGGTTCCCAAAGAGCTTTAGAACAAGGCATAGTTTTCCCTGCTGGCTCTTTGGGCGTGGGACCAACCTCCAGACATATGGCCATTTTTGTGCCTGGCGCAGCGCCAAGTGGGAAAGGGTGGTTTTGAGGCTGAAGGCAGCAGGAAAGCCTGCAGCCCCCAGGTGTGTGGGGCTACGCAAGCGGTTCCCAAAGAGCTTTAGAACAAGGCATAGTTTTCCCTGCTGGCTCTTTGGGCGTGGGACCTGTCTCCAGACATATGGCCATTTTTGGGCCTGGCGCGGCGCCAAGTGGGAAAGGGTGGTTTTGAGGCTGAAGGCAGCAGGAGAGCTTGCAGCCCCAAGGTCTGTGGGGCTACGCAAGCGGTTCCCAAAGAGCTTTAGAACAAGGCATAGTTTTCCCTGCTGTCTCTTTGGGCGTGGGACCAATCTCCAGACATATGGCCATTTTTGGGCCTGGCGCGGCACCAAGTGGGAAAGGGTGCCTCTGAGGCTGAAGGCAGCAGGAAAGCCTGCAGCCCCCAGGTGTGTGGGGCTACGCAAGCCATTCCCAAAGAGCTTTAGAACAAGGCATAGTTTTCCCTGCTGGCTCTTTGGGCGTGGGACCAATCTCCAGACATATGACCATTTTTGTGCCTGGCACGACGCCATGTGGGAAAGGGTGGTTTTGAGGCTGAAGGCAGCAGGAAAGTCTGCAGCCCGCAGGTGTGTGGGGCCACGCAAGCAGTTCCCAAAGAGCTTTAGAACAAGGCATTGTTTTCCCTGCTGGCTCTTTCGGCGTGGGACCAGTCTCCAGAAATATAGCCATTTTTGTGCCTGGCGCGACGCCAAGTGGGAAAGGGTGGTTTTCAGGCTGAAGGCAGCAGGAAAGCCTGCACCCCCCAGGTCTGTGGGGCCACGCAAGCGGTTCCCAAAGAGCTTTAGAACAAGGCATAGTTTTCCCTGCTGGCTCTTTGGGCGTGGGACCAGTCTCCAGACATATGGCCATTTTTGTGCCTGGCGTGACACCAAGTGGGAAAGGGTGGTTTTGAGGCTGAAGGCAGCAGGAAAGCCTGCAGCCCCCAGCTCTGTGGGGCTACGCAAGCGGTTCCCAAAGAGCTTTAGAACAAGGCATATTTTTCCCTGCTGGCTCTTTGGGCGTGGGACCAATCTCCAGACATATGGCCATTTTTGTGCCTGGCGCGGGGCCAAGTGGGAAAGGGTGGTTTTGAGGCCGAAGGCAGTAGGAAAGCCTGCAGCCCCCAGGTGTGTGGGGCTACGCAAGCGGTTCCCAAAGAGCTTTAGAACAAGGCATAGTTTTCCCTGCTGGCTCTTTGGGCGTGGGACCAGTCTCCAGACATATGGCCATTTTTGTGCCTGGAGCGAAGCCAAGTGGGAAAGGGTGGTTTTGAGGCTGAAGGCAGCAGGAAAGCCTGCAGCCCCCAGGTGTGTGGGGCTACGCAAGAGGTTCCCAAAGAGCTTTAGAACAAGGCATATTTTTCCCTGCTGGCTCTTTGGGCGTGGGACCAGTCTCCAGACATATGGCCATTTTTGGGCCTGGCGCGGCGCCAAGTGGGAAAGGGTGGTTTTGAGGATGAAGGCAGCAGGAAAGCCTGCAGCCCCCAGGTGTGTGGGGCTACGCAAGCGGTTCCCAAAGAGCTTTAGAACAAGGCATAATTTTCCCTGCTGGCTCTTTGGGCGTGGGACCAGTCTCCAGACATATGGCCATTTTTGGGCCTGGCGCGGCGCCAAGTGGGAAAGGGTGGTTTTGAGGCTGAAGGCAGCAGGAGAGCTTGCAGCCCCAAGGTCTGTGGGGCTACGCAAGCCGTTCCCAAAGAGCTTTAGAACAAGGCATAGTTTTCCCTGCTGGCTCTTTGGGCGTGGGACCAATCTCCAGACATATGGCCATTTTTGTGCCTGGCGCGGCGCCAAGTGGGAAAGGGTGGTTTTGAGGCTGAAGGCAGCAGGAAAGCCTGCACCCCCCAGGTCTGTGGGGCCACGCAAGCGGTTCCCAAAGAGCTTTAGAACAAGGCATAGTTTTCCCTGCTGGCTCTTTGACCGTGGGACCAGTCTCCAGACATATGGCCATTTTTGGGCCTCGCGCAGCGCCAAGTGGGAAAGGGTGGTTTTGAGGCTGAAGGCAGCAGGAAAGCCTGCAGCCCCCAGGTGTGTGGGGCTACGCAAGTGGTTCCCAAAGAGCTTTAGAACAAGGCATAGTTTTCCCTGCTGGCTCTTTGGGCGTGGGACCAACCTCCAGACATATGGCCATTTTTGTGCCTGGCGCAGGGCCAAGTGGGAAAGGGTGGTTTTGAGGATGAAGGCTGCAGGAAAGCCTGCAACCCCCAGGTCTGTGCGGCTACGCAAGCGGTTCCCAAAGAGCTTTAGAACAAGGCATAGTTTTCCCTGCTGGCTCTTTGGGCGTGGGACCAGTCTCCAGACATATGGCCATTTTTGGGCCTGGCGCGGCGCCAAGTGGGAAAGGGTGGTTTTGAGGCTGAAGGCAGCAGGAGAGCTTGCAGCCCCAAGGTCTGTGGGGCTACGCAAGCCGTTCCCAAAGAGCTTTAGAACAAGGCATAGTTTTCCCTGCTGGCTCTTTGGGCGTGGGACCAATCTCCAGACATATGGCCATTTTTGGGCCTGGCGCGGCACCAAGTGGGAAAGGGTGCCTCTGAGGCTGAAGGCAGCAGGAAACCTGCAGCCCGCAGGTGTGTGGGGCCACGCAAGCGGTTCCCAAAGAGCTTTAGTACAAGGCACAGTTTTCCCTGCTGGCTCTTTCGGCGTGGGACCAGTCTCCAGAAATATAGCCATTTTTGTGCCTGGCGCGACGCCAAGTGGGAAAGGGTGGTTTTGAGGCTGAAGGCAGCAGGAAAGTCTGCAGCCCGCAGGTGTGTGGGGCCACGCAAGCGGTTCCCAAAGAGCTTTAGTACAAGGCACAGTTTTCCCTGCTGGCTCTTTCGGCGTGGGACCAGTCTCCAGAAATATAGCCATTTTTGTGCCTGGCGCGACGCCAAGTGGGAAAGGGTGGTTTTGAGGCTGAAGGCAGCAGGAAAGCCTGCACCCCCCAGGTCTGTGGGGCCACGCAAGCGGTTCCCAAAGAGCTTTAGAACAAGGCATAGTTTTCCCTGCTGGCTCTTTGGGCGTGGGACCAATCTCCAGCCATATGGCCATTTTTGTGCCTGGCGCGGCGCCAAGTGGGAAAGGGTGGTTTTGAGGCTGAAGGCAGCAGGAAAGCCTGCACCCCCCAGGTCTGTGGGGCCACGCAAGCGGTTCCCAAAGAGCTTTAGAACAAGGCATAGTTTTCCCTGCTGGCTCTTTGAGCGTGGGACCAGTCTCCAGACATATGGCCATTTTTGGGCCTCGCGCAGCGCCAAGTGGGAAAGGGTGGTTTTGAGGCTGAAGGCAGCAGGAAAGCCTGCAGCCCCCAGGTGTGTGGGGCTACGCAAGTGGTTCCCAAAGAGCTTTAGAACAAGGCATAGTTTTCCCTGCTGGCTCTTTGGGCGTGGGACCAACCTCCAGACATATGGCCATTTTTGTGCCTGGCGCAGGGCCAAGTGGGAAAGGGTGGTTTTGAGGATGAAGGCTGCAGGAAAGCCTGCAACCCCCAGGTCTGTGCGGCTACGCAAGCGGTTCCCAAAGAGCTTTAGAACAAGGCATAGTTTTCCCTGCTGGCTCTTTGGGCGTGGGACCTGTCTCCAGACATATGGCCATTTTTGGGCCTGGCGCGGCGCCAAGTGGGAAAGGGTGGTTTTGAGGCTGAAGGCAGCAGGAGAGCTTGCAGCCCCAAGGTCTGTGGGGCTACGCAAGCGGTTCCCAAAGAGCTTTAGAACAAGGCATAGTTTTCCCTGCTGTCTCTTTGGGCGTGGGACCAATCTCCAGACATATGGCCATTTTTGGGCCTGGCGCGGCACCAAGTGGGAAAGGGTGCCTCTGAGGCTGAAGGCAGCAGGAAAGCCTGCAGCCCCCAGGTGTGTGGGGCTACGCAAGCCATTCCCAAAGAGCTTTAGAACAAGGCATAGTTTTCCCTGCTGGCTCTTTGGGCGTGGGACCAATCTCCAGACATATGACCATTTTTGTGCCTGGCACGACGCCATGTGGGAAAGGGTGGTTTTGAGGCTGAAGGCAGCAGGAAAGTCTGCAGCCCGCAGGTCTGTGGGGCCACGCAAGCAGTTCCCAAAGAGCTTTAGAACAAGGCATTGTTTTCCCTGCTGGCTCTTTGGGCGTGGGACCAGTCTCCAGAAATATAGCCATTTTTGTGCCTGGCGCGACGCCAAGTGGGAAAGGGTGGTTTTCAGGCTGAAGGCAGCAGGAAAGCCTGCACCCCCCAGGTCTGTGGGGCCACGCAAGCGGTTCCCAAAGAGCTTTAGAACAAGGCATAGTTTTCCCTGCTGGCTCTTTGGGCGTGGGACCAGTCTCCAGACATATGGCCATTTTTGTGCCTGGCGTGACACCAAGTGGGAAAGGGTGGTTTTGAGGCTGAAGGCAGCAGGAAAGCCTGCAGCCCCCAGCTCTGTGGGGCTACGCAAGCGGTTCCCAAAGAGCTTTAGAACAAGGCATATTTTTCCCTGCTGGCTCTTTGGGCGTGGGACCAATCTCCAGACATATGGCCATTTTTGGGCCTGGCGCGGGGCCAAGTGGGAAAGGGTGGTTTTGAGGCCGAAGGCAGTAGGAAAGCCTGCAGCCCCCAGGTGTGTGGGGCTACGCAAGCGGTTCCCAAAGAGCTTTAGAACAAGGCATAGTTTTCCCTGCTGGCTCTTTGGGCGTGGGACCAGTCTCCAGACATATGGCCATTTTTGTGCCTGGAGCGAAGCCAAGTGGGAAAGGGTGGTTTTGAGGCTGAAGGCAGCAGGAAAGCCTGCAGCCCCCAGGTGTGTGGGGCTACGCAAGAGGTTCCCAAAGAGCTTTAGAACAAGGCATAATTTTCCCTGCTGGCTCTTTGGGCGTGGGACCAGTCTCCAGACATATGGCCATTTTTGGGCCTGGCGCGGCGCCAAGTGGGAAAGGGTGGTTTTGAGGCTGAAGGCAGCAGGAAAGCCTGCAGCCCCCAGGTGTGTGGGGCTACGCAAGCGGTTCCCAAAGAGCTTTAGAACAAGGCATAGTTTTCCCTGCTGGCTCTTTGGGCGTGGGACCAGTCTCCAGACATATGGCCATTTTTGGGCCTGGCGCGGCGCCAAGTGGGAAAGGGTGGTTTTGAGGCTGAAGGCAGCAGGAGAGCTTGCAGCCCCAAGGTCTGTGGGGCTACGCAAGCCGTTCCCAAAGAGCTTTAGAACAAGGCATAGTTTTCCCTGCTGGCTCTTTGGGCGTGGGACCAATCTCCAGACATATGGCCATTTTTGGGCCTGGCGCGGCACCAAGTGGGAAAGGGTGCCTCTGAGGCTGAAGGCAGCAGGAAACCTGCAGCCCGCAGGTGTGTGGGGCCACGCAAGCGGTTCCCAAAGAGCTTTAGTACAAGGCACAGTTTTCCCTGCTGGCTCTTTCGGCGTGGGACCAGTCTCCAGAAATATAGCCATTTTTGTGCCTGGCGCGACGCCAAGTGGGAAAGGGTGGTTTTGAGGCTGAAGGCAGCAGGAAAGCCTGCACCCCCCAGGTCTGTGGGGCCACGCAAGCGGTTCCCAAAGAGCTTTAGAACAAGGCATAGTTTTCCCTGCTGGCTCTTTGGGCGTGGGACCAATCTCCAGCCATATGGCCATTTTTGTGCCTGGCGCGGCGCCAAGTGGGAAAGGGTGGTTTTGAGGCTGAAGGCAGCAGGAAAGCCTGCACCCCCCAGGTCTGTGGGGCCACGCAAGCGGTTCCCAAAGAGCTTTAGAACAAGGCATAGTTTTCCCTGCTGGCTCTTTGGGCGTGGCACCAGTCTCCAGACATATGGCCATTTTTGGGCCTCGCGCAGCGCCAAGTGGGAAAGGGTGGTTTTGAGGCTGAAGGCAGCAGGAAAGCCTGCAGCCCCCAGGTGTGTGGGGCTACGCAAGCAGTTCCCAAAGAGCTTTAGAACAAGGCATAGTTTTCCCTGCTGGCTCTTTGGGCGTGGGACCAGTCTCCAGACATGTGGCCATTTTTGGGCCTGGCGCGGCACCAAGTGGGAAAGGGTGCCTTTGAGGCTGAAGAGAGCAGGAAAGCCTGCAGCCCCCAGGTGTGTGAGGCTACGCAAGCGGTTCTCAAAGAGCTTTAGAACAAGGCATAGTTTTCCCTGCTGGCTCTTTGGGCGTGGGACCAACCTCCAGACATATGGCCATTTTTGAGCCTGGCGCGGCACCAAGTGGGAAAGGGTGCCTTTGAGGCTGAAGAGAGCAGGAAAGCCTGCAGCCCCCAGGTGTGTGAGGCTACGCAAGCGGTTCTCAAAGAGCTTTAGAACAAGGCATAGTTTTCCCTGCTGGCTCTTTGGGCGTGGGACCAACCTCCAGACATATGGCCATTTTTGAGCCTGGCGCGGCACCAAGTGGGAAAGGGTGCCTTTGAGGCTGAAGGCAGCAGGAAAGCCTGCAGCCCCCAGGTGTGTGGTGCTACGCAAGCGGTTCCCAAATAGCTTTAGAACAAGGCATAGTTTTCCCTGCTGGCTCTTTGGGCGTGGGACCAACCTCCAGACATATGGCCATATTTGTGCCTGGCGCGGCGCCAAGTGGGAAAGGGTGGTTTTGAGGCTGAAGGCAGCAGGAGAGCCTGCAGCCCCCAGGTGTGTGGGGCTACGCAAGCGGTTCCCAAAGAGCTTTAGAACAAGGCATAGTTTTCCCTGCTGGCTCTTTGGGCGTGGGACCAGTCTCCAGACATATGGCCATTTTTGGGCCTGGCGCGGCACCAAGTGGGAAAGGGTGCCTCTGAGGCTGAAGAGAGCAGGAAAGCCTGCAGCCCCCAGGTGTGTGGGGCTACGCAAGCGGTTCCCAAACAGCTTTAGAACAAGGCATAGTTTTCCCTGCTGGCTCTTTGGGCGTGGGACCAATCTCCAGACTTATGGCCATTTTTGTGCCTGGTGCGACGCCAAGTGGGAAAGGGTGGTTTTGAGGCTGAAGGCAGCAGGAAAGTCTGCAGCCCGCAGGTCTGTGGGGCCAAGCAAGCGGTTCCCAAAGAGCTTTAGAACAAGGCATAGTTTTCCCTGCTGGCTCTTTGGGCGTGGGACCAGTCTCCAGAAATATAGCCATTTTTGTGCCTGGCGCTGGGCTAAGTGGGAAAGGGTGGTTTTGAGGCTGAAGGCAGCAGGAAAGCCTGCAGCCCCCAGGTCTGTGGGGCTACGCAAGCGGTTCCCAAAGAGCTTTAGAACAAGGCATAGTTTTCCCTGCTGGCTCTTTCGGCGTGGGACCAATCTCCAGACATATGGCCATTTTTGTGCCTGGCGTGACACCAAGTGGGAAAGGGTGGTTTTGAGGCTGAAGGCAGCAGGAAAGCCTGCAGCCCCCAGGTCTGTGGGGCTACGCAAGCGGTTCCCAAAGAGCTTTAGAACAAGGCATAGTTTTCCCTGCTGTCTCTTTGGGCGTGGGACCAATCTCCAGACATATGACCATTTTTGTGCCTGGCACGACGCCAAGTGGGAAAGGGTGGTTTTGAGGCTGAAGGCAGCAGGAAAGTCTGCAGCCCGCAGGTGTGTGGGGCCACGCAAGCGGTTCCCAAAGAGCTTTAGTACAAGGCACAGTTTTCCCTGCTGGCTCTTTCGGCGTGGGACCAGTCTCCAGAAATATAGCCATTTTTGTGCCTGGCGCGACGCCAAGTGGGAAAGGGTGGTTTTGAGGCTGAAGGCAGCAGGAAAGCCTGCACCCCCCAGGTCTGTGGGGCCACGCAAGCGGTTCCCAAAGAGCTTTAGAACAAGGCATCGTTTTCCCTGCTGGCTCTTTGGGCGTGGGACCAATCTCCAGCCATATGGCCATTTTTGTGCCTGGCGCGGCGCCAAGTGGGAAAGGGTGGTTTTGAGGCTGAAGGCAGCAGGAAAGCCTGCACCCCCCAGGTCTGTGGGGCCACGCAAGCGGTTCCCAAAGAGCTTTAGAACAAGGCATAGTTTTCCCTGCTGGCTCTTTGAGCGTGGGACCAGTCTCCAGACATATGGCCATTTTTGGGCCTCGCGCAGCGCCAAGTGGGAAAGGGTGGTTTTGAGGCTGAAGGCAGCAGGAAAGCCTGCAGCCCCCAGGTGTGTGGGGCTACGCAAGCAGTTCCCAAATAGCTTTAGAACAAGGCATAGTTTTCCCTGCTGGCTCTTTGGGCGTGGGACCAGTCTCCAGACATGTGGCCATTTTTGGGCCTGGCGCGGCACCAAGTGGGAAAGGGTGCCTTTGAGGCTGAAGAGAGCAGGAAAGCCTGCAGCCCCCAGGTGTGTGAGGCTACGCAAGCGGTTCTCAAAGAGCTTTAGAACAAGGCATAGTTTTCCCTGCTGGCTCTTTGGGCGTGGGACCAACCTCCAGACATATGGCCATTTTTGAGCCTGGCGCGGCACCAAGTGGGAAAGGGTGCCTTTGAGGCTGAAGGCAGCAGGAAAGCCTGCAGCCCCCAGGTGTGTGGTGCTACGCAAGCGGTTCCCAAATAGCTTTAGAACAAGGCATAGTTTTCCCTGCTGGCTCTTTGGGCGTGGGACCAACCTCCAGACATATGGCCATATTTGTGCCTGGCGCGGCGCCAAGTGGGAAAGGGTGGTTTTGAGGCTGAAGGCAGCAGGAGAGCCTGCAGCCCCCAGGTGTGTGGGGCTACGCAAGCGGTTCCCAAAGAGCTTTAGAACAAGGCATAGTTTTCCCTGCTGGCTCTTTGGGTGTGGGACCAGTCTCCAGACATATGGCCATTTTTGGGCCTGGCGTGGCACCAAGTGGGAAAGGGTGCCTCTGAGGCTGAAGAGAGCAGGAAAGCCTGCAGCCCCCACGTGTGTGGGGCTACGCAAGCGGTTCCCAAACAGCTTTAGAACAAGGCATAGTTTTCCCTGCTGGCTCTTTGGGCGTGGGACCAATCTCCAGACTTATGGCCATTTTTGTGCCTGGTGCGACGCCAAGTGGGAAAGGGTGGTTTTGAGGCTGAAGGCAGCAGGAAAGTCTGCAGCCCGCAGGTCTGTGGGGCCAAGCAAGCGGTTCCCAAAGAGCTTTAGAACAAGGCATAGTTTTCCCTGCTGGCTCTTTGGGCGTGGGACCAGTCTCCAGAAATATAGCCATTTTTGTGCCTGGCGCTGGGCTAAGTGGGAAAGGGTGGTTTTGAGGCTGAAGGCAGCAGGAAAGCCTGCAGCCCCCAGGTCTGTGGGGCTACGCAAGCGGTTCCCAAAGAGCTTTAGAACAAGGCATAGTTTTCCCTGCTGGCTCTTTCGGCGTGGGACCAATCTCCAGACATATGGCCATTTTTGTGCCTGGCGTGACACCAAGTGGGAAAGGGTGGTTTTGAGGCTGAAGGCAGCAGGAAAGCCTGCAGCCCCCAGGTGTGTGGGGCTACGCAAGCGGTTCCCAAAGAGCTTTAGAACAAGGCATAGTTTTCCCTGCTGGCTCTTTGGGCGTGGGACCAACCTCCAGACATATGGCCATTTTTGGGCCTGGCGTGACGCCATGTGGGAAAGGGTGGTTTTGAGGCCGAAGGCAGCAGGAAAGCCTGCAGCCCCCAGGTGTGTGGGGCTACGCAAGCGGTTCCCAAAGAGCTTTAGAACAAGGCATAGTTTTCCCTGCTGGCTCTTTGGGTGTGGGACCAATCTCCAGACATATGGCCATTTTTCTGCCTGGCGTGACGCCATGTGGGAAAGGGTGGTTTTGAGGCTGCAAGTGCCAGAAAAGCCTCCAGCCCCCAGGTGTGTGGGGCTACGCAAGCGGTTCCCAAAGAGCTTTAGAACAAGGCATAGTTTTCCGTGCTGGCTCTTTGGGCGTGGGACCAACCTCCAGACATATGGCCATTTTTGTGCCTGTCGTGACACCATGTGGGAAAGGGTGGTTTTGAGGCTGAAGGCAGCAGGAAAGCCTGCAGCCCCCAGGTCTGTGGGGCTACGCAAGCAGTTCCCAAAAAGCTTTAGAACAAGGCATAGTTTTCCCTGCTGGCTCTTTGGGCGTGGGACCAGTCTCCAGACATATGGCCATTTTTGGGCCTGGCGTGGCGCCAAGTGGGAAAGGGTGCCTTTGAGGCTGAAGAGAGCAGGAAAGCCTGCAGCCCCCAGGTGTGTGGGGCTACGCAAGCGGTTCCCAAAGAGCTTTAGAACAAGGCATAGTTTTCCCTGCTGTCTCTTTGGGGGTCGGACCAATCTCCAGACATATGGTCATTTTTGTGCCTGGCGCGTCGCCAAGTGGGAAAGGGTGGTTTTGAGGCTGAAGGCAGCAGGAAAGCCTGCAGCCCCCAGGTGTGTGGGGCTACGCAAGCGGTTCCCAAAGAGCTTTAGAACAAGGCATAGTTTTCCCTGCTGGCTCTTTGGGCGTGGGACCAGTCTCCAGACATATGGCCATTTTTGTGCCTGGCGTGACGCCAAGTGGGAAAGGGTGGTTTTGAGGCCGAAGGCAGCAGGAAAGCCTGCAGCCCCCAGGTGTGTGGGGCTACGCAAGCGGTTCCCAAAGAGCTTTAGAACAAGGCATAGTTTTCCCTGCTGGCTCTTTGGGCGTGGGACCAATCTCCAGACATATGGCCATTTTTGTGCCTGGCGTGACGCCATGTGGGAAAGGGTGGTTTTGAGGCTGAAGGCAGCAGGAAAGCCTGCAGCCCCCAGGTGTGTGGGGCTACGCAAGCGGTTCCCAAAGAGCTTTAGAACAAGGCATAGTTTTCCCTGCTGGCTCTGTGGCCGTGGGACCAGTCTCCAGACATATGGCCATTTTTGGGCCTCGCGCGGGGCCAAGTGGGAAAGGGTGGTTTTGAGGTTGAAGGCAGCAGGAAAGCCTGCAGCCCCCAGGTGTGTGGGGCTACGCAAGCGGTTCCCAAAGAGCTTTAGTACAAGGCATAGTTTTCCCTGCTGGCTCTTTGGGCGTGGGACCAATCTCCAGACATATGGCCATTTTTGTGCCTGGCGTGACACCAAGTGGGAAAGGGTGGTTTTGAGTCTGAAGAGAGCAGGAAAGCCTGCAGCGGCCAGGTGTGTGGGGCTACGCAAGCGGTTCCCAAAGAGCTTTAGAACAAGGCATAGTTTTCCCTGCTGGCTCTTTGGGCGTGTGACCAACCTCCAGACATATGGCCATTTTTGTGCCTGGCGTGACGCCATGTGGGAAAGGGTGGTTTTGAGGCTGCAGGTGCCAGAAAAGCCTGCAGCCCCCAGGTGTGTGGGGCTACGCAAGCGGTTCCCAAAGAGCTTTAGAACAAGGCATAGTTTTCCCTGCTGGCTCTGTGGCCGTGGGACCAGTCTCCAGACATATGGCCATTTTTGGGCCTAGCGCGGGGCCAAGTGGGAAAGGGTGGTTTTGAGGATGAAGGCTGCAGGAAAGCCTGCAACCCCCAGGTCTGTGCGGCTACGCAAGCGGTTCCCAAAGAGCTTTAGAACAAGGCATAGTTTTCCCTGCTGGCTCTTTGGGCGTGGGACCAACCTCCAGACATATGGCCATTTTTGTGCCTGTCGTGACACCATCTGGGAAAGGGTGGTTTTGAGGCTGCAGGTGCCAGAAAAGCCAGCAGCCCCCAGGTCTGTGGGGCTACGCAAGCAGTTCCCAAAAAGCTTTAGAACAAGGCATAGTTTTCCCTGCTGGCTCTTTGGGCGTGGGACCAGTCTCCAGACATATGGCCATTTTTGGTCCTGGCGTGGCGCCAAGTGGGAAAGGGTGCCTTTGAGGCTGAAGAGAGCAGGAAAGCATGCAGCCCTCAGGTGTGTGGGGCTACGCAAGCGGTTCCCAAAGAGCTTTAGAACAAGGCATAGTTTTCCCTGCTGGCTCTTTGGGCGTCGGACCAATCTCCAGACATATGGTCATTTTTGTGCCTGGCACGGGGCCAAGTGGGAAAGGGTGGTTTTGAGGCCGAAGGCAGCAGGAAAGCCTGCAGCCCCCAGGTGTGTGGGGCTACGCAAGCGGTTCCCAAAGAGCTTTAGAACAAGGCATAGTTTTCCCTGCTGGCTTTTGGGCGTGGGACCAATCTCCAGACATATGGCCATTTTTGTGCCTGGCGTGACACCAAGTGGGAAAGGGTGGTTTTGAGGCTGAAGGTAGCAGGAAGGTCTGCAGCCCCCAGGTGTGTGGGGCTACGCAAGCGGTTCCCAAAGAGCTTTAGAACAAGGCATAGTTTTCCCTGCTGGCTCTTTGGGCGTGGGACCAGTCTCCAGACATATAGCCATTTTTGGGCCTCGCGCAGCGCCAAGTGGGAAAGGGTGGTTTTGAGGCTGAAGGCAGCAGGAAAGCCTGTAGCCCCCAGGTCTGTGGGGCTACGCAAGCGGTTCCCAAAGAGCTTTAGAACAAGGCATAGTTTTCCCTGCTGGCTCTTTGGGCGTGGGACCAACCTCCAGACATATGGCCATTTTTGTGCGTGGCGTGACGCCATGTGGGAAAGGGTGGTTTTGAGGCTGAAGGCAGCAGGAAAGCCTGCAGCCCCCAGGTGTGTGGGGCTACGCAAGCGGTTCCCAAAGAGCTTTAGAACAAGGCATAGTTTTCCCTGCTGGCTCTTTCGGCGTGGGACCAATCTCCAGACATATGGCCATTTTTGGGCCTGGCGTGACACCAAGTGGGAAAGGGTGGTTTTGAGGCTGAAGGCAGCAGGAAAGCCTGCAGCCCCCAGGTCTGTGGGGCTACGTAAGCGGTTCCCAAAGAGCTTTAGAACAAGGCATAGTTTTCCCTGCTGGCTCTTTGGGCGTGGGACCAACCTCCAGACATATGGCCATTTTTGGGCCTGGCGTGACGCCATGTGGGAAAGGGTGGTTTTGAGGCCGAAGGCAGCAGGAAAGCCTGCAGCCCCCAGGTGTGTGGGGCTACGCAAGCGGTTCCCAAAGAGCTTTAGAACAAGGCATAGTTTTCCCTGCTGGCTCTTTGGGTGTGGGACCAACCTCCAGACATATGGCCATTTTTCTGCCTGGCGTGACGCCATGTGGGAAAGGGTGGTTTTGAGGCTGCAGGTGCCAGAAAAGCCTGCAGCCCCCAGCTGTGTGGGGCTACGCAAGCGGTTCCCAAAGAGCTTTAGAACAAGGCATAGTTTTCCCTGCTGGCTCTTTGAGCGTGGGACCAGTCTCCAGACATATGGCCATTTTTGGGCCTGGCGTTGCGCCAAGTGGGAAAGGGTGCCTTTGAGGCTGAAGAGAGCAGGAAAGCCTGCAGCCCCCAGGTGTGTGGTGCTACGCAAGCAGTTCCCAAAAAGCTTTAGAACAAGGCAGAGTTTTCCCTGCTGGCTCTTTGGGCGTGGGACCAGTCTTCAGACATATGGCCATTTTTGGGCCTGGTGTGGTGCCAAGTGGGAAAGGGTGCCTTTGAGGATGAAGGCAGCAGGAAAGCCTGCAGCCCCCAGGTGTGTGGGGCTACGCAAGCGGTTCCCAAAGAGCTTTAGAACAAGGCATAGTTTTCCCTGCTGTCTCTTTGGGGGTCGGACCAATCTCCAGACATATGGTCATTTTTGTGCCTGGCACGGAGCCAAGTGGGAAAGGGTGGTTTTGAGGCTGAAGGCAGCAGGAAAGCCTGCAGCCCCCAGGTGTGTGGGGCTACGCAAGCGGTTCCCAAAGAGCTTTAGAACAAGGCATAGTTTTCCCTGCTGGCTCTTTGGGCGTGGGACCAACCTCCAGACATATGGCCATTTTTGTGCCTGGCGTGACGCCATGTGGGAAAGGGTGGTTTTGAGGCCGAAGGCAGCAGGAAAGCCTGCAGCCCCCAGGTGTGTGGGGCTGCGCAAGCGGTTCCCAAAGAGCTTTAGAACAAGGCATAGTTTTCCCTGCTGGCTTTTTCGGCGTGGGAACAATCTCCAGCCATATGGCCATTTTTCTGCCTGGCGTGACGCCATGTGGGAAAGGGTGGTTTTGAGGCTGCAGGTGCCAAAAAAGCCTGCAGCCCCCAGGTGTGTGGGGCTACGCAAGCGGTTCCCAAAGAGCTTTAGACCAAGGCATAGTTTTCCCTGCTGGCTCTTTGGGCGTGGGACCAGTCTCCAGACATATGGCCATTTTTGGGCCTCGCGCGGGGCCAAGTGGGAAAGGGTGGTTTTGAGGATGAAGGCTGCAGGAAAGCCTGCAACCCCCAGGTCTGTGCGGCTACGCAAGCGGTTCCCAAAGAGCTTTAGAACAAGGCATAGTTTTCCCTGCTGGCTCTTTCGGCGTGGGACCAATCTCCAGACATATGGCCATTTTTGTGCCTGGCGTGACACCAAGTGGGAAAGGGTGGTTTTGAGGCTGAAGGCAGCAGGAAGGTCTGCAGCCCCCAGGTCTGTGGGGCCACGCAAGCGGTTCCCAAAGAGCTTTAGAACAAGGCATAGTTTTCCCTGCTGGCTCTTTGAGCGTGGGACCAACCTCCAGACATATGGCCATTTTTGGGCCTGGCGCGGCGCCATGTGGGAAAGGGTGGTTTTGAGGCTGAAGGCAGCAGGAAAGGCTGCAGCCCCCAGGTCTGTGGGGCTACGCAACTGGTTCCCAAAGAGCTTTAGAACAAGGCATAGTTTTCCCTGCTGGCTCTTTGGGCGTGGGACCAACCTCCAGACATATGGCCATTTTTGTGCCTGTCGTGACACCATGTGGGAAAGGGTGGTTTTGAGGCTGCAGGTGCCAGAAAAGCCTGCAGCCCCCCGGTGTGTGGGGCTACGCAAGTGGTTCCCAAAGAGCTTTAGAACAAGGCATAGTTTTCCCTGCTGGCTCTTTGAGCGTGGGACCAGTCTCCAGACATATGGCCATTTTTGTGCCTGGCGCAGCGCCAAGTGGGAAAGGGTGGTTTTGAGGCTGAAGGCAGCAGGAAAGCCTGCAGCCCCCAGGTGTGTGGGGCTACGCAAGCAGTTCCCAAAAAGCTTTAGAACAAGGCATAGTTTTCCCTGCTGGCTCTTTGGGCGTGGGACCAGTCTCCAGACATATGGCCATTTTTGGGCCTGGCGTGGCGCCAAGTGGGAAAGGGTGCCTTTGAGGCTGAAGAGAGCAGGAAAGCCTGCAGCCCCCAGGTGTGTGGGGCTACGCAAGCGGTTCCCAAAGAGCTTTAGAACAAGGCATAGCTTTCCCTGCTGTCTCTTTGGGGGTCGGACCAATCTCCAGACATATGGCCATTTTTGTGCCTGGCGCGTCGCCAAGTGGGAAAGGGTGGTTTTGAGGCTGAAGGCAGCAGGAAAGCCTGCAGCCCCCAGCTCTGTGGGGCTACGCAAGCGGTTCCCAAAGAGCTTTAGAACAAGGCATAGTTTTCCCTGCTGGCTCTTTGGGCGTGGGACCAGTCTCCAGACATATGGCCATTTTTGTGCCTGGCGTGACGCCATGTGGGAAAGGGTGGTTTTGAGGCCGAAGGCAGCAGGAAAGCCTGCAGCCCCCAGGTGTGTGGGGCTACGCAAGCGGTTCCCAAAGAGCTTTAGAACAAGGCATAGTTTTCCCTGCTGGCTCTTTGGGCGTGGGACCAATCTCCAGCCATATGGCCATTTTTGTGCCTGGCGTGACGCCATGTGGGAAAGGGTGGTTTTGAGGCTGAAGGCAGCAGGAAAGCCTGCAGCCCCCAGGTGTGTGGGGCTACGCAAGCGGTTCCCAAAGAGCTTTAGAACAAGGCATAGTTTTCCCTGCTGGCTCTGTGGCCGTGGGACCAGTCTCCAGACATATGGCCATTTTTGGGCCTCGCGCGGGGCCAAGTGGGAAAGGGTGGTTTTGAGGCTGAAGGCAGCAGGAAAGGCTGCAGCCCCCAGCTCTGTGGGGCTACGCAACTGGTTCCCAAAGAGCTTTAGAACAAGGCATAGTTTTCCCTGCTGGCTCTTTGGGCGTGGGACCAACCTCCAGACATATGGCCATTTTTGTGCCTGTCGTGACACCATGTGGGAAAGGGTGGTTTTGAGGCTGCAGGTGCCAGAAAAGCCTGCAGCCCCCAGGTGTGTGGGGCTACGCAAGTGGTTCCCAAAGAGCTTTAGAACAAGGCATAGTTTTCCCTGCTGGCTCTTTGAGCGTGGGACCAGTCTCCAGACATATGGCCATTTTTGTGCCTGGCGCAGCGCCAAGTGGGAAAGGGTGGTTTTGAGGCTGAAGGCAGCAGGAAAGCCTGCAGCCCCCAGGTGTGTGGGGCTACGCAAGCAGTTCCCAAAAAGCTTTAGAACAAGGCATAGTTTTCCCTGCTGGCTCTTTGGGCGTGGGACCAGTCTCCAGACATATGGCCATTTTTGGGCCTGGCGTGGCGCCAAGTGGGAAAGGGTGCCTTTGAGGCTGAAGAGAGCAGGAAAGCCTGCAGCCCCCAGGTGTGTGGGGCTACGCAAGCGGTTCCCAAAGAGCTTTAGAACAAGGCATAGTTTTCCCTGCTGTCTCTTTGGGGGTCGGACCAATCTCCAGACATATGGTCATTTTTGTGCCTGGCGCGTCGCCAAGTGGGAAAGGGTGGTTTTGAGGCTGAAGGCAGCAGGAAAGCCTGCAGCCCCCAGCTCTGTGGGGCTACGCAAGCGGTTCCCAAAGAGCTTTAGAACAAGGCATAGTTTTCCCTGCTGGCTCTTTGGGCGTGGGACCAGTCTCCAGACATATGGCCATTTTTGTGCCTGGCGTGACGCCATGTGGGAAAGGGTGGTTTTGAGGCCGAAGGCAGCAGGAAAGCCTGCAGCCCCCAGGTGTGTGGGGCTACGCAAGCGGTTCCCAAAGAGCTTTAGAACAAGGCATAGTTTTCCCTGCTGGCTCTTTGGGCGTGGGACCAATCTCCAGCCATATGGCCATTTTTGTGCCTGGCGTGACGCCATGTCGGAAAGGGTGGTTTTGAGGCTGAAGGCAGCAGGAAAGCCTGCAGCCCCCAGGTGTGTGGGGCTACGCAAGCGGTTCCCAAAGAGCTTTAGAACAAGGCATAGTTTTCCCTGCTGGCTCTGTGGCCGTGGGACCAGTCTCCAGACATATGGCCATTTTTGGGCCTCGCGCGGGGCCAAGTGGGAAAGGGTGGTTTTGAGGCTGAAGGCAGCAGGAAAGCCTGCAGCCCCCAGTGTGTGGGGCTACGCAAGCGGTTCCCAAAGAGCTTTAGTACAAGGCATAGTTTTCCCTGCTGGCTCTTTGGGCGTGGGACCAATCTCCAGACATATGGCCATTTTTGTGCCTGGCGTGACACCAAGTGGGAAAGGGTGGTTTTGAGTCTGAAGAGAGCAGGAAAGCCTGCAGCCCCCAGGTGTGTGGGGCTACGCAAGCGGTTCCCAAAGAGCTTTAGAACAAGGCATAGTTTTCCCTGCTGGCTCTTTGGGCGTGTGACCAACCTCCAGACATATGGCCATTTTTGTGCCTGGCGTGACGCCATGTGGGAAAGGGTGGTTTTGAGGCTGCAGGTGCCAGAAAAGCCTGCAGCCCCCAGGTGTGTGGGGCTACGCAAGCGGTTCCCAAAGAGCTTTAGAACAAGGCATAGTTTTCCCTGCTGGCTCTTTTGCCGTGGGACCAGTCTCCAGACATATGGCCATTTTTGGGCCTAGCGCGGGGCCAAGTGGGAAAGGGTGGTTTTGAGGATGAAGGCTGCAGGAAAGCCTGCAACCCCCAGGTCTGTGCGGCTACGCAAGCGGTTCCCAAAGAGCTTTAGAACAAGGCATAGTTTTCCCTGCTGGCTCTTTGGGCGTGGGACCAACCTCCAGACATATGGCCATTTTTGTGCCTGTCGTGACACCATGTGGGAAAGGGTGGTTTTGAGGCTGCAGGTGCCAGAAAAGCCAGCAGCCCCCAGGTCTGTGGGGCTACGCAAGCAGTTCCCAAAAAGCTTTAGAACAAGGCATAGTTTTCCCTGCTGGCTCTTTGGGCGTGGGACCAGTCTCCAGACATATGGCCATTTTTGGGCCTGGCGTGGCGCCAAGTGGGAAAGGGTGCCTTTGAGGCTGAAGAGAGCAGGAAAGCCTGCAGCCCTCAGGTGTGTGGGGCTACGCAAGCGGTTCCCAAAGAGCTTTAGAACAAGGCATAGTTTTCCCTGCTGGCTCTTTGGGCGTCGGACCAATCTCCAGACATATGGTCATTTTTTTGCCTGGCACGGGGCCAAGTGGGAAAGGGTGGTTTTGAGGCTGAAGGCAGCAGGAAAGCCTGCAGCCCCCAGGTGTGTGGGGATACGCAAGCGGTTCCCAAAGAGCTTTAGAACAAGGCATAGTTTTCCCTGCTGGCTCTTTGGGCGTGGGACCAACCTCCAGACATATGGCCATTTTTGTGCCTGGCGTGACGCCATGTGGGAAAGGGTGGTTTTGAGGCCGAAGGCAGCAGGAAAGCCTGCAGCCCCCAGGTGTGTGGGGCTACGCAAGCGGTTCCCAAAGAGCTTTAGAACAAGGCATAGTTTTCCCTGCTGGCTCTTTGGGCGTGGGACCAATCTCCAGACATATGGCCATTTTTGTGCCTGGCGTGACACCAAGTGGGAAAGGGTGGTTTTGAGGCTGAAGGCAGCAGGAAGGTCTGCAGCCCCCAGGTGTGTGGGGCTACGCAAGCGGTTCCCAAAGAGCTTTAGAACAAGGCATAGTTTTCCCTGCTGGCTCTTTGAGCGTGGGACCAGTCTCCAGACATATAGCCATTTTTGGGCCTCGCGCAGCGCCAAGTGGGAAAGGGTGGTTTTGAGGCTGAAGGCAGCAGGAAAGCCTGCAGCACCCAGGTGTGTGGGGATACGCAAGCAGTTCCCAAAGAGCTTTAGAACAAGGCATAGTTTTCCCTGCTGGCTCTTTGGGCGTGTGACCAGTCTCCAGACATATGGCCATTTTTGGGCCTGGCGTGGCGCCAAGTGGGAAAGGGTGGTTTTGAGGCTGAAGGCAGCAGGAAAGCATGCAGCCACCAGGTGTGTGAGGCTACGCAAGCCGTTCCCAAAGAGCTTTAGAACAAGGCATAGTTTTCCCTGCTGGCTCTTTGGGCGTGGGACCAACCTCCAGACATATGGCCATTTTTGAGCCTGGCGCGGCACCAAGTGGGAAAGGGTGCCTTTGAGGCTGAAGGCAGCAGGAAAGCCTGCAGCCCCCAGGTGTGTGGGGCTACGCAAGCGGTTCCCAAAGAGCTTTAGAGCAAGGCATGGTTTTCCCTGCTGGCTCTTTGGGCGTGGGACCAACCTCCAGACATATGGCCATATTTGTGCCTGGCGCGGCGCCAAGTGGGAAAGGGTGGTTTTGAGGCTGAAGGCAGCAGGAGAGCCTGCAGCCCCAAGGTCTGTGGGGCTAAGCAAGCGGTTCCCAAAGAGCTTTAGAACAAGGCATAGTTTTCCCTGCTGGCTCTTTGGGCGTGGGACCAACCTCCAGACATATGGCCATTTTTGGGCCTGGCGTGGCGCCAAGTGGGAAAGGGTGTTTTTGAGGCTGAAGACAGCAGGAAAGCCTGCAGCCCCCAGGTGTGTGGGGCTACGCAAGCGGTTCCCAAACACCTTTAGAACAAGGCATAGTTTTCCCTGCTGGCTCTTTGGGCGTGGGACCAGTCTCCAGACATATGGCCATTTTTGTGCCTGGTGCGACGCCAAGTGGGAAAGGGTGGTTTTGAGGCTGAAGGCAGCAGGAAAGTCTGCAGCCCGCAGGTCTGTGGGGCCAAGCAAGCGGTTCCCAAAGAGCTTTAGAACAAGGCATAGTTTTCCCTGCTGGCTCTTTGGGCGTGGGACCAGTCTCCAGAAATATAGCCATTTTTGTGCCTGGCGCTGGGCTAAGTGGGAAAGGGTGGTTTTGAGGCTGAAGGCAGCAGGAAAGCCTTTAGCCCCCAGGTGTGTGGGGCTACGCAAGCGGTTCCCGAAGAGCTTTAGAACAAGGCATAGTTTTCCCTGCTGGCTCTTTGGGCGTGGGACCAACCTCCAGACATATGGCCATTTTTGTGCCTGGCGTAACGCCATGTGGGAAAGGGTGGTTTTGAGGCCGAAGGCAGCAGGAAAGCCTGCAGCCCCCAGGTGTGTGGGGCTACGCAAGCGGTTCCCAAAGAGCTTTAGAACAAGGCATAGTTTTCCCTGCTGGCTCTTTGGGTGTGGGACCAATCTCCAGACATATGGCCATTTTTCTGCCTGGCGTGACGCCATGTGGGAAAGGGTGGTTTTGAGGCTGCAGGTGCCAGAAAAGCCTGCAGACCCACGGCTGTGTGGGGCTACGCAAGCGGTTCCCAAAGAGTTTTAGAACAAGGCATAGTTTTCCCTGCTGGCTCTTTGAGCGTGGGACCAGTCTCCAGACATATGGCCATTTTTGGGCCTGGCGTGGCGCCAAGTGGGAAAGGGTGCCTTTGAGGCTGAAGAGAGCAGGAAAGCCTGCAGCCCCCAGGTGTGTGGGGCTACGCAAGCGGTTCCCAAAGAGCTTTAGAACAAGGCATAGTTTTCCCTGCTGTCTCTTTGGGGGTCGGACCAATCTCCAGACATATGGTCATTTTTGTGCCTGGCACGGGGCCAAGTGGGAAAGGGTGGTTTTGAGGCTGAAGGCAGCAGGAAAGCCTGCAGCCCCCAGGTCTGTGGGGCTACGCAAGCGGTTCCCAAAGAGCTTTAGAACAAGGCATAGTTTTCCCTGCTGGCTCTGTGGCCGTGGGACCAGTCTCCAGACATATGGCCATTTTTGGGCCTCGCGCGGGGCCAAGTGGGAAAGGGTGGTTTTGAGGCCGAACGCAGCAGGAAAGCCTGCAGCCCCCAGGTGTGTGGGGCTACGCAAGCGGTTCCCAAAGAGCTTTAGTACAAGGCATAGTTTTCCCTGCTGGCTCTTTGGGCGTGGGACCAATCTCCAGACATATGGCCATTTTTGTGCCTGGCGTGACACCAAGTGGGAAAGGGTGGTTTTGAGGCTGAAGGCAGCAGGAAAGCCTGCAGCCACCAGGTGGGTGGGGCTACGCAAGCCGTTCCCAAAGAGCTTTAGAACAAGGCATAGTTTTCCGTGCTGGCTCTTTGGGCGTGTGACCAACCTCCAGACATATGGCCATTTTTGTGCCTGGCGTGACGCCATGTGGGAAAGGGTGGTTTTGAGGCTGCAGGTGCCAGAAAAGCCTGCAGCCCCCAGCTGTGTGGGGCTACGCAAGCGGTTCCCAAAGAGCTTTAGAACAAGGCATAGTTTTCCCTGCTGGCTCTTTGGGCGTGGGACCAGTCTCCAGACATATGGCCATTTTTGGGCCTCGCGCGGGGCCAAGTGGGAAAGGGTGGTTTTGAGGATGAAGGCTGCAGGAAAGCCTGCAACCCCCAGGTCTGTGCGGCTACGCAAGCGGTTCCCAAAGAGCTTTAGAACAAGGCATAGTTTTCCCTGCTGGCTCTTTCGGCGTGGGACCAATCTCCAGACATATGGCCATTTTTTTGCCTGGCGTGACACCAAGTGGGAAAGGGTGGTTTTGAGGCTGAAGGCAGCAGGAAGGTCTGCAGCCCCCAGGTCTGTGGGGCCACGCAAGCGGTTCCCAAAGAGCTTTAGAACAAGGCATAGTTTTCCCTGCTGGCTCTTTGAGCGTGGGACCAACCTCCAGACATATGGCCATTTTTGGGCCTGGCGCGGCGCCATGTGGGAAAGGGTGGTTTTGAGGCTGAAGGCAGCAGGAAAGCCTGCAGCCCCCAGGTCTGTGGGGCTACGCAACTGGTTCCCAAAGAGCTTTAGAACAAGGCATAGTTTTCCCTGCTGGCTCTTTGGGCGTGGGACCAACCTCCAGACATATGGCCATTTTTGTGCCTGGCGTGACACCATGTGGGAAAGGGTGGTTTTGAGGCTGCAGGTGCCAGAAAAGCCTGCAGCCCCCAGGTGTGTGGGGCTACGCAAGTGGTTCCCAAAGAGCTTTAGAACAAGGCATAGTTTTCCCTGCTGGCTCTTTGAGCGTGGGACCAGTCTCCAGACATATGGCCATTTTTGGGCCTGGCGTGGCGCCAAGTGGGAAAGGGTGGTTTTGAGGCTGAAGGCAGCAGGAAAGCCTGCAGCCCCCAGGTGTGTGGGGCTACGCAAGCAGTTCCCAAAAAGCTTTAGAACAAGGCATAGTTTTCCCTGCTGGCTCTTTGGGCGTGGGACCAGTCTCCAGACATATGGCCATTTTTGGGCCTGGCGTGGCGCCAAGTGGGAAAGGGTGCCTTTGAGCCTGAAGAGAGCAGGAAAGCCTGCAGCCCCCAGGTGTGTGGGGCTACGCAAGCGGTTCCCAAAGAGCTTTAGAACAAGGCATAGTTTTCCCTGCTGTCTCTTTGGGGGTCGGACCAATCTCCAGACATATGGTCATTTTTGTGCCTGGCGCGTCGCCAAGTGGGAAAGGGTGGTTTTGAGGCTGAAGGCAGCAGGAAAGCCTGCAGCCCCCAGGTGTGTGGGGCTACGCAAGCGGTTCCCAAAGAGCTTTAGAACAAGGCATAGTTTTCCCTGCTGGCTCTTTGGGCGTGGGACCAGTCTCCAGACATATGGCCATTTTTGTGCCTGGCGTGACGCCATGTGGGAAAGGGTGGTTTTGAGGCCGAAGGCAGCAGGAAAGCCTGCAGCCCCCAGGTGTGTGGGGCTACGCAAGCGGTTCCCAAAGAGCTTTAGAACAAGGCATAGTTTTCCCTGCTGGCTCTTTGGGCGTGGGACCAATCTCCAGCCATATGGCCATTTTTGTGCCTGGCGTGACGCCATGTGGGAAAGGGTGGTTTTGAGGCTGAAGGCAGCAGGAAAGCCTGCAGCCCCCAGGTGTGTGGGGCTACGCAAGCGGTTCCCAAAGAGCTTTAGAACAAGGCATAGTTTTCCCTGCTGGCTCTGTGGCCGTGGGACCAGTCTCCAGACATATGGCCATTTTTGGGCCTCGCGCGGGGCCAAGTGGGAAAGGGTGGTTTTGAGGTTGAAGGCAGCAGGAAAGCCTGCAGCCCCCAGGTGTGTGGGGCTACGCAAGCGGTTCCCAAAGAGCTTTAGTACAAGGCATAGTTTTCCCTGCTGGCTCTTTGGGCGTGGGACCAATCTCCAGACATATGGCCATTTTTGTGCCTGGCGTGACACCAAGTGGGAAAGGGTGGTTTTGAGTCTGAAGAGAGCAGGAAAGCCTGCAGCCCCCAGGTGTGTGGGGCTACGCAAGCGGTTCCCAAAGAGCTTTAGAACAAGGCATAGTTTTCCCTGCTGGCTCTGTGGCCGTGGGACCAGTCTCCAGACATATGGCGATTTTTGGGCCTAGCGCGGGGCCAAGTGGGAAAGGGTGGTTTTGAGGATGAAGGCTGCAGGAAAGCCTGCAACCCCCAGGTCTGTGCGGCTACGCAAGCGGTTCCCAAAGAGCTTTAGAACAAGGCATAGTTTTCCCTGCTGGCTCTTTGGGCGTGGGACCAACCTCCAGACATATGGCCATTTTTGTGCCTGTCGTGACACCATGTGGGAAAGGGTGGTTTTGAGGCTGCAGGTGCCAGAAAAGCCAGCAGCCCCCAGGTCTGTGGGGCTACGCAAGCAGTTCCCAAAGAGCTTTAGAACAAGGCATAGTTTTCCCTGCTGGCTCTTTGGGCGTGGGACCAGTCTCCAGACATATAGCCATTTTTGGGCCTCGCGCAGCGCCAAGTGGGAAAGGGTGGTTTTGAGGCTGAAGGCAGCAGGAAAGCCTGCAGCACCCAGGTGTGTGGGGATACGCAAGCAGTTCCCAAAGAGCTTTAGAACACGGCATAGTTTTCCCTGCTGGCTCTTTGGGCGTGGGACCAGTCTCCAGACATATGGCCATTTTTGGGCCTGGCGTGGCGCCAAGTGGGAAAGGGTGCCTTTGAGGCTGAAGAGAGCAGGAAAGCATGCAGCCACCAGGTGTGTGAGGCTACGCAAGCCGTTCCCAAAGAGCTTTAGAACAAGGCATAGTTTTCCCTGCTGGCTCTTTGGGCGTGGGACCAACCTCCAGACATATGGCCATTTTTGAGCCTGGCGCGGCACCAAGTGGGAAAGGGTGGTTTTGAGGCTGAAGGCAGCAGGAAAGCCTGCAGCCCCCAGGTGTGTGGGGCTACGCAAGCGGTTCCCAAAGAGCTTTAGAACAAGGCATGGTTTGCCCTGCTGGCTCTTTGGGCGTGGGACCAACCTCCAGACATATGGCCATATTTGTGCCTGGCGCGGCGCCAAGTGGGAAAGGGTGGTTTTGAGGCTGAAGGCAGCAGGAGAGCCTGCACCCCCCAGGTCTGTGGGGCTACGCAAGCGGTTCCCAAAGAGCTTTAGAACAAGGCATAGTTTTCCCTGCTGGCTCTTTGGGCGTGGGACCAACCTCCAGACATATGGCCATTTTTGGGCCTGGCGTGGTGCCAAGTGGGAAAGGGTGTTTTTGAGGCTGAAGACAGCAGGAAAGCCTGCAGCCCCCAGGTGTGTGGGGCTACGCAAGCGGTTCCCAAACACCTTTAGAACAAGGCATAGTTTTCCCTGCTGGCTCTTTGGGCATGGGACCAGTCTCCAGACATATGGCCATTTTTGTGCCTGGTGCGACGCCAAGTGGGAAAGGGTGGTTTTGAGGCTGAAGGCAGCAGGAAAGTCTGCAGCCCGCAGGTCTGTGGGGCCAAGCAAGCGGTTCCCAAAGAGCTTTAGAACAAGGCATAGTTTTCCCTGCTGGCTCTTTGGGCGTGGGACCAGTCTCCAGAAATATAGCCATTTTTGTGCCTGGCGCTGGGCTAAGTGGGAAAGGGTGGTTTTGAGGCTGAAGGCAGCAGGAAAGCCTGTAGCCCCCAGGTGTGTGGGGCTACGCAAGCGGTTCCCGAAGAGCTTTAGAACAAGGCATAGTTTTCCCTGCTGGCTCTTTGGGCGTGGGACCAACCTCCAGACATATGGCCATTTTTGTGCCTGGCGTAACGCCATGTGGGAAAGGGTGGTTTTGAGGCCGAAGGCAGCAGGAAAGCCTGCAGCCCCCAGGTGTGTGGGGCTACGCAAGCGGTTCCCAAAGAGCTTTAGAACAAGGCATAGTTTTCCCTGCTGGCTCTTTGGGCGTGGGACCAATCTCCAGACATATGGCCATTTTTCTGCCTGGCGTGACGCCATGTGGGAAAGGGTGGTTTTGAGGCTGCAGGTGCCAGAAAAGCCTGCAGCCCCCAGCTGTGTGGGGCTACGCAAGCGGTTCCCAAAGAGCTTTAGAACAAGGCATAGTTTTCCCTGCTGGCTCTTTGAGCGTGGGACCAGTCTCCAGACATATGGCCATTTTTGGGCCTGGCGTGGCGCCAAGTGGGAAAGGGTGCCTTTGAGGCTGAAGAGAGCAGGAAAGCCTGCAGCCCCCAGGTGTGTGGGGCTACGCAAGCGGTTCCCAAAGAGCTTTAGAACAAGGCATAGTTTTCCCTGCTGGCTCTTTGGGCGTGGGACCAGTCTCCAGACATATGGCCATTTTTGTGCCTGGTGCGACGCCAAGTGGGAAAGGGTGGTTTTGAGGCTGAAGGCAGCAGGAAAGCCTGCAGCCCCCAGGTGTGTGGGGCTACGCAAGCGGTTCCCAAAGAGCTTTAGTACAAGGCATAGTTTTCCCTGCTGGCTCTTTGGGCGTGGGACCAATCTCCAGACATATGGCCATTTTTGTGCCTGGCGTGACACCATGTGGGAAAGGGTGGTTTTGAGGCTGAAGAGAGCAGGAAAGCCTGCAGCCCCCAGGTGTGTGGGGCTACGCAAGCCGTTCCCAAAAAGCTTTAGAACAAGGCATAGTTTTCCCTGCTGGCTCTTTGGGCGTGTGTCCAACCTCCAGACATATGGCCATTTTTCTGCCTGGCGTGACGCCATGTGGGAAAGGGTGGTTTTGAGGCTGCAGGTGCCAGAAAAGCCTGCAGCCCCCAGGTGTGTGGGGCTACGCAAGCGGTTCCCAAAGAGCTTTAGAACAAGGCATAGTTTTCCCTGCTGGCTCTGTGGCCGTGGGACCAGTCTCCAGACATATGGCCATTTTTGGGCCTCGCGCGGGGTCAAGTGGGAAAGGGTGGTTTTGAGGCTGAAGGCAGCAGGAAAGCCTGCAGCCCCCAGGTGTGTGGGTCTACGCAAGCGGTTCCCAAAGAGCTTTAGAACAAGGCATAGTTTTCCCTGCTGGCTCTTTCGGCGTGGGACCAATCTCCAGACATATGGCCATTTTTTTTCCTCGCGTGACACCAAGTGGGAAAGGGTGGTTTTGAGGCTGAAGGCAGCAGGAAGGTCTGCAGCCCCCAGGTCTGTGGGGCCACGCAAGCGGTTCCCAAAGAGCTTTAGAACAAGGCATAGTTTTCCCTGCTGGCTTTTTCGGCGTGTGACCAGTCTCCAGAAAAATAGCCATTTTTGTGCCTGGCGCGACGCCAAGTGGGACAGGGTGGTTTTGAGGCTGAAGGCAGCAGGAAAGCCTGCATCCCCCAGGTCTGTGGGGCCACGCAAGCGGTTCCCAAAGAGCTTTAGAACAAGGCATAGTTTTCCGTGCTGGCTCTTAGGGCGTGGGACCAATCTCCAGCCATATGGCCATTTTTGTGCCTGGCGCGGTTCCAAGTGGGAAAGGGTGGTTTTGAGGCTGAAGGCAGCAGGAAAGCCTGCACCCCCCAGGTCTGTGGGGCCACGAAAGCGGTTCCCAAAGAGATTTAGAACAAGGCATAGTTTTCCCTGCTGGCTCTTTCGGCGTGGGACCAACCTCCAGACATATGGCCATTTTGGGGCCTGGCGTGGCGCCAAGTGGGAAAGGGTGTTTTTGAGGCTGAAGACAGCAGGAAAGCCTGCAGCCCCCAGGTGTGTGGGGCTACGCAAGCGGTTCCCAAAGAGCTTTAGAACAAGGCATAGTTTTCCCTGCTGGCTCTTTGGGCGTGTGACCAGTCTCCAGACATATGGCCATTTTTGTGCCTGGTGCGACGCCAAGTGGGAAAGGGTGGTTTTGAGGCTGAAGGCAGCAGGAAAGTCTGCAGCCCGCAGGTCTGTGGGGCCAAGCAAGCGGTTCCCAAAGAGCTTTAGAACAAGGCATAGTTTTCCCTGCTGGCTCTTTGGGCGTGGGACCAGTCTCCAGAAATATAGCCATTTTTGTGCCTGGCGCTGGGCTAAGTGGGAAAGGGTGGTTTTGAGGCTGAAGGCAGCAGGAAAGCCTGCAGCCCCCAGGTGTGTGGGGCTACGCAAGCGGTTCCCAAAGAGCTTTAGAACAAGGCATAGTTTTCCCTGCTGGCTCTTTGGGCGTGGGACCAACCTCCAGACATATGGCCATTTTTGTGCCTGGCGTAACGCCATGTGGGAAAGGGTGGTTTTGAGGCCGAAGGCAGCAGGAAAGCCTGCAGCCCCCAGGTGTGTGGGGCTACGCAAGCGGTTCCCAAAGAGCTTTAGAACAAGGCATAGTTTTCCCTGCTGGCTCTTTGGGTGTGGGACCTGTCTCCAGACATATGGCCATTTTTCTGCCTGGCGTGACGCCATGTGGGAAAGGGTGGTTTTGAGGCTGCAGGTGCCAGAAAAGCCTGCAGCCCCCAGGTGTGTGGGGCTACGCAAGCGGTTCCCAAAGAGCTTTAGAACAAGGCATAGTTTTCCCTGCTGGCTCTTTGAGCGTGGGACCAGTCTCCAGACATATGGCCATTTTTGGGCCTGGCGTGGCGCCAAGTGGGAAAGGGTGCCTTTGAGGCTGAAGAGAGCAGGAAAGCCTGCAGCCCCCAGGTGTGTGGGGCTACGCAAGCGGTTCCCAAAGAGCTTTAGAACAAGGCATAGTTTTCCCTGCTGGCTCTTTGGGCGTCGGACCAATCTCCAGACATATGGTCATTTTTATGCCTGGCACGGGGCCAAGTGGGAAAGGGTGGTTTTGAGGCTGAAGGCAGCAGGAAAGCCTGCAGCCCCCAGGTGTGTGGGGCTACGCAAGCGGTTCCCAAAGAGCTTTAGAACAAGGCATAGTTTTCCCTGCTGGCTCTTTGGGCGTGGGACCAGTCTCCAGACATATGGCCATTTTTGTGCCTGGCGTGACGCCATGTGGG
Source organism: Chroicocephalus ridibundus (assembly GCF_963924245.1). NCBI lineage: Eukaryota > Metazoa > Chordata > Aves > Charadriiformes > Laridae > Chroicocephalus > Chroicocephalus ridibundus. Next base: position 855,644 of record NW_026961382.1, on the reverse strand, counting down.
AAAGGGTGGTTTTGAGGCTGCAGGTGCCAGAAAAGCCTGCAGCCCCCAGGTGTGTGGGGCTACGCAAGCGGTTCCCAAAGAGCTTTAGAACAAGGCATAGTTTTCCCTGCTGGCTCTTTGAGCGTGGGACCAGTCTCCAGACATATGGCCATTTTTGGGCCTCGCGCGGGGCCAAGTGGGAAAGGGTGTTTTTGAGGCTGAAGGCAGCAGGAAAGCCTGCAGCCCCCAGGTGTGTGGGGCTACGCAAGCGGTTCCCAAAGAGCTTTAGTACAAGGCATAGTTTTCCCTGCTGGCTCTTTGGGCGTGGGACCAATCTCCAGACATATGGCCATTTTTGTGCCTGGCGTGACACCATGTGGGAAAGGGTGGTTTTGAGGCTGAAGAGAGCAGGAAAGCCTGCAGCCCCCAGGTGTGTGGGGCTACGCAGGCCGTTCCCAAAAAGCTTTAGAACAAGGCATAGTTTTCCCTGCTGGCTCTTTGGGCGTGTGTCCAACCTCCAGACATATGGCCATTTTTCTGCCTGGCGTGACGCCATGTGGGAAAGGGTGGTTTTGAGGCTGCAGGTGCCAGAAAAGCCTGCAGCCCCCAGGTGTGTGGGGCTACGCAAGCGGTTCCCAAAGAGCTTTAGAACAAGGCATAGTTTTCCCTGCTGGCTCTGTGGCCGTGGGACCAGTCTCCAGACATATGGCCATTTTTGGGCCTCGCGCGGGGCCAAGTGGGAAAGGGTGTTTTTGAGGCTGAAGGCAGCAGGAAAGCCTGCAGCCCCCAGGTGTGTGGGGCTACGCAAGCGGTTCCCAAAGAGCTTTAGTACAAGGCATAGTTTTCCCTGCTGGCTCTTTGGGCGTGTGTCCAACCTCCAGACATATGGCCATTTTTCTGCCTGGCGTGACGCCATGTGGGAAAGGGTGGTTTTGAGGCTGCAGGTGCCAGAAAAGCCTGCATCCCCCAGGTCTGTGGGGCCACGCAAGCGGTTCCCAAAGAGCTTTAGAACAAGGCATAGTTTTCCCTGCTGTCTCTTAGGGCGTGGGACCAATCTCCAGCCATATGGCCATTTTTGTGCCTGGCGCGGTTCCAAGTGGGAAAGGGTGGTTTTGAGGCTGAAGGCAGCAGGAAAGCCTGCACCCCCCAGGTCTGTGGGGCCACGCAAGCGGTTCCCAAAGAGCTTTAGAACAAGGCATAGTTTTCCCTGCTGGCTCTTTGAGCGTGGGACCAGTCTCCAGACATATGGCCATTTTTGGGCCTGGCGTGGCGCCAAGTGGGAAAGGGTGTTTTTGAGGCTGAAGACAGCAGGAAAGCCTGCAGCCCCCAGGTGTGTGGGGCTACGCAAGCGGTTCCCAAACACCTTTAGAACAAGGCATAGTTTTCCCTGCTGGCTCTTTGGGCGTGGGACCAGTCTCCAGACATATGGCCATTTTTGTGCCTGGTGCGACGCCAAGTGGGAAAGGGTGGTTTTGAGGCTGAAGGCAGCAGGAAAGTCTGCAGCCCGCAGGTGTGTGGGGCCAAGCAAGCGGTTCCCAAAGAGCTTTAGAACAAGGCATAGTTTTCCCTGCTGGCTCTTTGGGCGTGGCACCAGTCTCCAGAAATATAGCCATTTTTGTGCCTGGCGCTGGGCTAAGTGGGAAAGGGTGGTTTTGAGGCTGAAGGCAGCAGGAAAGCCTGTAGCCCCCAGGTGTGTGGGGCTACGCAAGCGGTTCCCGAAGAGCTTTAGAACAAGGCATAGTTTTCCCTGCTGGCTCTTTGGGCGTGGGACCAACCTCCAGACATATGGCCATTTTTGTGCCTGGCGTAACGCCATGTGGGAAAGGGTGGTTTTGAGGCCGAAGGCAGCAGGAAAGCCTGCAGCCCCCAGGTGTGTGGGGCTACGCAAGCGGTTCCCAAAGAGCTTTAGAACAAGGCATAGTTTTCCCTGCTGGCTCTTTGGGTGTGGGACCAATCTCCAGACATATGGCCATTTTTCTGCCTGGCGTGACGCCATGTGGGAAAGGGTGGTTTTGAGGCTGCAGGTGCCAGAAAAGCCTGCAGCCCCCAGGTGTGTGGGGCTACGCAAGCGGTTCCCAAAGAGCTTTAGAACAAGGCATAGTTTTCCCTGCTGGCTCTTTGAGCGTGGGACCAGTCTCCAGACATATGGCCATTTTTGGGCCTGGCGTGGTGCCAAGTGGGAAAGGGTGCCTTTGAGGCTGAAGAGAGCAGGAAAGCCTGCAGCCCCCAGGTGTGTGGGGCTACGCAAGCGGTTCCCAAAGAGCTTTAGAACAAGGCATAGTTTTCCCTGCTGGCTCTTTGGGCGTCGGACCAATCTCCAGACATATGGTCATTTTTGTGCCTGGCACTGGGCCAAGTGGGAAAGGGTGGTTTTGAGGCTGAAGGCAGCAGGAAAGCCTGCAGCCCCCAGGTGTGTGGGGCTACGCAAGCGGTTCCCAAAGAGCTTTAGAACAAGGCATAGTTTTCCCTGCTGGCTCTTTGGGCGTGGGACCAGTCTCCAGACATATGGCCATTTTTGTGCCTGGCGTGATGCCATGTGGGAAAGGGTGGTTTTGAGGCCGAAGGCAGCAGGAAAGCCTGCAGCCCCCAGGTGTGTGGGGCTACGCAAGCGGTTCCCAAAGAGCTTTAGAACAAGGCATAGTTTTCCCTGCTGGCTCTTTGGGCGTGGGACCAATCTCCAGCCATATGGCCATTTTTCTGCCTGGCGTGACACCAAGTGGGAAAGGGTGGTTTTGAGGCTGCAGGTGCCAGAAAAGCCTGCAGCCCCCAGGTGTGTGGGGCTACGCAAGCGGTTCCCAAAGAGCTTTAGAACAAGGCATAGTTTTCCCTGCTGGCTCTGTGGCCGTGGGACCAGTCTCCAGAAATATAGCCATTTTTGTGCCTGGCGCTGGGCTAAGTGGGAAAGGGTGGTTTTGAGGCTTAAGGCAGCAGGAAAGCCTGTAGCCCCCAGGTGTGTGGGGCTACGCAAGCGGTTCCCGAAGAGCTTTAGAACAAGGCATAGTTTTCCCTGCTGGCTCTTTGGGCGTGGGACCAACCTCCAGACATATGGCCATTTTTGTGCCTGGCGTAACGCCATGTGGGAAAGGGTGGTTTTGAGGCCGAAGGCAGCAGGAAAGCCTGCAGCCCCCAGGTGTGTGGGGCTACGCAAGCGGTTCCCAAAGAGCTTTAGAACAAGGCATAGTTTTCCCTGCTGGCTCTTTGGGTGTGGGACCAATCTCCAGACATATGGCCATTTTTCTGCCTGGCGTGACGCCATGTGGGAAAGGGTGGTTTTGAGGCTGCAGGTGCCAGAAAAGCCTGCAGCCCCCAGGTGTGTGGGGCTACGCAAGCGGTTCCCAAAGAGCTTTAGAACAAGGCATAGTTTTCCCTGCTGGCTCTTTGAGCGTGGGACCAGTCTCCAGACATATGGCCATTTTTGGGCCTGGCGTGGCGCCAAGTGGGAAAGGGTGCCTTTGAGGCTGAAGAGAGCAGGAAAGCCTGCAGCCCCCAGGTGTGTGGGGCTACGCAAGCGGTTCCCAAAGAGCTTTAGAACAAGGCATAGTTTTCCCTGCTGGCTCTTTGGGCGTCGGACCAATCTCCAGACATATGGTCATTTTTGTGCCTGGCACGGGGCCAAGTGGGAAAGGGTGGTTTTGAGGCTGAAGGCAGCAGGAAAGCCTGCAGCCCCCAGGTGTGTGGGGCTACGCAAGCGGTTCCCAAAGAGCTTTAGAACAAGGCATAGTTTTCCCTGCTGGCTCTTTGGGCGTGGGACCAGTCTCCAGACATATGGCCATTTTTGTGCCTGGCGTGACGCCATGTGGGAAAGGGTGGTTTTGAGGCCGAAGGCAGCAGGAAAGCCTGCAGCCCCCAGGTGTGTGGGGCTACGCAAGCGGTTCCCAAAGAGCTTTAGAACAAGGCATAGTTTTCCCTGCTGGCTCTTTGGGCGTGGGACCAATCTCCAGCCATATGGCCATTTTTGTGCCTGGCGTGACGCCATGTGGGAAAGGGTGGTTTTGAGGCTGCAGGTGCCAGAAAAGCCTGCAGCCCCCAGGTGTGTGGGGCTACGCAAGCGGTTCCCAAAGAGCTTTAGAACAAGGCATAGTTTTCCCTGCTGGCTCTGTGGCCGTGGGACCAGTCTCCAGACATATGGCCATTTTTGGGCCTCGCGCGGGGCCAAGTGGGAAAGGGTGTTTTTGAGGCTGAAGGGAGCAGGAAAGCCTGCATCCCCCAGGTGTGTGGGGCTACGCAAGCGGTTCCCAAAGAGCTTTAGTACAAGGCATAGTTTTCCCTGCTGGCTCTTTGGGCGTGGGACCAATCTCCAGACATATGGCCATTTTTGTGCCTGGCGTGACACCATGTGGGAAAGGGTGGTTTTGAGGCTGAAGAGAGCAGGAAAGCCTGCAGCCCCCAGGTGTGTGGGGCTACGCAAGCGGTTCCCAAAGAGCTTTAGTACAAGGCATAGTTTTCCCTGCTGGCTCTTTGGGCGTGTGTCCAACCTCCAGACATATGGCCATTTTTCTGCCTGGCGTGACGCCATGTGGGAAAGGGTGGTTTTGAGGCTGCAGGTGCCAGAAAAGCCTGCAGCCCCCAGGTGTGTGGGGCTACGCAAGCGGTTCCCAAAGAGCTTTAGAACAAGGCATAGTTTTCCCTGCTGGCTCTGTGGCCGTGGGACCAGTCTCCAGACATATGGCCATTTTTGGGCCTCGCGCGGGGTCAAGTGGGAAAGGGTGGTTTTGAGGCTGAAGGCTGCAGGAAAGCCTGCAACCCCCAGGTCTGTGCGGCTACGCAAGCGGTTCCCAAAGAGCTTTAGAACAAGGCATAGTTTTCCCTGCTGGCCCTTTCGGCGTGGGACCAATCTCCAGACATATGGCCATTTTTTTGCCTCGCGTGACACCAAGTGGGAAAGGGTGGTTTTGAGGCTGAAGGCAGCAGGAAGGTCTGCAGCCCCCAGGTCTGTGGGGCCACGCAAGCGGTTCCCAAAGAGCTTTAGAACAAGGCATAGTTTTCCCTGCTGGCTTTTTCGGCGTGTGACCAGTCTCCAGAAAAATAGCCATTTTTGTGCCTGGCGCGACGCCAAGTGGGACAGGGTGGTTTTGAGGCTGAAGGCAGCAGGAAAGCCTGCATCCCCCAGGTCTGTGGGGCCACGCAAGCGGTTCCCAAAGAGCTTTAGAACAAGGCATAGTTTTCCCTGCTGGCTCTTTCGGCGTGGGACCAATCTCCAGCCATATGGCCATTTTTGTGCCTGGCGCGGTTCCAAGTGGGAAAGGGTGGTTTTGAGGCTGAAGGCAGCAGGAAAGCCTGCACCCCCCAGGTCTGTGGGGCCACGCAAGCGGTTCCCAAAGAGCTTTAGAACAAGGCATAGTTTTCCCTGCTGGCTCTTTCGGCGTGGAACCAATCTCCAGACATATGGCCATTTTTGTGCCTGGCGCGGCGCCAAGTGGGAAAGGGTGGTTTTGAGGCTGAAGGCAGCAGGAAAGCCTGCAGCCCCCAGGTCTGTGGGGCTACGCAAGCGGTTCCCAAAGAGCTTTAGAACAAGGCATAGTTTTCCCTGCTGGCTCTTTGGGCGTGGGACCAACCTCCAGACATATGGCCATTTTTGGGCCTGGCGTGACGCCATGTGGGAAAGGGTGGTTTTGATGCTGAAGGCAGCAGCAAGGTCTGCAGCCCCCAGGTCTGTGGGGCCACGCAAGCGGTTCCCAAAGAGCTTTAGAACAAGGCATAGTTTTCCCTGCTGGCTCTTTGGGCGTGGGACCAGTCTCCAGACATATGGCCATTTTTGTGCCTGGCGCGGCGCCAAGTGGGAAAGGGTGGTTTTGAGGCTGAAGGCAGCAGGAGAGCTTGCAGCCCCAAGGTCTGTGGGGCTACGCAAGCGGTTCCCAAAGAGCTTTAGAACAAGGCATAGTTTTCCCTGCTGGCTCTTTGGGCGTGGGACCAATCTCCAGACATATGGCCATTTTTGGGCCAGGCGCGGCACCAAGTGGGAAAGGGTGCCTCTGAGGCTGAAGGCAGCAGGAAAGCCTGCAGCCCCCAGGTGTGTGGGGCTACGCAAGTGGTTCCCAAAGAGCTTTAGAACAAGGCATAGTTTTCCCTGCTGGCTCTTTGGGCGTGGGACCAACCTCCAGACATATGGCCATTTTTGTGCCTGGCGCAGCGCCAAGTGGGAAAGGGTGGTTTTGAGGCTGAAGGCAGCAGGAAAGCCTGCAGCCCCCAGGTGTGTGGGGCTACGCAAGCGGTTCCCAAAGAGCTTTAGAACAAGGCATAGTTTTCCCTGCTGGCTCTTTGGGCGTGGGACCTGTCTCCAGACATATGGCCATTTTTGGGCCTGGCGCGGCGCCAAGTGGGAAAGGGTGGTTTTGAGGCTGAAGGCAGCAGGAGAGCTTGCAGCCCCAAGGTCTGTGGGGCTACGCAAGCGGTTCCCAAAGAGCTTTAGAACAAGGCATAGTTTTCCCTGCTGGCTCTTTGGGCGTGGGACCAATCTCCAGACATATGGCCATTTTTGGGCCTGGCGCGGCACCAAGTGGGAAAGGGTGCCTCTGAGGCTGAAGGCAGCAGGAAAGCCTGCAGCCCCCAGGTGTGTGGGGCTACGCAAGCCATTCCCAAAGAGCTTTAGAACAAGGCATAGTTTTCCCTGCTGGCTCTTTGGGCGTGGGACCAATCTCCAGACATATGACCATTTTTGTGCCTGGCACGATGCCAAGTGGGAAAGGGTGGTTTTGAGGCTGAAGGCAGAAGGAAAGTCTGCAGCCCCCAGGTGTGTGGGGCCACGCAAGCGGTTCCCAAAGAGCTTTAGAACAAGGCATAGTTTTCCCTGCTGGCTCTTTGGGCGTGGGACCAGTCTCCAGAAATATAGCCATTTTTGTGCCTGGCGCGACGCCAAGTGGGAAAGGGTGGTTTTGAGGCTGAAGGCAGCAGGAAAGCCTGCAGCCCCCAGGTCTGTGGGGCCACGCAAGCGGTTCCCAAAGAGCTTTAGAACAAGGCATAGTTTTCCCTGCTGGCTCTTTGGGCGTGGGACCAGTCTCCAGACATATGGCCATTTTTGGGCCTGGCGTGACACCAAGTGGGAAAGGGTGGTTTTGAGGCTGAAGGCAGCAGGAAAGCCTGCAGCCCCCAGGTGTGTGGGGCTACGCAAGCGGTTCCCAAAGAGCTTTAGAACAAGGCATAGTTTTCCCTGCTGGCTCTTTGGGCGTGGGACCAATCTCCAGACATATGGCCATTTTTGGGCCTGGCGCGGGGCCAAGTGGGAAAGGGTGGTTTTGAGGCCGAAGGCAGTAGGAAAGCCTGCAGCCCCCAGGTGTGTGGGGCTACGCAAGCGGTTCCCAAAGAGCTTTAGAACAAGGCATAGTTTTCCCTGCTGGCTCTTTGGGCGTGGGACCAGTCTCCAGACATATGGCCATTTTTGTGCCTGGAGCGAAGCCAAGTGGGAAAGGGTGGTTTTGAGGCTGAAGGCAGCAGGAAAGCCTGCAGCCCCCAGGTGTGTGGGGCTACGCAAGAGGTTCCCAAAGAGCTTTAGAACAAGGCATAGTTTTCCCTGCTGGCTCTTTGGGCGTGGGACCAGTCTCCAGACATATGGCCATTTTTGTGCCTGGCGCGGCGCCAAGTGGGAAAGGGTGGTTTTGAGGCTGAAGGCAGCAGGAAGGCCTGCAGCCCGCAGGTGTGTGGGGCTACGCAAGCGGTTCCCAAAGAGCTTTAGAACAAGGCATAGTTTTCCCTGCTGGCTCTTTGGGCGTGGGACCAGTCTCCAGACATATGGCCATTTTTGGGCCTGGCGCGGCGCCAAGTGGGAAAGGGTGGTTTTGACGCTGAAGGTAGCAGGAGAGCTTGCAGCCCCAAGGTCTGTGGGGCTACGCAAGCCGTTCCCAAAGAGCTTTAGAACAAGGCATAGTTTTCCCTGCTGGCTCTTTGGGCGTGGGACCAATCTCCAGACATATGGCCATTTTTGGGCCAGGCGCGGCACCAAGTGGGAAAGGGTGCCTCTGAGGCTGAAGGCAGCAGGAAAGCCTGCAGCCCCCAGGTGTGTGGGGCTACGCAAGCCGTTCCCAAAGAGCTTTAGAACAAGGCATAGTTTTCCCTGCTGTCTCTTTGGGCGTGGGACCAATCTCCAGACATATGACCATTTTTGTGCCTGGCACGACGCCAAGTGGGAAAGGGTGGTTTTGAGGCTGAAGGCAGCAGGAAAGTCTGCAGCCCGCAGGTGTGTGGGGCCACGCAAGCGGTTCCCAAAGAGCTTTAGTACAAGGCATAGTTTTCCCTGCTGGCTCTTTCGGCGTGGGACCAGTCTCCAGAAATATAGCCATTTTTGTGCCTGGCGCGACGCCAAGTGGGAAAGGGTGGTTTTGAGGCTGAAGGCAGCAGGAAAGCCTGCACCCCCCAGGTCTGTGGGGCCACGCAAGCGGTTCCCAAAGAGCTTTAGAACAAGGCATAGTTTTCCCTGCTGGCTCTTTGGGCGTGGGACCAATCTCCAGCCATATGGCCATTTTTGTGCCTGGCGCGGCGCCAAGTGGGAAAGGGTGGTTTTGAGGCTGAAGGCAGCAGGAAAGCCTGCACCCCCCAGGTCTGTGGGGCCACGCAAGCGGTTCCCAAAGAGCTTTAGAACAAGGCATAGTTTTCCCTGCTGGCTCTTTGGGCGTGGGACCAGTCTCCAGACATATGGCCATTTTTGAGCCTGGCGCGGCACCAAGTGGGAAAGGGTGCCTTTGAGGCTGAAGGCAGCAGGAAAGCCTGCAGCCCCCAGGTGTGTGGGGCTACGCAAGCGGTTCCCAAAGAGCTTTAGAACAAGGCATAGTTTTCCCTGCTGGCTCTTTGGGCGTGGGACCAGTCTCCAGACATATGGCCATTTTTGGGCCTGGCGCGGCGCCATGTGGGAAAGGGTGGTTTTGAGGCTGAAGGCAGCAGGAGAGCTTGCAGCCCCCAGGTGTGTGGGGCTACGCAAGCGGTTCCCAAAGAGCTTTAGAACAAGGCATAGTTTTCCCTGCTGGCTCTTTGGGCGTGGGACCAATCTCCAGACATATGGCCATTTTTGGGCCTGGCGCGGCGCCAAGTGGGAAAGGGTGGTTTTGAGGCTGAAGGCAGCAGGAAAGCCTGCAGCCCCCAGGTGTGTGGGGCTATGCAAGCGGTTCCCAAAAAGCTTTAGAACAAGGCATAGTTTTCCCTGCTGGCTCTTTGGGCGTGGGACCAATCTCCAGACATATGGCCATTTTTGTGCCTGGCGCGATGCCAAGTGGGAAAGGGTGGTTTTGAGGCTGAAGGCAGTAGGAAAGCCTGCAGCCCCCAGGTGTGTGGGGCTACGCAAGCGGTTCCCAAAGAGCTTTTAAACAAGGCATAGTTTTCCCTGCTGACTCTTTGGGCGTGGGACCAGTCTCCAGACATATGGCCATTTTTGGGCCTGGCGCGGGGCCAAGTGGGAAAGGGTGGTTTTGAGGCTGAAGGCAGCAGGAAAGCCTGCAGCCCCCAGGTCTGTGCGGCTACGCAAGCGGTTCCCAAAGAGCTTTAGAACAAGGCATAGTTTTCCCTGCTGGCTCTTTGGGCGTGGGACCAATCTCCAGACATATGGCCGTTTCTGGGCCTGGCGCGGCGCCAAGTGGGAAAGGGTGGTTTTGAGGCTGAAGGCAGCAGGAAAGCCTGCAGCCCCCAGGTGTGTGGGGCTACGCAAGCCGTTCCCAAAGAGCTTTAGAACAAGGCATAGTTTTCCCTGCTGGCTCTTTGGGCGTGGGACCAATCTCCAGACATATGGCCATTTTTGTGCCTGGCGCGACGCCAAGTTGGAAAGGGTGGTTTTGAGGCTGAAGGCAGCAGGAAAGTCTGCAGCCCGCAGGTCTGTGGGGCCACGCAAGCGGTTCCCAAAGAGCTTTAGAACAAGGCATAGTTTTCCCTGCTGGCTCTTTCGGCGTGGGACCAGTCTCCAGAAAAATAGCCATTTTTGTGCCTGGCGCGACGCCAAGTGGGACAGGGTTGTTTTGAGGCTGAAGGCAGCAGGAAAGCCTGCAGCCCCCAGGTGTGTGGGGCCACGCAAGCGGTTCCCAAAGAGCTTTAGAACAAGGCATAGTTTTCCCTGCTGGCTCTTTGGGCGTGGGACCAGTCTCCAGACATATGGCCATTTTTGGGCCTGGCGCGGCGCGAAGTGGGAAAGGGTGGTTTTGAGGCTGAAGGCAGCAGGAAAGCCTGCAGCCCCCAGGTGTGTGGGGCTACGCAAGCGGTTCCCAAAGAGCTTTAGAACAAGGCATAGTTTTCCCTGCTGGCTCTTTGAGCGTGTGACCAACCTCCAGACATATGGCCATTTTTGGGCCTGGCGCGGGGCCAAGTGGGAAAGCGTGGTTTTGAGGCTGAAGGCAGCAAGAAAGCCTGCAGCCCCCAGGTCTGTGGGGCTACGCAAGTGGTTTCCAAAGAGCTTTAGAACAAGGCATAGTTTTCCCTGCTGGCTCTTTGGGCGTGGGACCAACCTCCAGACATATGGCCATTTTTGTGCCTGGCGCGGCGCCAAGTGGGAAAGGGTGGTTTTGAGGCTGAAGGCAGCAGGAAAGCCTGTAGCCCCCACGTGTGTGGGGCTACGCAAGCGGTTCCCAAAGAGCTTTAGAACAAGGCATAGTTTTCCCTGCTGGCTCTTTGGGCGTGGGACCAATCTCCACACATATGGCCTTTTTTGTGCCTGTCGTGACACCATGTGGGAAAGGGTGGTTTTGAGGCTGAAGGCAGCAGGAAAGCCTGCAGCCCCCAGGTGTGTGGGCCTACGCAAGCGGTTCCCAAAGAGCTTTAGAACAAGGCATAGTTTTCCCTGCTGGCTCTTTGGGCGTGGGACCAGTCTCCAGACATATGGCCATTTTGGGTCCTGGCGCGGGGCCAAGTGGGAAAGGGTGGTTTTGAGGCTGAAGGCAGCAGGAAAGCCTGCAGCCCCCAGGTCTGTGGGGCTACGCAAGCGGTTCCCAAAGAGCTTTAGAACAAGGCATAGTTTTCCCTGCTGGCTCTTTGGGCGTGGGACCAATCTCCAGACATATGGCCATTTTTGGGCCTGGCGCGGCGCCAAGTGGGAAAGGGTGGTTTTGAGGCTGAAGGCAGCAGGAAAGCCTGCACCCCCCTGGTCTGTGGGGCTACGCAAGCGGTTCCCAAAGAGCTTTAGAACAAGGCATAGTTTTCCCTGCTGGCTCTTTGGGCGTGGGACCAACCTCCAGACATATGGCCATTTTTGGGCCTCGCGCGGCGCCAAGTGGGAAAGGGTGGTTTTGAGGCTGAAGGCAGCAGGAAAGCCTGCAGCCCCCAGGTGTGTGGGGCTACGCAAGCGGTTCCCAAAGAGCTTTAGAACAAGGCATAGTTTTCCCTGCTGGCTCTTTGAGCGTGTGACCAACCTCCAGACATATGGCCATTTTTGGGCCTGGCGCGGGGCCAAGTGGGAAAGCGTGGTTTTGAGGCTGAAGGCAGCAAGAAAGCCTGCAGCCCCCAGGTCTGTGGGGCTAAGCAAGTGGTTCCCAAAGAGCTTTAGAACAAGGCATAGTTTTCCCTGCTGGCTCTTTGGGCGTGGGACCAACCTCCAGACATATGGCCATTTTTGTGCCTGGCGCGGCGCCAAGTGGGAAAGGGTGGTTTTGAGGCTGAAGGCAGCAGGAAAGCCTGTAGCCCCCAGGTGTGTGGGGCTACGCAAGCGGTTCCCAAAGAGCTTTAGAACAAGGCATAGTTTTCCCTGCTGGCTCTTTGGGCGTGGGACCAATCTCCACACATATGGCCATTTTTGTGCCTGTCGTGACACCATGTGGGAAAGGGTGGTTTTGAGGCTGAAGGCAGCAGGAAAGCCTGCAGCCCCCAGGTGTGTGGGCCTACGCAAGCGGTTCCCAAAGAGCTTTAGAACAAGGCATAGTTTTCCCTGCTGGCTCTTTGGGCGTGGGACCAGTCTCCAGACATATGGCCATTTTGGGTCCTGGCGCGGGGCCAAGTGGGAAAGGGTGGTTTTGAGGCTGAAGGCAGCAGGAAAGCCTGCAGCCCCCAGGTCTGTGGGGCTACGCAAGCGGTTCCCAAAGAGCTTTAGAACAAGGCATAGTTTTCCCTGCTGGCTCTTTGGGCGTGGGACCAACCTCCAGACATATGGCCATTTTTGTGCCTGGCGCAGCGCCAAGTGGGAAAGGGTGGTTTTGAGGCTGAAGGCAGCAGGAAAGCCTGTAGCCCCCAGGTGTGTGGGGCTACGCAAGCGGTTCCCAAAGAGCTTTAGAACAAGGCATAGTTTTCCCTGCTGGCTCTTTGGGCGTGGGACCAATCTCCACACATATGGCCATTTTTGGGCCTGGCGTGGAGCCAAGTGGGAAAGGGTGGTTTTGAGGCTGAAGGCAGCAGGAAAGCCTGCAGCCCCCAGGTGTGTGGGGCTACGCAAGCGGTTCCCAAAGAGCTTTAGAACAAGGCATAGTTTTCCCTGCTGGCTCTTTGGGCGTGGGACCAGTCTCCAGACATATGGCCATTTTAGGGCCTGGCGCGGGGCCAAGTGGGAAAGGGTGGTTTTGAGGCTGAAGGCAGCAGGAAAGCCTGCAGCCCCCAGGTGTGTGGGGCTACGCAAGCGGTTCCCAAAGAGCTTTAGAACAAGGCATAGTTTTCCCTGCTGGCTCTTTGGGCGTGGGACCAATCTCCAGACATATGGCCATTTTTGGGCCTGGTGTGGCGCCAAGTGGGAAAGGGTGCCTTTGAGGCTGAAGGCAGCAGGAAAGCCTGCAGCCCCCAGGTGTGTGGGGCTACGCAAGCCGTTCCCAAAGAGCTTTAGAACAAGGCATAGTTTTCCCTGCTGGCTCTTTGGGCGTGGGACCAATCTCCAGACATATGGCCATTTTTGGGCCTGGCGCGGGGCCAAGTGGGAAAGGGTGTTTTTGAGGCTGAAGGCAGCAGGAAAGCCTGCAGCCCCCAGGTGTGTGGGGCTACGCAAGAGGTTCCCAAAGAGCTTTAGAACAAGGCATAGTTTTCCCTGCTGGCTCTTTGGGCGTGGGACCAGTCTCCAGACATATGGCCATTTTTGTGCCTGGCGCGGCGCCAAGTGGGAAAGGGTGTTTTTGAGGCTGAAGGCAGCAGGAAAGCCTGCAGCCCCCAGGTGTGTGGGGCTACGCAAGTGGTTCCCAAAGAGCTTTAGAACAAGGCATATTTTTCCCTGCTGGCTCTTTGGGCGTGGGACCAGTCTCCAGAAATATAGCCATTTTTGTGCCTGGCGCAGCGCCAAGTGGGAAAGGGTGGTTTTGAGGCTGAAGGCAGCAGGAAAGCCTGCAGCCCCCAGGTGTGTGGGGCTACGCAAGCGGTTCCCAAAGAGCTTTAGAACAAGGCATAGTTTTCCCTGCTGGCTCTTTGGGCGTGGGACCTGTCTCCAGACTTATGGCCATTTTTGGGCCTGGCGCGGCGCCAAGTGGGAAAGGGTGGTTTTGAGGCTGAAGGCAGCAGGAGAGCTTGCAGCCCCCAGGTGTGTGGGGCTACGCAAGCGGTTCCCAAAGAGCTTTAGAACAAGGCATAGTTTTCCCTGCTGGCTCTTTGGGCGTGGGACCAGTCTCCAGACATATGGCCATTTTGGGTCCTGGCGCGGGGCCAAGTGGGAAAGGGTGGTTTTGAGGCTGAAGGCAGCAGGAAAGCCTGCAGCCCGCAGGTCTGTGGGGCTACGCAAGCGGTTCCCAAAGAGCTTTAGAACAAGGCATAGTTTTCCCTGCTGGCTCTTTGGGCGTGGGACCAATCTCCAGACATATGGCCATTTTTGGGCCTGGCGCGGCGCCAAGTGGGAAAGGGTGGTTTTGAGGCTGAAGGCAGCAGGAAAGCCTGCACCCCCCTGGTCTGTGGGGCTACGCAAGCGGTTCCCAAAGAGCTTTAGAACAAGGCATAGTTTTCCCTGCTGGCTCTTTGGGCGTGGGACCAACCTCCAGACATATGGCCATTTTTGGGCCTCGCGCGGCGCCAAGTGGGAAAGGGTGGTTTTGAGGCTGAAGGCAGCAGGAAAGCCTGCAGCCCCCAGGTGTGTGGGGCTACGCAAGCGGTTCCCAAAGAGCTTTAGAACAAGGCATAGTTTTCCCTGCTGGCTCTTTGAGCGTGTGACCAACCTCCAGACATATGGCCATTTTTGGGCCTGGCGCGGGGCCAAGTGGGAAAGCGTGGTTTTGAGGCTGAAGGCAGCAAGAAAGCCTGCAGCCCCCAGGTCTGTGGGGCTAAGCAAGTGGTTCCCAAAGAGCTTTAGAACAAGGCATAGTTTTCCCTGCTGGCTCTTTGGGCGTGGGACCAACCTCCAGACATATGGCCATTTTTGTGCCTGGCGCGGCGCCAAGTGGGAAAGGGTGGTTTTGAGGCTGAAGGCAGCAGGAAAGCCTGTAGCCCCCAGGTGTGTGGGGCTACGCAAGCGGTTCCCAAAGAGCTTTAGAACAAGGCATAGTTTTCCCTGCTGGCTCTTTGGGCGTGGGACCAGTCTCCAGACATATGGCCATTTTTGTGCCTGGCGCGGCGCCAAGTGGGAAAGGGTGGTTTTGAGGCTGAAGGCAGCAGGAAGGCCTGCAGCCCGCAGGTGTGTGGGGCTACGCAAGCGGTTCCCAAAGAGCTTTAGAACAAGGCATAGTTTTCCCTGCTGGCTCTTTGGGCGTGGGACCAGTCTCCAGACATATGGCCATTTTTGGGCCTGGCGCGGCGCCAAGTGGGAAAGGGTGGTTTTGACGCTGAAGGTAGCAGGAGAGCTTGCAGCCCCAAGGTCTGTGGGGCTACGCAAGCCGTTCCCAAAGAGCTTTAGAACAAGGCATAGTTTTCCCTGCTGGCTCTTTGGGCGTGGGACCAATCTCCAGACATATGGCCATTTTTGGGCCAGGCGCGGCACCAAGTGGGAAAGGGTGCCTCTGAGGCTGAAGGCAGCAGGAAAGCCTGCAGCCCCCAGGTGTGTGGGGCTACGCAAGCCGTTCCCAAAGAGCTTTAGAACAAGGCATAGTTTTCCCTGCTGTCTCTTTGGGCGTGGGACCAATCTCCAGACATATGACCATTTTTGTGCCTGGCACGACGCCAAGTGGGAAAGGGTGGTTTTGAGGCTGAAGGCAGCAGGAAAGTCTGCAGCCCGCAGGTGTGTGGGGCCACGCAAGCGGTTCCCAAAGAGCTTTAGTACAAGGCATAGTTTTCCCTGCTGGCTCTTTCGGCGTGGGACCAGTCTCCAGAAATATAGCCATTTTTGTGCCTGGCGCGACGCCAAGTGGGAAAGGGTGGTTTTGAGGCTGAAGGCAGCAGGAAAGCCTGCACCCCCCAGGTCTGTGGGGCCACGCAAGCGGTTCCCAAAGAGCTTTAGAACAAGGCATAGTTTTCCCTGCTGGCTCTTTGGGCGTGGGACCAATCTCCAGCCATATGGCCATTTTTGTGCCTGGCGCGGCGCCAAGTGGGAAAGGGTGGTTTTGAGGCTGAAGGCAGCAGGAAAGCCTGCACCCCCCAGGTCTGTGGGGCCACGCAAGCGGTTCCCAAAGAGCTTTAGAACAAGGCATAGTTTTCCCTGCTGGCTCTTTGGGCGTGGGACCAGTCTCCAGACATATGGCCATTTTTGAGCCTGGCGCGGCACCAAGTGGGAAAGGGTGCCTTTGAGGCTGAAGGCAGCAGGAAAGCCTGCAGCCCCCAGGTGTGTGGGGCTACGCAAGCGGTTCCCAAAGAGCTTTAGAACAAGGCATAGTTTTCCCTGCTGGCTCTTTGGGCGTGGGACCAGTCTCCAGACATATGGCCATTTTTGGGCCTGGCGCGGCGCCATGTGGGAAAGGGTGGTTTTGAGGCTGAAGGCAGCAGGAGAGCTTGCAGCCCCCAGGTGTGTGGGGCTACGCAAGCGGTTCCCAAAGAGCTTTAGAACAAGGCATAGTTTTCCCTGCTGGCTCTTTGGGCGTGGGACCAATCTCCAGACATATGGCCATTTTTGGGCCTGGCGCGGCGCCAAGTGGGAAAGGGTGGTTTTGAGGCTGAAGGCAGCAGGAAAGCCTGCAGCCCCCAGGTGTGTGGGGCTATGCAAGCGGTTCCCAAAAAGCTTTAGAACAAGGCATAGTTTTCCCTGCTGGCTCTTTGGGCGTGGGACCAATCTCCAGACATATGGCCATTTTTGTGCCTGGCGCGATGCCAAGTGGGAAAGGGTGGTTTTGAGGCTGAAGGCAGTAGGAAAGCCTGCAGCCCCCAGGTGTGTGGGGCTACGCAAGCGGTTCCCAAAGAGCTTTTAAACAAGGCATAGTTTTCCCTGCTGACTCTTTGGGCGTGGGACCAGTCTCCAGACATATGGCCATTTTTGGGCCTGGCGCGGGGCCAAGTGGGAAAGGGTGGTTTTGAGGCTGAAGGCAGCAGGAAAGCCTGCAGCCCCCAGGTCTGTGCGGCTACGCAAGCGGTTCCCAAAGAGCTTTAGAACAAGGCATAGTTTTCCCTGCTGGCTCTTTGGGCGTGGGACCAATCTCCAGACATATGGCCGTTTCTGGGCCTGGCGCGGCGCCAAGTGGGAAAGGGTGGTTTTGAGGCTGAAGGCAGCAGGAAAGCCTGCAGCCCCCAGGTGTGTGGGGCTACGCAAGCCGTTCCCAAAGAGCTTTAGAACAAGGCATAGTTTTCCCTGCTGGCTCTTTGGGCGTGGGACCAATCTCCAGACATATGGCCATTTTTGTGCCTGGCGCGACGCCAAGTTGGAAAGGGTGGTTTTGAGGCTGAAGGCAGCAGGAAAGTCTGCAGCCCGCAGGTCTGTGGGGCCACGCAAGCGGTTCCCAAAGAGCTTTAGAACAAGGCATAGTTTTCCCTGCTGGCTCTTTCGGCGTGGGACCAGTCTCCAGAAAAATAGCCATTTTTGTGCCTGGCGCGACGCCAAGTGGGACAGGGTTGTTTTGAGGCTGAAGGCAGCAGGAAAGCCTGCAGCCCCCAGGTGTGTGGGGCCACGCAAGCGGTTCCCAAAGAGCTTTAGAACAAGGCATAGTTTTCCCTGCTGGCTCTTTGGGCGTGGGACCAGTCTCCAGACATATGGCCATTTTTGGGCCTGGCGCGGCGCGAAGTGGGAAAGGGTGGTTTTGAGGCTGAAGGCAGCAGGAAAGCCTGCAGCCCCCAGGTGTGTGGGGCTACGCAAGCGGTTCCCAAAGAGCTTTAGAACAAGGCATAGTTTTCCCTGCTGGCTCTTTGAGCGTGTGACCAACCTCCAGACATATGGCCATTTTTGGGCCTGGCGCGGGGCCAAGTGGGAAAGCGTGGTTTTGAGGCTGAAGGCAGCAAGAAAGCCTGCAGCCCCCAGGTCTGTGGGGCTACGCAAGTGGTTTCCAAAGAGCTTTAGAACAAGGCATAGTTTTCCCTGCTGGCTCTTTGGGCGTGGGACCAACCTCCAGACATATGGCCATTTTTGTGCCTGGCGCGGCGCCAAGTGGGAAAGGGTGGTTTTGAGGCTGAAGGCAGCAGGAAAGCCTGTAGCCCCCACGTGTGTGGGGCTACGCAAGCGGTTCCCAAAGAGCTTTAGAACAAGGCATAGTTTTCCCTGCTGGCTCTTTGGGCGTGGGACCAATCTCCACACATATGGCCTTTTTTGTGCCTGTCGTGACACCATGTGGGAAAGGGTGGTTTTGAGGCTGAAGGCAGCAGGAAAGCCTGCAGCCCCCAGGTGTGTGGGCCTACGCAAGCGGTTCCCAAAGAGCTTTAGAACAAGGCATAGTTTTCCCTGCTGGCTCTTTGGGCGTGGGACCAGTCTCCAGACATATGGCCATTTTGGGTCCTGGCGCGGGGCCAAGTGGGAAAGGGTGGTTTTGAGGCTGAAGGCAGCAGGAAAGCCTGCAGCCCCCAGGTCTGTGGGGCTACGCAAGCGGTTCCCAAAGAGCTTTAGAACAAGGCATAGTTTTCCCTGCTGGCTCTTTGGGCGTGGGACCAATCTCCAGACATATGGCCATTTTTGGGCCTGGCGCGGCGCCAAGTGGGAAAGGGTGGTTTTGAGGCTGAAGGCAGCAGGAAAGCCTGCACCCCCCTGGTCTGTGGGGCTACGCAAGCGGTTCCCAAAGAGCTTTAGAACAAGGCATAGTTTTCCCTGCTGGCTCTTTGGGCGTGGGACCAACCTCCAGACATATGGCCATTTTTGGGCCTCGCGCGGCGCCAAGTGGGAAAGGGTGGTTTTGAGGCTGAAGGCAGCAGGAAAGCCTGCAGCCCCCAGGTGTGTGGGGCTACGCAAGCGGTTCCCAAAGAGCTTTAGAACAAGGCATAGTTTTCCCTGCTGGCTCTTTGAGCGTGTGACCAACCTCCAGACATATGGCCATTTTTGGGCCTGGCGCGGGGCCAAGTGGGAAAGCGTGGTTTTGAGGCTGAAGGCAGCAAGAAAGCCTGCAGCCCCCAGGTCTGTGGGGCTAAGCAAGTGGTTCCCAAAGAGCTTTAGAACAAGGCATAGTTTTCCCTGCTGGCTCTTTGGGCGTGGGACCAACCTCCAGACATATGGCCATTTTTGTGCCTGGCGCGGCGCCAAGTGGGAAAGGGTGGTTTTGAGGCTGAAGGCAGCAGGAAAGCCTGTAGCCCCCAGGTGTGTGGGGCTACGCAAGCGGTTCCCAAAGAGCTTTAGAACAAGGCATAGTTTTCCCTGCTGGCTCTTTGGGCGTGGGACCAATCTCCACACATATGGCCATTTTTGTGCCTGTCGTGACACCATGTGGGAAAGGGTGGTTTTGAGGCTGAAGGCAGCAGGAAAGCCTGCAGCCCCCAGGTGTGTGGGCCTACGCAAGCGGTTCCCAAAGAGCTTTAGAACAAGGCATAGTTTTCCCTGCTGGCTCTTTGGGCGTGGGACCAGTCTCCAGACATATGGCCATTTTGGGTCCTGGCGCGGGGCCAAGTGGGAAAGGGTGGTTTTGAGGCTGAAGGCAGCAGGAAAGCCTGCAGCCCCCAGGTCTGTGGGGCTACGCAAGCGGTTCCCAAAGAGCTTTAGAACAAGGCATAGTTTTCCCTGCTGGCTCTTTGGGCGTGGGACCAACCTCCAGACATATGGCCATTTTTGTGCCTGGCGCAGCGCCAAGTGGGAAAGGGTGGTTTTGAGGCTGAAGGCAGCAGGAAAGCCTGTAGCCCCCAGGTGTGTGGGGCTACGCAAGCGGTTCCCAAAGAGCTTTAGAACAAGGCATAGTTTTCCCTGCTGGCTCTTTGGGCGTGGGACCAATCTCCACACATATGGCCATTTTTGGGCCTGGCGTGGAGCCAAGTGGGAAAGGGTGGTTTTGAGGCTGAAGGCAGCAGGAAAGCCTGCAGCCCCCAGGTGTGTGGGGCTACGCAAGCGGTTCCCAAAGAGCTTTAGAACAAGGCATAGTTTTCCCTGCTGGCTCTTTGGGCGTGGGACCAGTCTCCAGACATATGGCCATTTTAGGGCCTGGCGCGGGGCCAAGTGGGAAAGGGTGGTTTTGAGGCTGAAGGCAGCAGGAAAGCCTGCAGCCCCCAGGTGTGTGGGGCTACGCAAGCGGTTCCCAAAGAGCTTTAGAACAAGGCATAGTTTTCCCTGCTGGCTCTTTGGGCGTGGGACCAATCTCCAGACATATGGCCATTTTTGGGCCTGGTGTGGCGCCAAGTGGGAAAGGGTGCCTTTGAGGCTGAAGGCAGCAGGAAAGCCTGCAGCCCCCAGGTGTGTGGGGCTACGCAAGCCGTTCCCAAAGAGCTTTAGAACAAGGCATAGTTTTCCCTGCTGGCTCTTTGGGCGTGGGACCAATCTCCAGACATATGGCCATTTTTGGGCCTGGCGCGGGGCCAAGTGGGAAAGGGTGTTTTTGAGGCTGAAGGCAGCAGGAAAGCCTGCAGCCCCCAGGTGTGTGGGGCTACGCAAGAGGTTCCCAAAGAGCTTTAGAACAAGGCATAGTTTTCCCTGCTGGCTCTTTGGGCGTGGGACCAGTCTCCAGACATATGGCCATTTTTGTGCCTGGCGCGGCGCCAAGTGGGAAAGGGTGTTTTTGAGGCTGAAGGCAGCAGGAAAGCCTGCAGCCCCCAGGTGTGTGGGGCTACGCAAGTGGTTCCCAAAGAGCTTTAGAACAAGGCATATTTTTCCCTGCTGGCTCTTTGGGCGTGGGACCAGTCTCCAGAAATATAGCCATTTTTGTGCCTGGCGCAGCGCCAAGTGGGAAAGGGTGGTTTTGAGGCTGAAGGCAGCAGGAAAGCCTGCAGCCCCCAGGTGTGTGGGGCTACGCAAGCGGTTCCCAAAGAGCTTTAGAACAAGGCATAGTTTTCCCTGCTGGCTCTTTGGGCGTGGGACCTGTCTCCAGACTTATGGCCATTTTTGGGCCTGGCGCGGCGCCAAGTGGGAAAGGGTGGTTTTGAGGCTGAAGGCAGCAGGAGAGCTTGCAGCCCCCAGGTGTGTGGGGCTACGCAAGCGGTTCCCAAAGAGCTTTAGAACAAGGCATAGTTTTCCCTGCTGGCTCTTTGGGCGTGGGACCAGTCTCCAGACATATGGCCATTTTGGGTCCTGGCGCGGGGCCAAGTGGGAAAGGGTGGTTTTGAGGCTGAAGGCAGCAGGAAAGCCTGCAGCCCGCAGGTCTGTGGGGCTACGCAAGCGGTTCCCAAAGAGCTTTAGAACAAGGCATAGTTTTCCCTGCTGGCTCTTTGGGCGTGGGACCAATCTCCAGACATATGGCCATTTTTGGGCCTGGCGCGGCGCCAAGTGGGAAAGGGTGGTTTTGAGGCTGAAGGCAGCAGGAAAGCCTGCACCCCCCTGGTCTGTGGGGCTACGCAAGCGGTTCCCAAAGAGCTTTAGAACAAGGCATAGTTTTCCCTGCTGGCTCTTTGGGCGTGGGACCAACCTCCAGACATATGGCCATTTTTGGGCCTCGCGCGGCGCCAAGTGGGAAAGGGTGGTTTTGAGGCTGAAGGCAGCAGGAAAGCCTGCAGCCCCCAGGTGTGTGGGGCTACGCAAGCGGTTCCCAAAGAGCTTTAGAACAAGGCATAGTTTTCCCTGCTGGCTCTTTGAGCGTGTGACCAACCTCCAGACATATGGCCATTTTTGGGCCTGGCGCGGGGCCAAGTGGGAAAGCGTGGTTTTGAGGCTGAAGGCAGCAAGAAAGCCTGCAGCCCCCAGGTCTGTGGGGCTAAGCAAGTGGTTCCCAAAGAGCTTTAGAACAAGGCATAGTTTTCCCTGCTGGCTCTTTGGGCGTGGGACCAACCTCCAGACATATGGCCATTTTTGTGCCTGGCGCGGCGCCAAGTGGGAAAGGGTGGTTTTGAGGCTGAAGGCAGCAGGAAAGCCTGTAGCCCCCAGGTGTGTGGGGCTACGCAAGCGGTTCCCAAAGAGCTTTAGAACAAGGCATAGTTTTCCCTGCTGGCTCTTTGGGCGTGGGACCAATCTCCACACATATGGCCATTTTTGTGCCTGTCGTGACACCATGTGGGAAAGGGTGGTTTTGAGGCTGAAGGCAGCAGGAAAGCCTGCAGCCCCCAGGTGTGTGGGCCTACGCAAGCGGTTCCCAAAGAGCTTTAGAACAAGGCATAGTTTTCCCTGCTGGCTCTTTGGGCGTGGGACCAGTCTCCAGACATATGGCCATTTTGGGTCCTGGCGCGGGGCCAAGTGGGAAAGGGTGGTTTTGAGGCTGAAGGCAGCAGGAAAGCCTGCAGCCCCCAGGTCTGTGGGGCTACGCAAGCGGTTCCCAAAGAGCTTTAGAACAAGGCATAGTTTTCCCTGCTGGCTCTTTGGGCGTGGGACCAACCTCCAGACATATGGCCATTTTTGTGCCTGGCGCAGCGCCAAGTGGGAAAGGGTGGTTTTGAGGCTGAAGGCAGCAGGAAAGCCTCTAGCCCCCAGGTGTGTGGGGCTACGCAAGCGGTTCCCAAAGAGCTTTAGAACAAGGCATAGTTTTCCCTGCTGGCTCTTTGGGCGTGGGACCAATCTCCACACATATGGCCATTTTTGGGCCTGGCGTGGAGCCAAGTGGGAAAGGGTGGTTTTGAGGCTGAAGGCAGCAGGAAAGCCTGCAGCCCCCAGGTGTGTGGGGCTACGCAAGCGGTTCCCAAAGAGCTTTAGAACAAGGCATAGTTTTCCCTGCTGGCTCTTTGGGCGTGGGACCAGTCTCCAGACATATGGCCATTTTAGGGCCTGGCGCGGGGCCAAGTGGGAAAGGGTGGTTTTGAGGCTGAAGGCAGCAGGAAAGCCTGCAGCCCCCAGGTGTGTGGGGCTACGCAAGCGGTTCCCAAAGAGCTTTAGAACAAGGCATAGTTTTCCCTGCTGGCTCTTTGGGCGTGGGACCAATCTCCAGACATATGGCCATTTTTGGGCCTGGTGTGGCGCCAAGTGGGAAAGGGTGCCTTTGAGGCTGAAGGCAGCAGGAAAGCCTGCAGCCCCCAGGTGTGTGGGGCTACGCAAGCCGTTCCCAAAGAGCTTTAGAACAAGGCATAGTTTTCCCTGCTGGCTCTTTGGGCGTGGGACCAATCTCCAGACATATGGCCATTTTTGGGCCTGGCGCGGGGCCAAGTGGGAAAGGGTGTTTTTGAGGCTGAAGGCAGCAGGAAAGCCTGCAGCCCCCAGGTGTGTGGGGCTACGCAAGAGGTTCCCAAAGAGCTTTAGAACAAGGCATAGTTTTCCCTGCTGGCTCTTTGGGCGTGGGACCAGTCTCCAGACATATGGCCATTTTTGTGCCTGGCGCGGCTCCAAGTGGGAAAGGGTGTTTTTGAGGCTGAAGGCAGCAGGAAAGCCTGCAGCCCCCAGGTGTGTGGGGCTACGCAAGTGGTTCCCAAAGAGCTTTAGAACAAGGCATATTTTTCCCTGCTGGCTCTTTGGGCGTGGGACCAGTCTCCAGAAATATAGCCATTTTTGTGCCTGGCGCAGCGCCAAGTGGGAAAGGGTGGTTTTGAGGCTGAAGGCAGCAGGAAAGCCTGCAGCCCCCAGGTGTGTGGGGCTACGCAAGCGGTTCCCAAAGAGCTTTAGAACAAGGCATAGTTTTCCCTGCTGGCTCTTTGGGCGTGGGACCTGTCTCCAGACTTATGGCCATTTTTGGGCCTGGCGCGGCGCCAAGTGGGAAAGGGTGGTTTTGAGGCTGAAGGCAGCAGGAGAGCTTGCAGCCCCCAGGTGTGTGGGGCTACGCAAGCGGTTCCCAAAGAGCTTTAGAACAAGGCATAGTTTTCCCTGCTGGCTCTTTGGGCGTGGGACCAATCTCCAGACATATGGCCATTTTTGGGCCTGGCGCGGCACCAAGTGGGAAAGGGTGCCTCTGAGGCTGAAGGCAGCAGGAAAGCCTGCAGCCACCAGGTGTGTGGGGCTACGCAAGCCATTCCCAAGGAGCTTTAGAACAAGGCATAGTTTTCCCTGCTGGCTCTTTGGGCGTGGGACCAATCTCCAGACATATGACCATTTTTGTGCCTGGCACGACGCCATGTGGGAAAGGGTGGTTTTGAGGCTGAAGGCAGCAGGAAAGTCTGCAGCCCGCAGGTGTGTGGGGCCACGCAAGCGGTTCCCAAAGAGCTTTAGAACAAGGCATAGTTTTCCCTGCTGGCTCTTTCGGCGTGGGACCAGTCTCCAGAAATATGGCCATTTTTGTGCCTGGCGCGACGCCAAGTGGGAAAGGGTGGTTTTGAGGCTGAAGGCAGCAGGAAAGCCTGCAGCCCCCAGGTGTGTGGGGCCACGCAAGCGGTTCCCAAAGAGCTTTAGAACAAGGCATTGTTTTCCCTGCTGGCTCTTTCGGCGTGGGACCAATCTCCAGCCATATGGCCATTTTTGTGCCTGGCGCGGCGCCAAGTGGGAAAGGGTGGTTTTGAGGCTGAAGGCAGCAGGAAAGCCTGCACCCCCCAGGTCTGTGGGGCCACGCAAGCGGTTCCCAAAGAGCTTTAGAACAAGGCATAGTTTTCCCTGCTGGCTCTTTGGGCGTGGGACCAGTCTCCAGACATATGGCCATTTTTGTGCCTGGCGCGGCGCCAAGTGGGAAAGGGTGGTTTTCAGGCTGAAGGCAGCAGGAAAGCCTGCAGCCCCCAGCTCTGTGGGGCTACGCAAGCGGTTCCCAAAGAGCTTTAGAACAAGGCATAGTTTTCCCTGCTGGCTCTTTGGGCGTGGGACCAGTCTCCAGACATATGGCCATTTTTGGGCCTGGCGCGGCGCCAAGTGGGAAAGGGTGGTTTTGAGGCTGAAGGCAGCAGGAGAGCTTGCAGCCCCAAGGTCTGTGGGGCTACGCAAGCCGTTCCCAAAGAGCTTTAGAACAAGGCATAGTTTTCCCTGCTGGCTCTTTGGGCGTAGGACCAATCTCCAGACATATGGCCATTTTTTAGCCTGGCGCGGCACCAAGTGGGAAAGGGTGCCTCTGAGGCTGAAGGCAGCAGGAAAGCCTGCAGCCCCCAGGTGTGTGGGGCTACGCAAGCGGTTCCCAAAGAGCTTTAGAACAAGGCATAGTTTTCCCTGCTGGCTCTTTGGGCGTGGGACCAGTCTCCAGACATATGGCCATTTTTGTGCCTGGCGCGACGCCAAGTGGGAAAGGGTGGTTTTGAGGCTGAAGGCAGCAGGAAAGCTTGCAGCCCCCAGGTGTGTGGGGCTACGCAAGCGGTTCCCAAAGAGCTTTAGAACAAGGCATAGTTTTCCCTGCTGGCTCTTTGGGCGTGGGACCAGTCTCCAGCCATATGGCCATTTTTGTGCCTGGCGCGGCGCCAAGTGGGAAAGGGTGGTTTTGAGCCTGAAGGCAGCAGGAAAGCCTGCAGCCCCCAGGTGTGTGGGGCTACGCAAGCGGTTCCCAAAGAGCTTTAGAACAAGGCATAGTTTTCCCTGCTGGCTCTTTGGGCGTGGGACCAATCTCCAGACATATGGCCATTTTTGGGCCTGGCGCGGCGCCAAGTGGGAAAGGGTGGTTTTGAGGCTGAAGGCAGCAGGAAAGACTGCAGCCCCCAGGTGTGTGGGGCTACGCAAGCCGTTCCCAAAGAGCTTTAGAACAAGGCATAGTTTCCCTGCTGGCTCTTTGGGCGTGGGACCAGTCTCCAGACATATGGCCATTTTTGGGCCTGGCATGACGCCAAGTGGGAAAGGGTGGTTTTGAGGCTGAAGGCAGCAGGAAAGCCTGCAGCCCCCAGGTGTGTGGGGCTACGCAAGTGGTTCCCAAAGAGCTTTAGAACAAGGCATATTTTTCCCTGCTGGCTCTTTGGGCGTGGGACCAGTCTCCAGAAATATAGCCATTTTTGTGCCTGGCGCAGCGCCAAGTGGGAAAGGGTGGTTTTGAGGCTGAAGGCAGGAGGAAAGCCTGCAGCCCCCAGGTCTGTGGGGCTACGCAAGCGGTTCCCAAAGAGCTTTAGAACAAGGCATAGTTTTCCCTGATGGCTCTTTGGGCGTGGGACCTGTCTCCAGACTTATGGCCATTTTTGGGCCTGGCGCGGCGCCAAGTGGGAAAGGGTGGTTTTGAGGCTGAAGGCAGCAGGAGAGCTTGCAGCCCCAAGGTCTGTGGGGCTACGCAAGCGGTTCCCAAAGAGCTTTAGAACAAGGCATAGTTTTCCCTGCTGGCTCTTTGGGCGTGGGACCAATCTCCAGACATATGGCCATTTTTGGGCCTGGCGCGGCACCAAGTGGGAAAGGGTGCCTCTGAGGCTGAAGGCAGCAGGAAAGCCTGCAGCCACCAGGTGTGTGGGGCTACGCAAGCCATTCCCAAAGAGCTTTAGAACAAGGCATAGTTTTCCCTGCTGGCTCTTTGGGCGTGGGACCAATCTCCAGACATATGACCATTTTTGTGCCTGGCACGACGCCATGTGGGAAAGGGTGGTTTTGAGGCTGAAGGCAGCAGGAAAGTCTGCAGCCCGCAGGTGTGTGGGGCCACGCAAGCGGTTCCCAAAGAGCTTTAGAACAAGGCATTGTTTTCCCTGCTGGCTCTTTCGGCGTGGGACCAGTCTCCAGAAATATGGCCATTTTTGTGCCTGGCGCGACGCCAAGTGGGAAAGGGTGGTTTTGAGGCTGAAGGCAGCAGGAAAGCCTGCAGCCCCCAGGTGTGTGGGGCCACGCAAGCGGTTCCCAAAGAGCTTTAGAACAAGGCATTGTTTTCCCTGCTGGCTCTTTCGGCGTGGGACCAATCTCCAGCCATATGGCCATTTTTGTGCCTGGCGCGGCGCCAAGTGGGAAAGGGTGGTTTTGAGGCTGAAGGCAGCAGGAAAGCCTGCACCCCCCAGGTCTGTGGGGCCACGCAAGCGGTTCTCAAAGAGCTTTAGAACAAGGCATAGTTTTCCCTGCTGGCTCTTTGGGCGTGGGACCAGTCTCCAGACATATGGCCATTTTTGTGCCTGGCGCGGCGCCAAGTGGGAAAGGGTGGTTTTCAGGCTGAAGGCAGCAGGAAAGCCTGCAGCCCCCAGCTCTGTGGGGCTACGCAAGCGGTTCCCAAAGAGCTTTAGAACAAGGCATAGTTTTCCCTGCTGGCTCTTTGGGCGTGGGACCAGTCTCCAGACATATGGCCATTTTTGGGCCTGGCGCGGCGCCAAGTGGGAAAGGGTGGTTTTGAGGCTGAAGGCAGCAGGAGAGCTTGCAGCCCCAAGGTCTGTGGGGCTACGCAAGCCGTTCCCAAAGAGCTTTAGAACAAGGCATAGTTTTCCCTGCTGGCTCTTTGGGCGTGGGACCAATCTCCAGACATATGGCCATTTTTGGGCCTGGCGCGGCACCAAGTGGGAAAGGGTGCCTCTGAGGCTGAAGGCAGCAGGAAAGCCTGCAGCCCCCAGGTGTGTGGGGCTACGCAAGCGGTTCCCAAAGAGCTTTAGAACAAGGCATAGTTTTCCCTGCTGGCTCTTTGGGCGTGGGACCAGTCTCCAGACATGTGGCCATTTTTGTGCCTGGCGCGACGCCAAGTGGGAAAGGGTGGTTTTGAGGCTGAAGGCAGCAGGAAAGTCTGCAGCCCGCAGGTCTGTGGGGCCACACAAGCGGTTCCCAAAGAGCTTTAGAACAAGGCATAGTTTTCCCTGCTGGCTCTTTGGGCGTGGGACCAGTCTCCAGACATATGGCCATTTTTGTGCCTGGCGCGACGCCAAGTGGGAAAGGGTGGTTTTGAGGCTGAAGGCAGCAGGAAAGCCTGCATCCCACAGGTGTGTGGGGCTACGCAAGCGGTTCCCAAAGAGCTTTAGAACAAGGCATAGTTTTCCCTGCTGGCTCTTTGGGCGTGGGACCAATCTCCAGCCATATGGCCATTTTTGTGCCTGGCGCGGCGCCAAGTGGGAAAGGGTGGTTTTGAGGCTGAAGGCAGCAGGAAAGCCTGCAGCCCCCAGGTCTGTGGGGCTACGCAAGCGGTTCCCAAAGAGCTTTAGAACAAGGCATAGTTTTCCCTGCTGGCTCTTTGGGCGTGGGACCAATCTCCAGACATATGGCCATTTTTGGGCCTGGCGCGGCGCCAAGTGGGAAAGGGTGGTTTTGAGGCTGAAGGCAGCAGGAAAGCCTGCAGCCCCAAGGTCTGTGGGGCTACGCAAGCCGTTCCCAAAGAGCTTTAGAACAAGGCATAGTTTCCCTGCTGGCTCTTTGGGCGTGGGACCAGTCTCCAGACATATGGCCATTTTTGGGCCTGGCATGACGCCAAGTGGGAAAGGGTGGTTTTGAGGCTGAAGGCAGCAGGAGAGCTTGCAGCCCCCAGGGGTGTGGGGCTATGCAAGCGGTTCCCAAAGAGCTTTAGAACAAGGCATAGTTTTCCCTGCTGGCTCTTTGGGCGTGGGACCAGTCTCCAGACATATGGCCATTTTTGGGCCTGGCGTGACGCCATGTCGGAAAGGGTGGTTTTGAGGCTGAAGGCAGGAGGAAAGCCTGCAGCCCCCAGGTGTGTGGGGCTACGCAAGCGGTTCCCAAAGAGCTTTAGAACAAGGCATAGTTTTCCCTGCTGGCTCTTTGGCGTGGGACCAATCTCCAGCCATATGACCATTTTTGGGCCTGGCGCGGCGCCAAGTGGGAAAGGGTAGTTTTGAGGCTGAAGGCAGCAGGAAAGCCTGCAGCCCCCAGGTGTGTGGGGCCACGCAAGCGGTTCCCAAAGAGCTTTAGAACAAGGCATAGTTTTCCCTGCTGGCTCTTTGGGCGTGGGACCAATCTCCAGACATATGGCCATTTTTGTGCCTGGCGTGACGCCGTGTGGGAAAGGGTGGTTTTGAGGCTGAAGGCAGCAGGAAAGCTTGCAGCCCGCAGGTGTGTGGGGCTATGCAAGCCGTTCCCAAAGAGCTTTAGAACAAGGCATATTTTTCCCTGCTGGCTCTTTGGGCGTGGGACCAGTCTCCAGACATATGGCCATTTTTTGGCGTGGCGTGACGCCATGTCGGAAAGGGTGGTTTTCAGGCTGAAGGCAGGAGGAAAGCCTGCAGCCCGCAGGTGTGTGGGGCTACGCAAGCGGTTCCCAAAGAGCTTTACAACAAGGCATAGTTTTCCCTGCTGGCTCTTTGGCGTGGGACCAATCTCCAGCCATATGACCATTTTTGTGCCTGGCGTGACGCCATGTGGGAAAGGGTGGTTTTCAGGCTGAAGGCAGGAGGAAAGCCTGCAGCCCGCAGGTGTGTGGGGCTACGCAAGCGGTTCCCAAAGAGCTTTACAACAAGGCATAGTTTTCCCTGCTGGCTCTTTGGCGTGGGACCAATCTCCAGCCATATGACCATTTTTGTGCCTGGCGTGACGCCATGTGGGAAAGGGTAGTTTTGAGGCTGAAGGCAGCAGGAAAGTCTGCAGCCCGCAGGTCTGTGGGGCCACGCAAGCGGTTCCCAAAGAGCTTTAGAACAAGGCATCGTTTTCCCTGCTGGCTCTTTGGGCGTGGGACCAATCTCCAGACATATGGCCATTTTTGTGCCTGGCGCGGCGCCAAGTGGGAAAGGGTGGTTTTGAGGCTGAAGGCAGCAGGAAAGCCTGCAGCCCCCAGGTGTGTGGGGCTACGCAAGCGGTTCCCAAAGAGCTTTAGAACCAGGCATAGTTTTCCCTGCTGGCTCTTTGGGCGTGGGACCAATCTCCAGACATATGGCCATTTTTGTGCCTGGCGCGGCGCCAATTGGGAAAGGGTGGTTTTGAGGCTGAAGGCAGCAGGAAAGCCTGCACCCCCCAGGTCTGTGGGGCCACGCAAGCGGTTCCCAAAGAGCTTTAGAACAAGGCATAGTTTTCCCTGCTGGCTCTTTGGGCATGGGACCAGTCTCCAGACATATGGCCTTTTTTGGGCCTGGCGCGGCGCCAAGTGGGAAAGGGTGGTTTTGAGGCTGAAGGCAGCAGGAAAGCTTGCAGCCCCCAGGTGTGTGGGGCTATGCAAGCCGTTCCCAAAGAGCTTTAGAACAAGGCATAGTTTTCCCTGCTGGCTCTTTGGGAAAGGGACCAGTCTCCAGACATATGGCCGTTTCTGGGCCTGGCGCGGCGCCAAGTGGGAAAGGGTGGTTTTGAGGCTGAAGGCAGCAGGAAAGCCTGCAGCCCCCAGGTCTGTGAGGCTACGCAAGCGGTTCCCAAAGAGCTTTAGAACAAGGCATAGTTTTCCCTGCTGGCTCTTTCGGCGTGGGACCAATCTCCAGACATATGGCCATTTTTGTGCCTGGCGTGACGCCAAGTGGGAAAGGGTTTTTTTGAGGCTGAAGGCAGCAGGAAAGGCTGCAGCCCCCAGGTCTGTGGGGCTACGCAAGCGGTTCCCAAAGAGCTTTAGAACAAGGCATAGTTTTCCCTGCTGGCTCTTTGGGAAAGGGACCAGTCTCCAGAAATATAGCCATTTTTGTGCCTGGCGCGACGCCAAGTGGGAAAGGGTGTTTTTGAGGCTGAAGGCAGCAGGGAAGCCTGCAGCCCCCAGGTGTGTGCGGCTACGCAAGCGGTTCCCAAAGAGCTTTAGAACAAGGCATAGTTTTCCCTGCTGGCTCTTTGGGCGTGGGACCAATCTCCAGACATATGGCCGTTTCTGGGCCTGGCGCGGCGCCAAGTGGGAAAGCGTGATTTTGAGGCTGAAGGCATCAGGAAACCTGCAGCCCCCAGGTGTGTGGGGCTACGCAAGCGGTTCCCAAAGAGCTTTAGAACAAGGCATAGTTTTCCCTGCTGGCTCTTTGGGCGTGGGACCAATCTCCACACATATGGCCATTTTTGGGCCTGGCGTGACGCCAATTGGGAAAGGGTGGTTTTGAGGCTGAAGGCAGCAGGAAAGTCTGCAGCCCGCTGGTCTGTGGGGCCACGCAAACGGTTCCCAAAGAGCTTTAGAACAAGGCATAGTTTTCCCTGCTGGCTCTTTCGGCGTGGGACCAACCTCCAGACATATGGCCGTTTTTGTGCCTGGCGCGGGGCCACGTGGGAAATGGAGGTTTTGAGGCTGAAGGCAGCAGGAAAGCCTGCAGCCCCCAGGTGTGTGGGGCTATGCAAGCGGTTCCCAAAGAGCTTTAGAACAAGGCATAGTTTTCCCTGCTGGCTCTTTGGGTGTGGGACCAGTCTCCTGACATATGGCCATTTTTGTGCCTGGTGCGGCGCCAAGTGGGAAAGGGTGGTTTTGAGGCTGAAGGCAGCAGGAAAGCCTGCAGCCCCCAGGTGTGTGGGGCTACGCAAGCGGTTCCCAAAGAGCTTTAGAACAAGGCATAGTTTTCCCTGCTGGCTCTTGGGCGTGGGACCAGTCTCCAGATATATGGCCGTTTTTGTGCCTGGCGCGGGGCCACGTGGGAAATGGAGATTTTGAGGCTGAAGGCAGCAGGAAAGCCTGCAGCCCCCAGGTGTGTGGGGCTACGCAAGCGGTTCCCAAAGAGCTTTAGAACAAGGCATAGTTTTCCCTGCTGGCTCTTTGGGAAAGGGACCAGTCTCCAGAAATATAGCCATTTTTGTGCCTGGCGCGACGCCAAGTGGGAAAGGGTGGTTTTGAGGCTGAAGGCAGCAGGAAAGCCTGCAGCCCCCAGGTGTGTGGGGCCACGCAAGCGGTTCCCAAAGAGCTTTAGAAAAAGGCATAGTTTTCCCTGCTGGCTCTTTGGGCGTGGGACCAATCTCCAGACATATGGCCGTTTCTGGGCCTGGCGCGGCGCCAAGTGGGAAAGGGTGGTTTTGAGGCTGAAGGCAGCAGGAAACCTGCAGCCCACAGGTGTGTGGGGCTACGCAAGCGGTTCCCAAAGAGCTTTAGAACAAGGCATAGTTTTCCCTGCTGGCTCTTTGGGCGTGGGACCAATCTCCAGACATATGGCCATTTTTGTGCCTGGCGTGACGCCAATTGGGAAAGGGTGGTTTTGAGGCTGAAGGCAGCAGGAAAGTCTGTAGCCCCCAGGTGTGTGGGGCTACGCAAGCGGTTCCCAAAGAGCTTTAGAACAAGGCATAGTTTTCCCTGCTGTCTCTTTCGGCGTGGGACCAACCTCCAGACTTATGGCCGTTTTTGTGCCTGGCGCGGGGCCACGTGGGAAAGGGTGGTTTTGAGGCTGAAGGCAGCAGGAAAGCCTGCAGCCCCCAGGTCTGTGGGGCTACGCAAGCGGTTCCCAAAGAGCTTTAGAACCAGGCATAATTTTCCCTGCTTGCTCTTTGGGCGTGGGACCAATCTCCAGACATATGGCCATTTTTGTGCCTGGCGTGACGCCGTGTGGGAAAGGGTGGTTTTGAGGCTGAAGAGAGCAGGAAAGCCTGCAGCCCCCAGGTCTGTGGGGCCACGGAAGCGGTTCCCAAAGAGCTTTAGAACAAGGCATAATTTTCCCTGCTGGCTCTTTGGGCGTGGAACCAATCTCCAGACATATGGCCATTCTTGGGCCTGGCGCAGCGCCAAGTGGGAAAGGGTGGTTTTGAGGCTGAAGGCAGCAGGAAAGCCTGCAGCCCCCAGGTGTGTGGGGCTACGCAAGTGGTTCCCATAGAGCTTTAGTACAAGGCATAGTTTTCCCTGCTGGCTCTTTGGGCGTGGGACCAGTCTCCAGACATATGGCCGTTTTTGTGCCTGGCGCGGGGCCACGTGGGAAATGGAGATTTTGAGGCTGAAGGCAGCAGGAAAGCCTGCAGCCCCCAGGTGTGTGGGGCTACGCAAGCGGTTCCCAAAGAGCTTTAGAACAAGGCATAGTTTTCCCTGCTGGCTCTTTGGGCGTCGGACCAATCTCCAGACATATGGCCATTTTTGTGCCTGGCGCGGTGCCAAGTGGGAAAGGGTGGTTTTGAGGCTGAAGGCAGCAGGAAAGCCTGCAGCCCCCAGGTGTGTGGGGCTACGGAAGCGGTTCCCAAAGAGCTTTAGAACAAGGCATAGTTTTCCCTGCTGGCTCTTGAGCGTGGGACCAGTCTCCAGACATATGGCCATTTTTGGGCCTGGCGTGACGGCATGTGGGAAAGGGTGGTGTGAGGCTGAAGGCAGCAGGAAAGCCTGCAGCCCCCAGGTCTGTGGGGCTACGCAAGCGGTTCCCAAAGAGCTTTAGTACAAGGCATAGTTTTCCCTGCTGGCTCTTTGGGCGTGGGACCAATCTCCAGACATATGGCCATTTTTATGCCTGGCGCGACGCCAAGTGGGAAAGGGTGGTTTTGAGGCTGAAGGCAGCAGGAAAGCCTGCAGCCCCCAGGTGTGTGGGGCCACGCAAGCGGTTCCCAAAGAGCTTTAGAACAAGGCATAATTTTCCCTCCTGGCTCTTTGGGCGTGGGACCAGTCTCCAGACATATGGCCATTTTTGTGCCTGGCGCGGCGCCAAGTGGGAAAGGGTTGTTTTGAGGCTGAAGGCAGCAGGAAAGCCTGCAGCCCCCAGGTGTGTGGGGCTATGCAAGCGGTTCCCAAAGAGCTTTAGAACAAGGCATAGTTTTCCCTGCTGGCTCTTTCGGCGTGGGACCAATCTCCAGACATATGGCCATTTTTGTGCCTGGCGTGACGGCATGTGGGAAAGGGTGCTTTGGAGGCTGAAGGCAGCAGGAAAGCCTGCAGCCCGCAGGTCTGTGGGGCTACGCAAGCGGTTCCCAAAGAGCTTTAGAACAAGGCATATTGTTCCCTGCTGGCTCTTTCGGCGTGGGACCAATCTCCAGACATATGGCCATTTTTGTGCCTGGCGTGATGCCATGTGGGAAAGGGTGGTTTTGAGGCTGAAGGCAGCAGGAAAGCCTGCAGCCCCCAGGTGTGTGGGGCTACGCAAGCCGTTCCCAAAGAGCTTTAGTACAAGGCATAGTTTTCCCTGCTGGCTCTTTGGGCGTGGGACCAATCTCCAGACATATGGCCATTTTTGTGCCTGGAGCGGGGCCAAGTGGGAAAGGGAGGTTTTGAGGCTGAAGGCAGCAGGAAAGCCTGCAGCCCCCAGGTGTGTGGGGCTACGCAAGCGGTTCCCAAAGAGCTTTAGTACAAGGCATAGTTTTCCCTGCTGGCTCTTGGGCGTGGGACCAGTCTCCAGACATATGGCCATTTTTGTGCCTGGCACGGCGCCAAGTGGGAAAGGGTGGTTTTGAGGCTGAAGGCAGCAGGAAAGCCTGCAGCCCCCAGGTCTGTGGGGCTACGCAAGCGGTTCCCAAAGAGCTTTAGAACAAGGCATAGTTTTCCCTGCTGGCTCTTTGGGCGTGGGACCAATCTCCAGCCATATGGCCATTTTTGGGCCTGGCGCGGCGCTATGTGGGAAAGGGTGGTTTTGAGGCTGAAGGCAGCAGGAAAGCCTGCAGCCCCCAGGTGTGTGGGGCCACGCAAGCGGTTCCCAAAGAGCTTTAGAACAAGGCATAGTTTTCCCTGCTGGCTCTTTGGGCGTGGGACCAGTCTCCAGATATATGGCCATTTTTGGGCCTGGCGTGACGCCATATGGGAAAGGGTGGTTTTGAGGCTGAAGGCAGCAGGAAAGCCTGCAGCCCCCAGGTGTGTGGGGCTACGCAAGCGGTTCCCAAAGAGCTTTAGAACAAGGCATAGTTTTCCCTGCTGGCTCTTTGGGCGTGGGACCTGTCTCCAGACTTATGGCCATTTTTGGGCCTGGCGCGGCGCCAAGTGGGAAAGGGTGGTTTTGAGGCTGAAGGCAGCAGGAGAGCTTGCAGCCCCCAGGTGTGTGGGGCTACGCAAGCGGTTCCCAAAGAGCTTTAGAACAAGGCATATTTTTCCCTGCTGGCTCTTTGGGCGTGGGACCAGTCTCCAGACATATGGCCATTTTTTGGCGTGGCGTGACGCCATGTCGGAAAGGGTGGTTTTCAGGCTGAAGGCAGGAGGAAAGCCTGCAGCCCGCAGGTGTGTGGGGCTACGCAAGCGGTTCCCAAAGAGCTTTACAACAAGGCATAGTTTTCCCTGCTGGCTCTTTGGCGTGGGACCAATCTCCAGCCATATGACCATTTTTGTGCCTGGCGTGACGCCATGTGGGAAAGGGTAGTTTTGAGGCTGAAGGAAGCAGGAAAGTCTGCAGCCCGCAGGTCTGTGGGGCCACGCAAGCGGTTCCCAAAGAGCTTTAGAACAAGGCATAGTTTTCCCTGCTGGCTCTTTGGGAAAGGGACCAGTCTCCAGAAATATAGCCATTTTTGTGCCTGGCGCGACGCCAAGGGGGAAAGGGTGGTTTTGAGGCTGAAGGCAGCAGGAAAGCCTGCAGCCCCCAGGTCTGTGGGGCCACGCAAGCGGTTCCCAAAGAGCTTTAGAACAAGGCATAGTTTTCCCTGCTGGCTCTTTGGGCGTGGGACCAGTCTCCAGACATATGGCCATTTTTGTGCCTGGCGCGGCGCCAAGTGGGAAAGGGTGGTTTTCAGGCTGAAGGCAGCAGGAAAGCCTGCAGCCCCAAGGTCTGTGGGGCTACGCAAGCCGTTCCCAAAGAGCTTTAGAACAAGGCATAGTTTTCCCTGCTGGCTCTTTGGGCGTGGGACCAATCTCCAGACATATGGCCATTTTTGGGCCTGGCGCGGCACCAAGTGGGAAAGGGTGCCTCTGAGGCTGAAGGCAGCAGGAAAGCCTGCAGCCCCCAGGTGTGTGGGGCTACGCAAGCGGTTCCCAAAGAGCTTTAGAACAAGGCATAGTTTTCCCTGCTGGCTCTTTGGGCGTGGGACCAGTCTCCAGACATATGGCCATTTTTGTGCCTGGCGCGACGCCAAGTGGGAAAGGGTGGTTTTGAGGCTGAAGGCAGCAGGAAAGTCTGCAGCCCGCAGGTCTGTGGGGCCACACAAGCGGTTCCCAAAGAGCTTTAGAACAAGGCATAGTTTTCCCTGCTGGCTCTTTGGGCGTGGGACCAGTCTCCAGACATATGGCCATTTTTGGGCCTCGCGCGACGCCAAGTGGGAAAGGGTGGTTTTGAGGCTGAAGGCAGCAGGAAAGCCTGCATCCCACAGGTGTGTGGGGCTACGCAAGCGGTTCCCAAAGAGCTTTAGAACAAGGCATAGTTTTCCCTGCTGGCTCTTTGGGCGTGGGACCAATCTCCAGCCATATGGCCATTTTTGTGCCTGGCACGGCGCCAAGTGGGAAAGGGTGGTTTTGAGGCTGAAGGCAGCAGGAAAGCCTGCAGCCCCCAGGTGTGTGGGGCTACGCAAGCGGTTCCCAAAGAGCTTTAGAACAAGGCATAGTTTTCCCTGCTGGCTCTTTGGGCGTGGGACCAATCTCCAGACATATGGCCATTTTTGGGCCTGGCGCGGCGCCAAGTGGGAAAGGGTGGTTTTGAGGCTGAAGGCAGCAGGAAAGCCTGCAGCCCCAAGGTCTGTGGGGCTACGCAAGCCGTTCCCAAAGAGCTTTAGAACAAGGCATAGTTTCCCTGCTGGCTCTTTGGGCGTGGGACCAGTCTCCAGACATATGGCCTTTTTTGGGCCTGGCATGACGCCAAGTGGGAAAGGGTGGTTTTGAGGCTGAAGGCAGCAGGAAAGCTTGCAGCCCCCAGGGGTGTGGGGCTATGCAAGCCGTTCCCAAAGAGCTTTAGAACAAGGCATAGTTTTCCCTGCTGGCTCTTTGGGCGTGGGACCAGTCTCCAGACATATGGCCATTTTTGGGCCTGGCGTGACGCCATGTCGGAAAGGGTGGTTTTGAGGCTGAAGGCAGGAGGAAAGCCTGCAGCCCCCAGGTGTGTGGGGCTACGCAAGCGGTTCCCAAAGAGCTTTAGAACAAGGCATAGTTTTCCCTGCTGGCTCTTTGGCGTGGGACCAATCTCCAGCCATATGACCATTTTTGGGCCTGGCGCGGCGCCAAGTGGGAAAGGGTAGTTTTGAGGCTGAAGGCAGCAGGAAAGCCTGCAGCCCCCAGGTGTGTGGGGCCACGCAAGCGGTTCCCAAAGAGCTTTAGAACAAGGCATAGTTTTCCCTGCTGGCTCTTTGGGCGTGGGACCAATCTCCAGACATATGGCCATTTTTGTGCCTGGCGTGACGCCAATTGGGAAAGGGTGGTTTTGAGGCTGAAGGCAGCAGGAAAGCTTGCAGCCCGCAGGTGTGTGGGGCTATGCAAGCCGTTCCCAAAGAGCTTTAGAACAAGGCATATTTTTCCCTGCTGGCTCTTTGGGCGTGGGACCAGTCTCCAGACATATGGCCATTTTTTGGCGTGGCGTGACGCCATGTCGGAAAGGGTGGTTTTCAGGCTGAAGGCAGGAGGAAAGCCTGCAGCCCGCAGGTGTGTGGGGCTACGCAAGCGGTTCCCAAAGAGCTTTACAACAAGGCATAGTTTTCCCTGCTGGCTCTTTGGCGTGGGACCAATCTCCAGCCATATGACCATTTTTGTGCCTGGCGTGACGCCATGTGGGAAAGGGTAGTTTTGAGGCTGAAGGCAGCAGGAAAGTCTGCAGCCCGCAGGTCTGTGGGGCCACGCAAGCGGTTCCCAAAGAGCTTTAGAACAAGGCATAGTTTTCCCTGCTGGCTCTTTGGGAAAGGGACCAGTCTCCAGAAATATAGCCATTTTTGTGCCTGGCGCGACGCCAAGGGGGAAAGGGTGGTTTTGAGGCTGAAGGCAGCAGGAAAGCCTGCAGCCCCCAGGTCTGTGGGGCCACGCAAGCGGTTCCCAAAGAGCTTTAGAACAAGGCATAGTTTTCCCTGCTGGCTCTTTGGGCGTGGGACCAATCTCCAGACATATGGCCATTTTTGTGCCTGGCGCGGCGCCAAGTGGGAAAGGGTGGTTTTCAGGCTGAAGGCAGCAGGAAAGCCTGCAGCCCCCAGGTCTGTGGGGCCACGCAAGCGGTTCCCAAAGAGCTTTAGAATAAGGCATCGTTTTCCCTGCTGGCTCTTTGGGCGTGGGACCAATCTCCAGACATATGGCCGTTTCTGGGCCTGGCGCGGCGCCAAGTGGGAAAGCGTGATTTTGAGGCTGAAGGCATCAGGAAACCTGCAGCCCCCAGGTGTGTGGGGCTACGCAAGCGGTTCCCAAAGAGCTTTAGAACAAGGCATAGTTTTCCCTGCTGGCTCTTTGGGCGTGGGACCAATCTCCACACATATGGCCATTTTTGGGCCTGGCGTGACGCCAATTGGGAAAGGGTGGTTTTGAGGCTGAAGGCAGCAGGAAAGTCTGCAGCCCGCTGGTCTGTGGGGCCACGCAAACGGTTCCCAAAGAGCTTTAGAACAAGGCATAGTTTTCCCTGCTGGCTCTTTCGGCGTGGGACCAACCTCCAGACATATGGCCGTTTTTGTGCCTGGCGCGGGGCCACGTGGGAAATGGAGGTTTTGAGGCTGAAGGCAGCAGGAAAGCCTGCAGCCCCCAGGTGTGTGGGGCTATGCAAGCGGTTCCCAAAGAGCTTTAGAACAAGGCATAGTTTTCCCTGCTGGCTCTTTGGGTGTGGGACCAGTCTCCTGACATATGGCCATTTTTGTGCCTGGTGCGGCGCCAAGTGGGAAAGGGTGGTTTTGAGGCTGAAGGCAGCAGGAAAGCCTGCAGCCCCCAGGTGTGTGGGGCTACGCAAGCGGTTCCCAAAGAGCTTTAGAACAAGGCATAGTTTTCCCTGCTGGCTCTTGGGCGTGGGACCAGTCTCCAGATATATGGCCGTTTTTGTGCCTGGCGCGGGGCCACGTGGGAAATGGAGATTTTGAGGCTGAAGGCAGCAGGAAAGCCTGCAGCCCCCAGGTGTGTGGGGCTACGCAAGCGGTTCCCAAAGAGCTTTAGAACAAGGCATAGTTTTCCCTGCTGGCTCTTTGGGAAAGGGACCAGTCTCCAGAAATATAGCCATTTTTGTGCCTGGCGCGACGCCAAGTGGGAAAGGGTGGTTTTGAGGCTGAAGGCAGCAGGAAAGCCTGCAGCCCCCAGGTGTGTGGGGCCACGCAAGCGGTTCCCAAAGAGCTTTAGAAAAAGGCATAGTTTTCCCTGCTGGCTCTTTGGGCGTGGGACCAATCTCCAGACATATGGCCGTTTCTGGGCCTGGCGCGGCGCCAAGTGGGAAAGGGTGGTTTTGAGGCTGAAGGCAGCAGGAAACCTGCAGCCCACAGGTGTGTGGGGCTACGCAAGCGGTTCCCAAAGAGCTTTAGAACAAGGCATAGTTTTCCCTGCTGGCTCTTTGGGCGTGGGACCAATCTCCAGACATATGGCCATTTTTGTGCCTGGCGTGACGCCAATTGGGAAAGGGTGGTTTTGAGGCTGAAGGCAGCAGGAAAGTCTGCAGCCCGCAGGTCTGTGGGGCCACGCAAGCGGTTCCCAAAGAGCTTTAGAACAAGGCATAGTTTTCCCTGCTGTCTCTTTCGGCGTGGGACCAACCTCCAGACTTATGGCCGTTTTTGTGCCTGGCGCGGGGCCACGTGGGAAAGGGTGGTTTTGAGGCTGAAGGCAGCAGGAAAGCCTGCAGCCCCCAGGTCTGTGGGGCTACGCAAGCGGTTCCCAAAGAGCTTTAGAACCAGGCATAATTTTCCCTGCTTGCTCTTTGGGCGTGGGACCAATCTCCAGACATATGGCCATTTTTGTGCCTGGCGTGACGCCGTGTGGGAAAGGGTGGTTTTGAGGCTGAAGAGAGCAGGAAAGCCTGCAGCCCCCAGGTCTGTGGGGCCACGGAAGCGGTTCCCAAAGAGCTTTAGAACAAGGCATAATTTTCCCTGCTGGCTCTTTGGGCGTGGAACCAATCTCCAGACATATGGCCATTCTTGGGCCTGGCGCAGCGCCAAGTGGGAAAGGGTGGTTTTGAGGCTGAAGGCAGCAGGAAAGCCTGCAGCCCCCAGGTGTGTGGGGCTACGCAAGTGGTTCCCATAGAGCTTTAGTACAAGGCATAGTTTTCCCTGCTGGCTCTTTGGGCGTGGGACCAGTCTCCAGACATATGGCCGTTTTTGTGCCTGGCGCGGGGCCACGTGGGAAATGGAGATTTTGAGGCTGAAGGCAGCAGGAAAGCCTGCAGCCCCCAGGTGTGTGGGGCTACGCAAGCGGTTCCCAAAGAGCTTTAGAACAAGGCATAGTTTTCCCTGCTGGCTCTTTGGGCGTCGGACCAATCTCCAGACATATGGCCATTTTTGTGCCTGGCGCGGTGCCAAGTGGGAAAGGGTGGTTTTGAGGCTGAAGGCAGCAGGAAAGCCTGCAGCCCCCAGGTGTGTGGGGCTACGGAAGCGGTTCCCAAAGAGCTTTAGAACAAGGCATAGTTTTCCCTGCTGGCTCTTGAGCGTGGGACCAGTCTCCAGACATATGGCCATTTTTGGGCCTGGCGTGACGGCATGTGGGAAAGGGTGGTGTGAGGCTGAAGGCAGCAGGAAAGCCTGCAGCCCCCAGGTCTGTGGGGCTACGCAAGCGGTTCCCAAAGAGCTTTAGTACAAGGCATAGTTTTCCCTGCTGGCTCTTTGGGCGTGGGACCAATCTCCAGACATATGGCCATTTTTATGCCTGGCGCGACGCCAAGTGGGAAAGGGTGGTTTTGAGGCTGAAGGCAGCAGGAAAGCCTGCAGCCCCCAGGTGTGTGGGGCCACGCAAGCGGTTCCCAAAGAGCTTTAGAACAAGGCATAATTTTCCCTCCTGGCTCTTTGGGCGTGGGACCAGTCTCCAGACATATGGCCATTTTTGTGCCTGGCGCGGCGCCAAGTGGGAAAGGGTTGTTTTGAGGCTGAAGGCAGCAGGAAAGCCTGCAGCCCCCAGGTGTGTGGGGCTATGCAAGCGGTTCCCAAAGAGCTTTAGAACAAGGCATAGTTTTCCCTGCTGGCTCTTTCGGCGTGGGACCAATCTCCAGACATATGGCCATTTTTGTGCCTGGCGTGACGGCATGTGGGAAAGGGTGCTTTGGAGGCTGAAGGCAGCAGGAAAGCCTGCAGCCCGCAGGTCTGTGGGGCTACGCAAGCGGTTCCCAAAGAGCTTTAGAACAAGGCATATTGTTCCCTGCTGGCTCTTTCGGCGTGGGACCAATCTCCAGACATATGGCCATTTTTGTGCCTGGCGTGATGCCATGTGGGAAAGGGTGGTTTTGAGGCTGAAGGCAGCAGGAAAGCCTGCAGCCCCCAGGTGTGTGGGGCTACGCAAGCCGTTCCCAAAGAGCTTTAGTACAAGGCATAGTTTTCCCTGCTGGCTCTTTGGGCGTGGGACCAATCTCCAGACATATGGCCATTTTTGTGCCTGGAGCGGGGCCAAGTGGGAAAGGGAGGTTTTGAGGCTGAAGGCAGCAGGAAAGCCTGCAGCCCCCAGGTGTGTGGGGCTACGCAAGCGGTTCCCAAAGAGCTTTAGTACAAGGCATAGTTTTCCCTGCTGGCTCTTGGGCGTGGGACCAGTCTCCAGACATATGGCCATTTTTGTGCCTGGCACGGCGCCAAGTGGGAAAGGGTGGTTTTGAGGCTGAAGGCAGCAGGAAAGCCTGCAGCCCCCAGGTCTGTGGGGCTACGCAAGCGGTTCCCAAAGAGCTTTAGAACAAGGCATAGTTTTCCCTGCTGGCTCTTTGGGCGTGGGACCAATCTCCAGCCATATGGCCATTTTTGGGCCTGGCGCGGCGCTATGTGGGAAAGGGTGGTTTTGAGGCTGAAGGCAGCAGGAAAGCCTGCAGCCCCCAGGTGTGTGGGGCCACGCAAGCGGTTCCCAAAGAGCTTTAGAACAAGGCATAGTTTTCCCTGCTGGCTCTTTGGGCGTGGGACCAGTCTCCAGATATATGGCCATTTTTGGGCCTGGCGTGACGCCATATGGGAAAGGGTGGTTTTGAGGCTGAAGGCAGCAGGAAAGCCTGCAGCCCCCAGGTGTGTGGGGCTACGCAAGCGGTTCCCAAAGAGCTTTAGAACAAGGCATAGTTTTCCCTGCTGGCTCTTTGGGCGTGGGACCTGTCTCCAGACTTATGGCCATTTTTGGGCCTGGCGCGGCGCCAAGTGGGAAAGGGTGGTTTTGAGGCTGAAGGCAGCAGGAGAGCTTGCAGCCCCCAGGTGTGTGGGGCTACGCAAGCGGTTCCCAAAGAGCTTTAGAACAAGGCATATTTTTCCCTGCTGGCTCTTTGGGCGTGGGACCAGTCTCCAGACATATGGCCATTTTTTGGCGTGGCGTGACGCCATGTCGGAAAGGGTGGTTTTCAGGCTGAAGGCAGGAGGAAAGCCTGCAGCCCGCAGGTGTGTGGGGCTACGCAAGCGGTTCCCAAAGAGCTTTACAACAAGGCATAGTTTTCCCTGCTGGCTCTTTGGCGTGGGACCAATCTCCAGCCATATGACCATTTTTGTGCCTGGCGTGACGCCATGTGGGAAAGGGTAGTTTTGAGGCTGAAGGAAGCAGGAAAGTCTGCAGCCCGCAGGTCTGTGGGGCCACGCAAGCGGTTCCCAAAGAGCTTTAGAACAAGGCATAGTTTTCCCTGCTGGCTCTTTGGGAAAGGGACCAGTCTCCAGAAATATAGCCATTTTTGTGCCTGGCGCGACGCCAAGGGGGAAA
Organism: Chroicocephalus ridibundus; assembly: GCF_963924245.1. NCBI lineage: Eukaryota > Metazoa > Chordata > Aves > Charadriiformes > Laridae > Chroicocephalus > Chroicocephalus ridibundus. The sequence goes on along the minus strand of NW_026961382.1, from coordinate 814,263 downwards.
GGGTGGTTTTGAGGCTGAAGGCAGCAGGAAAGCCTGCAGCCCCCAGGTCTGTGGGGCCACGCAAGCGGTTCCCAAAGAGCTTTAGAACAAGGCATAGTTTTCCCTGCTGGCTCTTTGGGCGTGGGACCAGTCTCCAGACATATGGCCATTTTTGTGCCTGGCGCGGCGCCAAGTGGGAAAGGGTGGTTTTCAGGCTGAAGGCAGCAGGAAAGCCTGCAGCCCCAAGGTCTGTGGGGCTACGCAAGCCGTTCCCAAAGAGCTTTAGAACAAGGCATAGTTTTCCCTGCTGGCTCTTTGGGCGTGGGACCAATCTCCAGACATATGGCCATTTTTGGGCCTGGCGCGGCACCAAGTGGGAAAGGGTGCCTCTGAGGCTGAAGGCAGCAGGAAAGCCTGCAGCCCCCAGGTGTGTGGGGCTACGCAAGCGGTTCCCAAAGAGCTTTAGAACAAGGCATAGTTTTCCCTGCTGGCTCTTTGGGCGTGGGACCAGTCTCCAGACATATGGCCATTTTTGTGCCTGGCGCGACGCCAAGTGGGAAAGGGTGGTTTTGAGGCTGAAGGCAGCAGGAAAGTCTGCAGCCCGCAGGTCTGTGGGGCCACACAAGCGGTTCCCAAAGAGCTTTAGAACAAGGCATAGTTTTCCCTGCTGGCTCTTTGGGCGTGGGACCAGTCTCCAGACATATGGCCATTTTTGGGCCTCGCGCGACGCCAAGTGGGAAAGGGTGGTTTTGAGGCTGAAGGCAGCAGGAAAGCCTGCATCCCACAGGTGTGTGGGGCTACGCAAGCGGTTCCCAAAGAGCTTTAGAACAAGGCATAGTTTTCCCTGCTGGCTCTTTGGGCGTGGGACCAATCTCCAGCCATATGGCCATTTTTGTGCCTGGCACGGCGCCAAGTGGGAAAGGGTGGTTTTGAGGCTGAAGGCAGCAGGAAAGCCTGCAGCCCCCAGGTGTGTGGGGCTACGCAAGCGGTTCCCAAAGAGCTTTAGAACAAGGCATAGTTTTCCCTGCTGGCTCTTTGGGCGTGGGACCAATCTCCAGACATATGGCCATTTTTGGGCCTGGCGCGGCGCCAAGTGGGAAAGGGTGGTTTTGAGGCTGAAGGCAGCAGGAAAGCCTGCAGCCCCAAGGTCTGTGGGGCTACGCAAGCCGTTCCCAAAGAGCTTTAGAACAAGGCATAGTTTCCCTGCTGGCTCTTTGGGCGTGGGACCAGTCTCCAGACATATGGCCTTTTTTGGGCCTGGCATGACGCCAAGTGGGAAAGGGTGGTTTTGAGGCTGAAGGCAGCAGGAAAGCTTGCAGCCCCCAGGGGTGTGGGGCTATGCAAGCCGTTCCCAAAGAGCTTTAGAACAAGGCATAGTTTTCCCTGCTGGCTCTTTGGGCGTGGGACCAGTCTCCAGACATATGGCCATTTTTGGGCCTGGCGTGACGCCATGTCGGAAAGGGTGGTTTTGAGGCTGAAGGCAGGAGGAAAGCCTGCAGCCCCCAGGTGTGTGGGGCTACGCAAGCGGTTCCCAAAGAGCTTTAGAACAAGGCATAGTTTTCCCTGCTGGCTCTTTGGCGTGGGACCAATCTCCAGCCATATGACCATTTTTGGGCCTGGCGCGGCGCCAAGTGGGAAAGGGTAGTTTTGAGGCTGAAGGCAGCAGGAAAGCCTGCAGCCCCCAGGTGTGTGGGGCCACGCAAGCGGTTCCCAAAGAGCTTTAGAACAAGGCATAGTTTTCCCTGCTGGCTCTTTGGGCGTGGGACCAATCTCCAGACATATGGCCATTTTTGTGCCTGGCGTGACGCCAATTGGGAAAGGGTGGTTTTGAGGCTGAAGGCAGCAGGAAAGCTTGCAGCCCGCAGGTGTGTGGGGCTATGCAAGCCGTTCCCAAAGAGCTTTAGAACAAGGCATATTTTTCCCTGCTGGCTCTTTGGGCGTGGGACCAGTCTCCAGACATATGGCCATTTTTTGGCGTGGCGTGACGCCATGTCGGAAAGGGTGGTTTTCAGGCTGAAGGCAGGAGGAAAGCCTGCAGCCCGCAGGTGTGTGGGGCTACGCAAGCGGTTCCCAAAGAGCTTTACAACAAGGCATAGTTTTCCCTGCTGGCTCTTTGGCGTGGGACCAATCTCCAGCCATATGACCATTTTTGTGCCTGGCGTGACGCCATGTGGGAAAGGGTAGTTTTGAGGCTGAAGGCAGCAGGAAAGTCTGCAGCCCGCAGGTCTGTGGGGCCACGCAAGCGGTTCCCAAAGAGCTTTAGAACAAGGCATAGTTTTCCCTGCTGGCTCTTTGGGAAAGGGACCAGTCTCCAGAAATATAGCCATTTTTGTGCCTGGCGCGACGCCAAGGGGGAAAGGGTGGTTTTGAGGCTGAAGGCAGCAGGAAAGCCTGCAGCCCCCAGGTCTGTGGGGCCACGCAAGCGGTTCCCAAAGAGCTTTAGAACAAGGCATAGTTTTCCCTGCTGGCTCTTTGGGCGTGGGACCAATCTCCAGACATATGGCCATTTTTGTGCCTGGCGCGGCGCCAAGTGGGAAAGGGTGGTTTTCAGGCTGAAGGCAGCAGGAAAGCCTGCAGCCCCCAGGTCTGTGGGGCCACGCAAGCGGTTCCCAAAGAGCTTTAGAATAAGGCATCGTTTTCCCTGCTGGCTCTTTGGGCGTGGGACCAATCTCCAGACATATGGCCATTTTTGTGCCTGGCGCTGGGCTAAGTGGGAAAGGGTGGTTTTGAGGCTGAAGGCAGCAGGAAAGCCTGCAGCCCCCAGGTGTGTGGGGCTACGCAAGCGGTTCCCAAAGAGCTTTAGAACCAGGCATAGTTTTCCCTGCTGGCTCTTTGGGCGTGGGACGAATCTCCAGACATATGGCCATTTTTGTGCCTGGCGCGGCGCCAATTGGGAAAGGGTGGTTTTGAGGCTGAAGGCAGCAGGAAAGCCTGCAGCCCCCAGGTCTGTGGGGCCACGCAAGCGGTTCCCAAAGAGCTTTAGAACAAGGCATAGTTTTCCCTGCTGGCTCTTTGGGCATGGGACCAGTCTCCAGACATATGGCCATTTTTGTGCCTGGCGCGGCGCCAAGTGGGAAAGGGTGGTTTTGAGGCTGAAGGCAGCAGGAAAGCTTGCAGCCCCCAGGTGTGTGGGGCTATGCAAGCCGTTCCCAAAGAGCTTTAGAACAAGGCATAGTTTTCCCTGCTGGCTCTTTGGGAAAGGGACCAGTCTCCAGACATATGGCCGTTTCTGGGCCTGGCGCGGCGCCAAGTGGGAAAGGGTGGTTTTGAGGCTGAAGGCAGCAGGAAAGCCTGCAGCCCCCAGGTCTGTGAGGCTACGCAAGCGGTTCCCAAAGAGCTTTAGAACAAGGCATAGTTTTCCCTGCTGGCTCTTTCGGCGTGGGACCAATCTCCAGACATATGGCCATTTTTGTGCCTGGCGTGACGCCAAGTGGGAAAGGGTTTTTTTGAGGCTGAAGGCAGCAGGAAAGGCTGCAGCCCCCAGGTCTGTGGTGCTACGCAAGCGGTTCCCAAAGAGCTTTAGAACAAGGCATAGTTTTCCCTGCTGGCTCTTTGGGAAAGGGACCAGTCTCCAGAAATATAGCCATTTTTGTGCCTGGCGCGACGCCAAGTGGGAAAGGGTGGTTTTGAGGCTGAAGGCAGCAGGGAAGCCTGCAGCCCCCAGGTGTGTGCGGCTACGCAAGCGGTTCCCAAAGAGCTTTAGAACAAGGCATAGTTTTCCCTGCTGGCTCTTTGGGCGTGGGACCAATCTCCAGACATATGGCCGTTTCTGGGCCTGGCGCGGCGCCAAGTGGGAAAGCGTGATTTTGAGGCTGAAGGCATCAGGAAACCTGCAGCCCCCAGGTGTGTGGGGCTACGCAAGCGGTTCCCAAAGAGCTTTAGAACAAGGCATAGTTTTCCCTGCTGGCTCTTTGGGCGTGGGACCAATCTCCACACATATGGCCATTTTTGGGCCTGGCGTGACGCCAATTGGGAAAGGGTGGTTTTGAGGCTGAAGGCAGCAGGAAAGTCTGCAGCCCGCTGGTCTGTGGGGCCACGCAAACGGTTCCCAAAGAGCTTTAGAACAAGGCATAGTTTTCCCTGCTGGCTCTTTCGGCGTGGGACCAACCTCCAGACATATGGCCGTTTTTGTGCCTGGCGCGGGGCCACGTGGGAAATGGAGGTTTTGAGGCTGAAGGCAGCAGGAAAGCCTGCAGCCCCCAGGTGTGTGGGGCTATGCAAGCGGTTCCCAAAGAGCTTTAGAACAAGGCATAGTTTTCCCTGCTGGCTCTTTGGGTGTGGGACCAGTCTCCTGACATATGGCCATTTTTGTGCCTGGTGCGGCGCCAAGTGGGAAAGGGTGGTTTTGAGGCTGAAGGCAGCAGGAAAGCCTGCAGCCCCCAGGTGTGTGGGGCTACGCAAGCGGTTCCCAAAGAGCTTTAGAACAAGGCATAGTTTTCCCTGCTGGCTCTTGGGCGTGGGACCAGTCTCCAGATATATGGCCATTTTTGGGCCTCGCATGACGCCATGTGGGAAAGGGTGGTTTTGAGGCTGAAGGCAGCAGGAAAGTCTGCAGCCCCCAGGTGTGTGGGGCCACGCAAGCGGTTCCCAAAGAGCTTTAGAACAAGGCATAGTTTTCCCTGCTGGCTCTTTGGGAAAGGGACCAGTCTCCTGACATATGGCCATTTTTGTGCCTGGCGCGACGCCAAGTGGGAAAGGGTGGTTTTGAGGCTGAAGGCAGCAGGAAAGCCTGCAGCCCCCAGGTGTGTGGGGCCACGCAAGCGGTTCCCAAAGAGCTTTAGAAAAAGGCATAGTTTTCCCTGCTGGCTCTTTGGGCGTGGGACCAATCTCCAGACATATGGCCGTTTCTGGGCCTGGCGCGGCGCCAAGTGGGAAAGGGTGGTTTTGAGGCTGAAGGCATCAGGAAACCTGCAGCCCCCAGGTGTGTGGGGCTACGCAAGCGGTTCCCAAAGAGCTTTAGAACAAGGCATAGTTTTCCCTGCTGGCTCTTTGGGCGTGGGACCAATCTCCAGACATATGGCCATTTTTGTGCCTGGCGTGACGCCAATTGGGAAAGGGTGGTTTTGAGGCTGAAGAGAGCAGGAAAGCCTGCAGCCCCCAGGTCTGTGACGCCACGCAAGCGGTTCCCAAAGAGCTTTAGAACAAGGCATAGTTTTCCCTGCTGGCTCTTTCGGCGTGGGACCAACCTCCAGACTTATGGCCGTTTTTGTGCCTGGCGCGGGGCCACGTGGGAAAGGGTGGTTTTGAGGCTGAAGGCAGCAGGAAAGCCTGCAGCCCCCAGGTCTGTGGGGCTACGCAAGCGGTTCCCAAAGAGCTTTAGAACCAGGCATAATTTTCCCTGCTGGCTCTTTGGGCGTGGGACCAATCTCCAGACATATGGCCATTTTTGTGCCTGGCGTGACGCCGTGTGGGAAAGGGTGGTTTTGAGGCTGAAGAGAGCAGGAAAGCCTGCAGCCCCCAGGTCTGTGGGGCCACGGAAGCGGTTCCCAAAGAGCTTTAGAGCAAGGCATAATTTTCCCTGCTGGCTCTTTGGGCGTGGAACCAATCTCCAGACATATGGCCATTCTTGGGCCTGGCGCGGCGCCAAGTGGGAAAGGGTGGTTTTGAGGCTGAAGTCAGCAGGAAAGCCTGCAGCCCCCAGGTGTGTGGGGCTACGCAAGCAGTTCCCAAAGAGCTTTAGAACAAGGCATAGTTTTCCCTGCTGGCTCTTGGGCGTGGGACCAATCTCCAGACATATGGCCATTTTTGGGCCTGGCGCGGCGCCAAGTGGGAAAGGGTGGCTTTGAGGCTGAAGGCAGCAGGAAAGCCTGCAGCCCCCAGGTGTGTGGGGCTACGCAAGCGGTTCCCAAAGAGCTTTAGAACAAGGCATAGTTTTCCCTGCTGGCTCTTTGGGCGTCGGACCAATCTCCAGACATATGGCCATTTTTGGGCCTGGCGCGGGGACAAGTGGGAAAGGGTGGTTTTGAGGCTGAAGGCAGCAGGAAAGCCTGCAGCCCCCAGGTGTGTGGGGCTACGCAAGTGGTTCCCATAGAGCTTTAGTACAAGGCATAGTTTTCCCTGCTGGCTCTTTGGGCGTGGGACCAACCTCCAGACATATGGCCTTTTTTGTGCCTGGCGCGGGGCCACGTGGGAAATGGAGATTTTGAGGCTGAAGGCAGCAGGAAAGCCTGCAGCCCCCAGGTGTGTGGGGCTACGCAAGCGGTTCCCAAAGAGCTTTAGAACAAGGCATAGTTTTCCCTGCTGGCTCTTTGAGAAAGGGACCAGTCTCCAGACATATGGCCATTTTTGTGCCTGGCGCGGTGCCAAGTGGGAAAGGGTGGTTTTGAGGCTGAAGGCAGCAGGAAAGCCTGCAGCCCCCAGGTGTGTGGGGCTACGGAAGCGGTTCCCAAAGAGCTTTAGAACAAGGCATAGTTTTCCCTGCTGGCTCTTGAGCGTGGGACCAGTCTCCAGACATATGGCCATTTTTGGGCCTGGCGTGACGGCATGTGGGAAAGGGTGGTGTGAGGCTGAAGGCAGCAGGAAAGCCTGCAGCCCCCAGGTCTGTGGGGCTACGCAAGCGGTTCCCAAAGAGCTTTAGTACAAGGCATAGTTTTCCCTGCTGGCTCTTTGGGCGTGGGACCAATCTCCAGACATATGGCCATTTTTATGCCTGGCGCGACGCCAAGTGGGAAAGGGTGGTTTTGAGGCTGAAGGCAGCAGGAAAGCCTGCAGCCCCCAGGTGTGTGGGGCCACGCAAGCGGTTCCCAAAGAGCTTTAGAACAAGGCATAATTTTCCCTCCTGGCTCTTTGGGCGTGGGACCAGTCTCCAGACATATGGCCATTTTTGTGCCTGGCGCGGCGCCAAGTGGGAAAGGGTTGTTTTGAGGCTGAAGGCAGCAGGAAAGCCTGCAGCCCCCAGGTGTGTGGGGCTATGCAAGCGGTTCCCAAAGAGCTTTAGAACAAGGCATAGTTTTCCCTGCTGGCTCTTTCGGCGTGGGACCAATCTCCAGACATATGGCCATTTTTGTGCCTGGCGTGACGGCATGTGGGAAAGGGTGCTTTTGAGGCTGAAGGCAGCAGGAAAGCCTGCAGCCCGCAGGTCTGTGGGGCTACGCAAGCGGTTCCCAAAGAGCTTTAGAAGAAGGCATATTGTTCCCTGCTGGCTCTTTGGGCGTGGGACCAATCTCCAGACATATGGCCATTTTTGTGCCTGGCGTGACGCCATGTGGGAAAGGGTGGTTTTGAGGCTGAAGGCAGCAGGAAAGCCTGCAGCCCCCAGGTGTGTGGGGCTACGCAAGCCGTTCCCAAAGAGCTTTAGTACAAGGCATAGTTTTCCCTGCTGGCTCTTTGGGCGTGGGACCAATCTCCAGACATATGGCCATTTTTGTGCCTGGAGCGGGGCCAAGTGGGAAAGGGAGGTTTTGAGGCTGAAGGCAGCAGGAAAGCCTGCAGCCCCCAGGTGTGTGGGGCTACGCAAGCGGTTCCCAAAGAGCTTTAGTACAAGGCATAGTTTTCCCTGCTGGCTCTTGGGCGTGGGACCAGTCTCCAGACATATGGCCATTTTTGTGCCTGGCACGGCGCCAAGTGGGAAAGGGTGGTTTTGAGGCTGAAGGCAGCAGGAAAGCCTGCAGCCCCCAGGTCTGTGGGGCTACGCAAGCGGTTCCCAAAGAGCTTTAGAACAAGGCATAGTTTTCCCTGCTGGCTCTTTGGGCGTGGGACCAATCTCCAGCCATATGGCCATTTTTGGGCCTGGCGCGGCGCCATGTGGGAAAGGGTGGTTTTGAGGCTGAAGGCAGCAGGAAAGCCTGCAGCCCCCAGGTGTGTGGGGCTACGCAAGCGGTTCCCAAAGAGCTTTAGAACAAGGCATAGTTTTCCCTGCTGGCTCTTTGGGCGTGGGACCAGTCTCCAGATATATGGCCATTTTTGGGCCTGGCGTGACGCCATATGGGAAAGGGTGGTTTTGAGGATGAAGGCAGCAGGAAAGCCTGCATCCCCCAGGTGTGTGGGGCTACGCAAGCGGTTCCCAAAGAGCTTTAGAACAAGGCATAGTTTTCCCTGCTGTCTCTTTGGGCGTGGGACCAATCTCCAGCCATATGGCCATTTTTGTGCCTGGCGCGGCGCCAAGTGGGAAAGGGTGGTTTTGAGGCTGAAGGCAGCAGGAAAGCCTGCAGCCCCCAGGTGTGTGGGGCTACGCAAGCGGTTCCCAAAGAGCTTTAGTACAAGGCATAGTTTTCCCTGCTGGCTCTTTCGGCGTGGGACCAATCTCCAGACATATGGCCATTTTTGTGCCTGGCGTGACGCCAAGTGGGAAAGGGTGGTTTTGAGGATGAAGGCAGCAGGAAAGTCTGCAGCCCCCAGGTGTGTGGGGCTACGCAAGCGGTTCCCAAAGAGCTTTAGAACAAGGCATAGTTTTCCCTGCTGCCTCTTTGGCGTGGGACCAATCTCCAGCCATATGACCATTTTTGTGCCTGGCGTGACGCCATGTGGGAAAGGGTAGTTTGGGGCTGAAGGCAGCAGGAAAGTCTGCAGCCCCCAGGTCTGTGGGGCCACGCAAGCAGTTCCCAAAGAGCTTTAGAACAAGGCATAGTTTTCCCTGCTGGCTCTTTGGGAAAGGGACCAGTCTCCAGAAATATAGCCATTTTTGTGCCTGGTGCGACGCCAAGTGGGAAAGGGTGGTTTTGAGGCTGAAGGCAGCAGGAAAGCCTGCAGACCCCAGGTCTGTGGGGCCACGCAAGCGGTTCCCAAAGAGCTTTAGAACAAGGCATAGTTTTCCCTGCTGGCTCTTTGGGCGTGGGACCAATCTCCAGACATATGGCCATTTTTGTGCGTGGCGCGGCGCCAAGTGGGAAAGGGTGGTTTTGAGGCTGAAGGCAGCAGGAAAGCCTGCAGCCCCCAGGTCTGTGGGGCCACGCAAGCGGTTCCCAAAGAGCTTTAGAATAAGGCATCGTTTTCCCTGCTGGCTCTTTGGGCGTGGAACAAATCTCCAGACATATGGCCATTTTTGTGCCTGGCGTGACGCCATGTGGGAAAGGGTGGTTTTGAGGCTGAAGGCAGCAGGAAAGCCTGCAGCCCCCAGGTGTGTGGGGCTACGCAAGCGGTTCCCAAAGAGCTTTAGAACAAGGCATAGTCTTCCCTGCTGGCTCTTTGAGAAAGGGACCAGTCTCCTGACATATGGCCATTTTTGGGCCTGGCGCGGCGCCAAGTGGGAAAGGGTGGTTTTGAGGCTCAAGGCAGCAGGAAAGCCTGCAGCCCCCAGGTGTGTGGGGCCACGCAAGCGGTTCCCAAAGAGCTTTAGAACAAGGCATAGTTTTCCCTGCTTGCTCTTGGGCGTGGGACCAGTCTCCAGACATATGGCCATTTTTGGGCCTGGCGTGACGCCATGTGGGAAAGGGTGGTTTTGAGGCTGAAGGCAGCAGGAAAGCCTGCACCCCCCAGGTGTGTGGGGCTACGCAAGCGGTTCCCAAAGAGCTTTAGAACAAGGCATAGTTTTCCCTGCTGCCTCTTTGGGCGTGGGACCAGTCTCCAGCCATATGGCCATTTTTGGGCCTGGCGCGGCGCCAAGTGGGAAAGGGTGGTTTTGAGGCTGAAGGCAGCAGGAAAGCCTGAAGCCCCCAGGTGTGTGGGGCTACGCAAGCCGTTACCAAAGAGCTTTACAACAAGGCATAGTTTTCCCTGCTGGCTCTTGGGCGTGGGACCAGTCTCCACACATATGGCCATTTTTGGGCCTGGCGCGGCGCCAAGTGGGAAAGGGTGGTTTTGAGGCTGAAGGCAGCAGGAAAGCCTGCAGCCCCCAGGTCTGTGGGGCTACGCAAGCGGTTCCCAAAGAGCTTTAGAACAAGGCATAGTTTTCCCTGCTGGCTCTTTGGGCGTGGGACCAATCTCCAGACATATGGCCTTTTCTGGGCCTGGCGCAGCGCCAAGTGGGACAGGGTGCCTTTGAGGCTGAAGAGAGCAGGAAAGCCTGCAGCCCCCAGGTGTGTGGGGCGACGCAAGCGGTTCCCAAAGAGCTTTAGAACAAGGCATAGTTTTCCCTGCTGGCTCTTTGGGCGTGGGACCAATCTCCAGACATATGGCCATTTTTGTGCCTGGCGTGACGCCAATTGGGAAAGGGTGGTTTTGAAGCTGAAGGCAGCAGGAAAGTCTGCAGCCCGCAGGTCTGTGGGGCCACGCAAGCGGTTCCCAAAGAGCTTTAGAACAAGGCATAGTTTTCCCTGCTGGCTCTTTCGGCGTGGGACCAACTTCCAGACATATGGCCGTTTTTGTGCCTGGCGCGGGGCCAAGTGGGAAATGGAGGTTTTGAGGCTGAAGGCAGCAGGAAAGCCTGCAGCCCCCAGGTGTGTGGGGCGACGCAAGCGGTTCCCAAAGAGCTTTATAATAAGGCATCGTTTTCCCTGCTGGCTCTTTGGGCGTGGAACAAATCTCCAGACATATGGCCATTTTTGTGCCTGGCGTGACGCCATGTGGGAAAGGGTGGTTTTGAGGCTGAAGGCAGCAGGAAAGCCTGCAGCCCCCAGGTGTGTGGGGCTACGCAAGCGGTTCCCAAAGAGCTTTAGAACAAGGCATAGTCTTCCCTGCTGGCTCTTTGAGAAAGGGACCAGTCTCCTGACATATGGCCATTTTTGTGCCTGGCGCGGCGCCAAGTGGGAAAGGGTGGTTTTGAGGCTGAAGGCAGCAGGAAAGCCTGCAGCCCCCAGGTGTGTGGGGCCACGCAAGCGGTTCCCAAAGAGCTTTAGAACAAGGCATAGTTTTCCCTGCTTGCTCTTGGGCGTGGGACCAGTCTCCAGACATATGGCCATTTTTGGGCCTGGCGTGACGCCATGTGGGAAAGGGTGGTTTTGAGGCTGAAGGCAGCAGGAAAGCCTGCAGCCCCCAGGTGTTTGGGGCTACGCAAGCGGTTCCCAAAGAGCTTTAGAACAAGGCATAGTTTTCCCTGCTGGCTCTTTGGGCGTGGGACCAGTCTCCAGACATATGGCCATTTTTGGGCCTGGCGCGGGGCCAAGTGGGAAAGGGTGGTTTTGAGGCTGAAGGCAGCAGGAAAGCCTGAAGCCCCCAGGTGTGTGGGGCTACGCAAGCCGTTACTAAAGAGCTTTACAACAAGGCATAGTTTTCCCTGCTGGCTCTTGGGCGTGGGACCAGTCTCCACACATATGGCCATTTTTGGGCCTGGCGCGGCGCCAAGTGGGAAAGGGTGGTTTTGAGGCTGAAGGCAGCAGGAAAGCCTGCAGCCCCCAGGTGTGTGGGGCTACGCAAGCGGTTCCCAAAGAGCTTTAGAACAAGGCATAGTTTTCCCTGCTGGCTCTTTGGGCGTGGGACCAGTCTCCAGACATATGGCCATTTTTGTGCCTGGCGCGGCGCCAACTGGGAAAGGGTTGTTTTGAGGCTGAAGGCAGCAGGAAAGCCTGCAGCCCCCAGGTGTGTGGGGCTATGCAAGCGGTTCCCAAAGAGCTTTAGAACAAGGCATAGTTTTCCCTGCTGGCTCTTTGGGCGTGGGACCAATCTCCAGACATATGGCCATTTTTGTGCCTGGCGTGACGGCATGTGGGAAAGGGTGGTTTTGAGGCTGAAGGCAGCAGGAAAGCCTGCAGCCCGCAGGTCTGTGGGGCTACGCAAGCGGTTCCCAAAGAGCTTTAGAACAAGGCATATTGTTCCCTGCTGGCTCTTTGGGCGTGGGACCAATCTCCAGACATATGGCCATTTTTGGGCCTGGCGTGACGCCATGTGGGAAAGGGTGGTTTTGAGGCTGAAGGCAGCAGGAAAGCCTGCAGCCCCCAGGTGTGTGGGGCTACGCAAGCCGTTCCCAAAGAGCTTTAGTACAAGGCATAGTTTTCCCTGCTGGCTCTTTGGGCGTGGGACCAATCTCCAGACATATGGCCATTTTTGTGCCTGGAGCGGGGCCAAGTGGGAAAGGGAGGTTTTGAGGCTGAAGGCAGCAGGAAAGCCTGCAGCCCCCAGGTGTGTGGGGCTACGCAAGCGGTTCCCAAAGAGCTTTAGTACAAGGCATAGTTTTCCCTGCTGGCTCTTGGGCGTGGGACCAGTCTCCAGACATATGGCCATTTTTGTGCCTGGCACGGCGCCAAGTGGGAAAGGGTGGTTTTGAGGCTGAAGGCAGCAGGAAAGCCTGCAGCCCCCAGGTCTGTGGGGCTACGCAAGCGGTTCCCAAAGAGCTTTAGAACAAGGCATAGTTTTCCCTGCTGGCTCTTTGGGCGTGGGACCAATCTCCAGCCATATGGTCATTTTTGGGCCTGGCGCGGCGCCATGTGGGAAAGGGTGGTTTTGAGGCTGAAGGCAGCAGGAAAGCCTGCAGCCCCCAGGTGTGTGGGGCCACGCAAGCGGTTCCCAAAGAGCTTTAGAACAAGGCAACGGTTTCCCTGCTGGCTCTTTGGGCGTGGGACCAGTCTCCAGATATATGGCCATTTTTGGGCCTGGCGTGACGCCATATGGGAAAGGGTGGTTTTGAGGCTGAAGGCAGCAGGAAAGCCTGCAGCCCCCAGGTGTGTGGGGCTACGCAAGCGGTTCCCAAAGAGCTTTAGTACAAGGCATAGTTTTCCCTGCTGGCTCTTTCGGCGTGGGACCAATCTCCAGACATATGGCCATTTTTGTGCCTGGCGTGACGCCAAGTGGGAAAGGGTGGTTTTGAGGCTGAAGGCAGCAGGAAAGTCTGCAGTCCCCAGGTGTGTGGGGCTACGCAAGCGGTTCCCAAAGAGCTTTAGAACAAGGCATAGTTTTCCCTGCTGGCTCTTTGGGAAAGGGACCAGTCTCCAGACATATGGCCATTTTTGGGACTCGTGCGTCGCCAAGTGGGAAAGGGTGGTTTTGAGGCTGAAGGCAGCAGGAAAGCCTGCAGCCCCCAGGTGTGTGGGGCTACGCAAGCCGTTCCCAAAGAGCTTTAGAACAAGGCATAGTTTTCCCTGCTGGCTCTTTGGGCGTGGGACCAGTCTCCAGACATATGGCCATTTTTGTGCCTGGCGTGACGCCATGTCGGAAAGGGTGGTTTTGAGGCTGAAGGCAGCAGGAAAGCCTGCAGCCCCCAGGTGTGTGGGGCTACGCAAGCGGTTCCCAAAGAGCTTTAGAACAAGGCATAGTTTTCCCTGCTGGCTCTTTGGCGTGGGACCAATCTCCAGCCATATGACCATTTTTGTGCCTGGCGTGACGCCATGTGGGAAAGGGTAGTTTGGGGCTGAAGGCAGCAGGAAAGTCTGCAGCCCCCAGGTCTGTGGGGCCACGCAAGCAGTTCCCTAAGAGCTTTAGAACAAGGCATAGTTTTCCCTGCTGGCTCTTTGGGAAAGGGACCAGTCTCCAGAAATATAGCCATTATTGTGCCTGGTGCGACGCCAAGTGGGAAAGGGTGGTTTTGAGGCTGAAGGCAGCAGGAAAGCCTGCAGCCCCCAGGTCTGTGGGGCCACGCAAGCGGTTCCCAAAGAGCTTTAGAACAAGGCATAGTTTTCCCTGCTGGCTCTTTGGGCGTGGGACCAATCTCCAGACATATGGCCATTTTTGTGCGTTGCGCGGCGCCAAGTGGGAAAGGGTGGTTTTGAGGCTGAAGGCAGCAGGAAAGCCTGCAGCCCCCAGGTCTGTGGGGCCACGCAAGCGGTTCCCAAAGAGCTTTAGAATAAGGCATCGTTTTCCCTGCTGGCTCTTTGGGCGTGGAACAAATCTCCAGACATATGGCCATTTTTGTGCCTGGCGTGACGCCATGTGCGAAAGGGTGGTTTTGAGGCTGAAGGCAGCAGGAAAGCCTGCAGCCCCCAGGTGTGTGGGGCTACGCAAGCGGTTCCCAAAGAGCTTTAGAACAAGGCATAGTTTTCCCTGCTGGCTCTTTGGGCGTGGGACCAATCTCCAGACATATGGCCTTTTCTGGGCCTGGCGCAGCGCAAAGTGGGACAGGGTGCCTTTGAGGCTGAAGAGAGCAGGAAAGCCTGCAGCCCCCAGGTGTGTGGGGCGACGCAAGCGGTTCCCAAAGAGCTTTAGAACAAGGTATAGTTTTCCCTGCTGGCTCTTTGGGCGTGGGACCAATCTCCAGACATATGGCCATTTTTGTGCCTGGCGTGACGCCAATTGGGAAAGGGTGGTTTTGAAGCTGAAGGCAGCAGGAAAGTCTGCAGCCCGCAGGTCTGTGGGGCCACGCAAGCGGTTCCCAAAGAGCTTTAGAACAAGGCATAGTTTTCCCTGCTGGCTCTTTCGGCGTGGGACCAACTTCCAGACATATGGCCGTTTTTGTGCCTGGCGCGGGGCCAAGTGGGAAATGGAGGTTTTGAGGCTGAAGGCAGCAGGAAAGCCTGCAGCCCCCAGGTGTGTGGGGCGACGCAAGCGGTTCCCAAAGAGCTTTAGAACAAGGCATCGTTTTCCCTGCTGGCTCTTTGGGCGTGGAACAAATCTCCAGACATATGGCCATTTTTGTGCCTGGCGTGACGCCATGTGGGAAAGGGTGGTTTTGAGGCTGAAGGCAGCAGGAAAGCCTGCAGCCCCCAGGTGTGTGGGGCTACGCAAGCGGTTCCCAAAGAGCTTTAGAACAAGGCATAGTCTTCCCTGCTGGCTCTTTGAGAAAGGGACCAGTCTCCTGACATATGGCCATTTTTGTGCCTGGCGCGGCGCCAAGTGGGAAAGGGTGGTTTTGAGGCTGAAGGCAGCAGGAAAGCCTGCAGCCCCCAGGTGTGTGGGGCCACGCAAGCGGTTCCCAAAGAGCTTTAGAACAAGGCATAGTTTTCCCTGCTTGCTCTTGGGCGTGGGACCAGTCTCCAGACATATGGCCATTTTTGGGCCTGGCGCGGGGCCAAGTGGGAAAGGGTGGTTTTGAGGCTGAAGGCAGCAGGAAAGCCTGAAGCCCCCAGGTGTGTGGGGCTACGCAAGCCGTTACTAAAGAGCTTTACAACAAGGCATAGTTTTCCCTGCTGGCTCTTGGGCGTGGGACCAGTCTCCACACATATGGCCATTTTTGGGCCTGGCGCGGCGCCAAGTGGGAAAGGGTGGTTTTGAGGCTGAAGGCAGCAGGAAAGCCTGCAGCCCACAGGTGTGTGGGGCTACGCAAGCGGTTCCCAAAGAGCTTTAGAACAAGGCATATTTTTCCCTGCTGGCTCTTTGGGCGTGGGACCAGTCTCCAGACATATGGCCATTTTTGTGCTTGGCGCGGCGCCAACTGGGAAAGGGTTGTTTTGAGGCTGAAGGCAGCAGGAAAGCCTGCAGCCCCCAGGTGTGTGGGGCTATGCAAGCGGTTCCCAAAGAGCTTTAGAACAAGGCATAGTTTTCCCTGCTGGCTCTTTGGGCGTGGGACCAATCTCCAGACATATGGCCATTTTTGTGCCTGGCGTGACGGCATGTGGGAAAGGGTGGTTTTGAGGCTGAAGGCAGCAGGAAAGCCTGCAGCCCGCAGGTCTGTGGGGCTACGCAAGCGGTTCCCAAAGAGCTTTAGAACAAGGCATATTGTTCCCTGCTGGCTCTTTGGGCGTGGGACCAATCTCCAGACATATGGCCATTTTTGTGCCTGGCGTGACGCCATGTGGGAAAGGGTGGTTTTGAGGCTGAAGGCAGCAGGAAAGCCTGCAGCCCCCAGGTGTGTGGGGCTACGCAAGCCGTTCCCAAAGAGCTTTAGTACAAGGCATAGTTTTCCCTGCTGGCTCTTTGGGCGTGGGACCAATCTCCAGACATATGGCCATTTTTGTGCCTGGAGCGGGGCCAAGTGGGAAAGGGAGGTTTTGAGGCTGAAGGCAGCAGGAAAGCCTGCAGCCCCCAGGTGTGTGGGGCTACGCAAGCGGTTCCCAAAGAGCTTTAGTACAAGGCATAGTTTTCCCTGCTGGCTCTTGGGCGTGGGACCAGTCTCCAGACATATGGCCATTTTTGTGCCTGGCACGGCGCCAAGTGGGAAAGGGTGGTTTTGAGGCTGAAGGCAGCAGGAAAGCCTGCAGCCCCCAGGTGAGTGGGGCTACGCAAGCGGTTCCCAAAGAGCTTTAGAACAAGGCATAGTTTTCCCTGCTGGCTCTTTGGGCGTGGGACCAATCTCCAGCCATATGGTCATTTTTGGGCCTGGCGCGGCGCCATGTGGGAAAGGGTGGTTTTGAGGCTGAAGGCAGCAGGAAAGCCTGCAGCCCCCAGGTGTGTGGGGCCACGCAAGCGGTTCCCAAAGAGCTTTAGAACAAGGCAACGGTTTCCCTGCTGGCTCTTTGGGCGTGGGACCAGTCTCCAGATATATGGCCATTTTTGGGCCTGGCGTGACGCCATATGGGAAAGGGTGGTTTTGAGGCTGAAGGCAGCAGGAAAGCCTGCAGCCCCCAGGTGTGTGGGGCTACGCAAGCGGTTCCCAAAGAGCTTTAGTACAAGGCATAGTTTTCCCTGCTGGCTCTTTCGGCGTGGGACCAATCTCCAGACATATGGCCATTTTTGTGCCTGGCGTGACGCCAAGTGGGAAAGGGTGGTTTTGAGGCTGAAGGCAGCAGGAAAGTCTGCAGTCCCCAGGTGTGTGGGGCTACGCAAGCGGTTCCCAAAGAGCTTTAGAACAAGGCATAGTTTTCCCTGCTGGCTCTTTGGGAAAGGGACCAGTCTCCAGACATATGGCCATTTTTGGGACTCGTGCGTCGCCAAGTGGGAAAGGGTGGTTTTGAGGCTGAAGGCAGCAGGAAAGCCTGCAGCCCCCAGGTGTGTGGGGCTACGCAAGCCGTTCCCAAAGAGCTTTAGAACAAGGCATAGTTTTCCCTGCTGGCTCTTTGGGCGTGGGACCAGTCTCCAGACATATGGCCATTTTTGTGCCTGGCGTGACGCCATGTCGGAAAGGGTGGTTTTCAGGCTGAAGGCAGCAGGAAAGCCTGCAGCCCCCAGGTGTGTGGGGCTACGCAAGCGGTTCCCAAAGAGCTTTAGAACAAGGCATAGTTTTCCCTGCTGGCTCTTTGGCGTGGGACCAATCTCCAGCCATATGACCATTTTTGTGCCTGGCGTGACGCCATGTGGGAAAGGGTAGTTTGGGGCTGAAGGCAGCAGGAAAGTCTGCAGCCCCCAGGTCTTTGGGGCCACGCAAGGAGTTCCCAAAGAGCTTTAGAACAAGGCATAGTTTTCCCTGCTGGCTCTTTGGGAAAGGGACCAGTCTCCAGAAATATAGCCATTATTGTGCCTGGTGCGACGCCAAGTGGGAAAGGGTGGTTTTGAGGCTGAAGGCAGCAGGAAAGCCTGCAGCCCCCAGGTCTGTGGGGCCACGCAAGCGGTTCCCAAAGAGCTTTAGAACAAGGCATAGTTTTCCCTGCTGGCTCTTTGGGCGTGGGACCAATCTCCAGACATATGGCCATTTTTGTGCGTTGCGCGGCGCCAAGTGGGAAAGGGTGGTTTTGAGGCTGAAGGCAGCAGGAAAGCCTGCAGCCCCCAGGTCTGTGGGGCCACGCAAGCGGTTCCCAAAGAGCTTTAGAATAAGGCATCGTTTTCCCTGCTGGCTCTTTGGGCGTGGAACAAATCTCCAGACATATGGCCATTTTTGTGCCTAGCGTGACGCCATGTGCGAAAGGGTGGTTTTGAGGCTGAAGGCAGCAGGAAAGCCTGCAGCCCCCAGGTGTGTGGGGCTACGCAAGCGGTTCCCAAAGAGCTTTAGAACAAGGCATAGTCTTCCCTGCTGGCTCTTTGAGAAAGGGACCAGTCTCCTGACATATGGCCATTTTTGTGCCTGGCGCGGCGCCAAGTGGGAAAGGGTGGTTTTGAGGCTGAAGGCAGCAGGAAAGCCTGCAGCCCCCAGGTGTGTGGGGCCACGCAAGCGGTTCCCAAAGAGCTTTAGAACAAGGCATAGTTTTCCCTGCTTGCTCTTGGGCGTGGGACCAGTCTCCAGACATATGGCCATTTTTGGGCCTGGCGTGACGCCATGTGGGAAAGGGTGGTTTTGAGGCTGAAGGCAGCAGGAAAGCCTGCAGCCCCCAGGTGTGTGGGGCTACGCAAGCGGTTCCCAAAGAGCTTTAGAACAAGGCATAGTTTTCCCTGCTGGCTCTTTGGGCGTGGGACCAGTCTCCAGCCATATGGCCATTTTTGGGCCTGGCGCGGGGCCAAGTGGGAAAGGGTGGTTTTGAGGCTGAAGGCAGCAGGAAAGCCTGAAGCCCCCAGGTGTGTGGGGCTACGCAAGCCGTTACCAAAGAGCTTTACAACAAGGCATAGTTTTCCCTGCTGGCTCTTGGGCGTGGGACCAGTCTCCACACATATGGCCATTTTTGGGCCTGGCGCGGCGCCAAGTGGGAAAGGGTGGTTTTGAGGCTGAAGGCAGCAGGAAAGCCTGCAGCCCCCAGGTGTGTGGGGCTACGCAAGTGGTTCCCAAAGAGCTTTAGAACAAGGCATAGTTTTCCCTGCTGGCTCTTTGGGCGTGGGACCAATCTCCAGACATATGGCCTTTTCTGGGCCTGGCGCAGCGCCAAGTGGGACAGGGTGCCTTTGAGGCTGAAGAGAGCAGGAAAGCCTGCAGCCCCCAGGTGTGTGGGGCGACGCAAGCGGTTCCCAAAGAGCTTTAGAACAAGGCATAGTTTTCCCTGCTGGCTCTTTGGGCGTGGGACCAATCTCCAGACATATGGCCATTTTTGTGCCTGGCGTGACGCCAATTGGGAAAGGGTGGTTTTGAAGCTGAAGGCAGCAGGAAAGTCTGCAGCCCGCAGGTCTGTGGGGCCACGCAAGCGGTTCCCAAAGAGCTTTAGAACAAGGCATAGTTTTCCCTGCTGGCTCTTTCGGCGTGGGACCAACTTCCAGACATATGGCCGTTTTTGTGCCTGGCGCGGGGCCACGTGGGAAATGGAGGTTTTGAGGCTGAAGGCAGCAGGATAGCCTGCAGCCCCCAGGTGTGTGGGGCTATGCAAGCGGTTCCCAAAGAGCTTTAGAACAAGGCATAGTTTTCCCTGCTGGCTCTTTGGGCGTGGGACCAGTCTCCTGACATATGGCCATTTTTGTGCCTGGCGCGGCGCCAAATGGGAAAGGGTGGTTTTGAGGCTGAAGGCAGCAGGAAAGCCTGCAGCCCCCAGGTCTCTGGGGCTACGCAAGCGGTTCCCAAAGAGCTTTAGAACAAGGCATAGTTTTCCCTGCTGGCTCTTTGGGCGTGGGACCAATCTCTAGACATATGGCCATTTTTGGGCCTGGCGCGGCGCCAAGTGGGAAAGGGTGATTTTGAGGCTGAAGGCAGCAGGAAAGCCTGCATCCCCCAGGTGTGTGGGGCTACGCAAGCGGTTCCCAAAGAGCTTTAGAACAAGGCATAGTTTTCCCTGCTGGCTCTTGGGCGTGGGACCAGTCTCCACACATATGGCCATTTTTGGGCCTGGCGCGGCGCCAAGTGGGAAAGGGTGGTTTTGAGGCTGAAGGCAGCAGGAAAGCCTGCAGCCCCCAGGTGTGTGGGGCTACGCAAGCGGTTCCCAAAGAGCTTTAGAACAAGGCATAGTTTTCCCTGCTGGCTCTTTGGGCGTGGGACCAATCTCCAGACATATGGCCTTTTCTGGGACTGGCGCAGCGCCAAGTGGGACAGGGTGCCTTTGAGGCTGAAGAGAGCAGGAAAGCCTGCAGCCCCCAGGTATGTGGGGCTATGCAAGAGGTTCCCAAAGAGCTTTAGAACAAGGCATAGTTTTCCCTGCTGGCTCTTTGGGCGTGGGACCAATCTCCAGACATATGGCCATTTTTGTGCCTGGCGCGACGCCAAGAGGGAAAGGGTGGTTTTGAGGCTGAAGGCAGCAGGAAAGCCTGCAGCCCCCAGGTCTGTGGGGCCACGCATGCGGTTCCCAAAGAGCTTTAGAACAAGGCATAGTTTTCCCTGCTGGCTCTTTGGGAAAGGGACCAGTCTCCAGACATATGGCCATTTTCGTGCCTGGCACGGGGCGAAGTGGGAAAGGGTGGTTTTGAGGCTGAAGGCAGCAGTAAAGCCTGCAGCCCCCAGGTGTGTGGGGCTACGCAAGCGCTTCCCAAAGAGCTTTAGAACAAGGCATAGTTTTCCCTGCTGGCTCTTTCGGCGTGGGACCAATCTCCAGACATATGGCCATTTTTGTGCCTGGCGCGGCGCCAAGTGGGAAAGGGTGGTTTTGAGGCTGAAGGCAGCAGGAAAGCCTGCAGCCCCTAGGTGTGTGGGGCTACGCAAGAGGTTCCCAAAGAGCTTTAGAACAAGGCATAGTTTTCCGTGCTGGCTCTTTGGGCGTGGGACCAATCTCCAGACATATGGCCATTTTTGGGCCTGGCGCGGCGCCAAGTGGGAAACGGTGGTTTTGAGGCTGAAGGCAGCAGGAGAGCTTGCAGCCCCAAGGTCTGTGGGGCTACGCAAGCGGTTCCCAAAGAGCTTTAGAACAAGGCATAGTTTTCCCTGCTGGCTCTTTGGGCGTGGGAGCAGTCTCCAGACATATGGCCATTTTTGGGCCTGGCGCGGCGCCAAGTGGGAAAGGGTGGTTTTGAGTCTGAAGGCAGCAGGAGAGCTTGCAGCCCCCAGGTGTGTGGGGCTACGCTAGCCGTTCCCAAAGAGCTTTAGAACAAGGCATAGTTTTCCCTGCTGGCTCTTTGGGCGTGGGACCAGTCTCCAGACATATGGCCATTTTTGGGACTGGCACGGCGCCAAGTGGGAAAGGGTGGTTTTGAGGCTGAAGGCAGCAGGAAAGCCTGCAGCCCCCAGGTCTGTTGGGCTACGCAAGCCGTTCCCAAAGAGCTTTAGAACAAGGCATAGTTTTCCCTGCTGGCTCTTTGGCGTGGGACCAATCTCCAGCCATATGACCATTTTTGTGCCTGGCGCGGCACCAAGTGGGAAAGGGTGCCTCTGAGGCTGAAGAGAGCAGGAAAGCCTGCAGCCCCCAGGTCTGTGGGGCTACGCAAGCGGTTCCCAAAGAGCTTTAGAACAAGGCATAGTTTTCCCTGCTGGCTCTTTGGGCGTGGGACCAATCTCCAGACATATGGCCATTTTTGTGCCTGGCGCGATGCCAAGTGGGAAAGGGTGGTTTTGAGGCTGAAGGCAGTAGGAAAGCCTGCAGCCCCCAGCTCTGTGGGGCTACGCAAGCGGTTCCCAAAGAGCTTTAGAACAAGGCATAGTTTTCCCTGCTGGCTCTTTGTGAAAGGGACCAGTCTCCAGACATATGACCATTTTTGTGCCTGGCGCGACGCCATGTGGGAAAGGGTGGTTTTGAGGCTGAAGGCAGCAGGAAAGCCTGCAGCCCGCAGGTGTGTGGGGCCACGCAAGCGGTTCCCAAAGAGCTTTAGAACAAGGCATAGTTTTCCCTGCTGGCTCTGTCGGCGTGGGACCAGTCTCCAGAAATATAGCCATTTTTGTGCCTGGCGCGACGCCAAGTGGGAAAGGGTGGTTTCGAGGCTGAAGGCAGCAGGAAAGCCTGCAGCCCCCAGGTGTGTGGGGCCACGCAAGCCGTTCCCAAAGAGCTTTAGAACAAGGCATAGTTTTCCCTGCTGTCTCTTTGGGCGTGGGACCAATCTCCAGCCATATGGCCATTTTTGTGCCTGGCGCGGCGCCAAGTGGGAAAGGGTGGTTTTGAGGCTGAAGGCAGCAGGAAAGCCTGCACCCCCCAGGTGTGTGGGGCCACGCAAGCGGTTCCCAAAGAGCTTTAGAACAAGGCATAGTTTTCCCTGCTGGCTCTTTGGGCGTGGGACCAGTCTCCAGACATATGGCCATTTTTGGGCCTGGCTTGACGCCATGTGGGAAAGGGTGGTTTTGAGGCTGAAGGCAGCAGGAAAGCCTGCAGCCCCCAGGTGTGTGGGGCTACGCAAGCGGTTTCCAAAGAGCTTTAGAACAAGGCATAGTTTTCCCTGCTGGCTCTTTGGGCGTGGGACCAGTCTCCAGCCATATGGCCGTTTTTGTGCCTGGCGCGACGCCAAGTGGGAAAGGGTGGTTTTGAGGCTGAAGGCAGCAGGAAAGTCTGCAGCCCGCAGGTCTGTGGGGCCACACAAGCGGTTCCCAAAGAGCTTTAGAACAAGGCATAGTTTTCCCTGCTGGCTCTTTGTGAAAGGGACCAGTCTCCAGAAATATAGCTATTTTTGTGCCTGGCGCGGGGCCAAGTGGGAAAGGGTGGTTTTGAGGCTGAAGGCAGCAGGAAAGCCTGCAGCCCCCAGGTGTGTGGGGCTACGCAAGCGGTTCCCAAAGAGCTTTAGAACAAGGCATAGTTTTCCCTGCTGGCTCTTTGGGCGTGGGACCAATCTCCAGCCATATGGCCATTTTTGGGCCTGGCGCGGCGCCATGTGGGAAAGGGTGGTTTTGAGGCTGAAGGCAGCAGGAAAGCCTGCAGCCCCCAGGTCTGCGGGGCCACGCAAGCGGTTCCCAAAGAGCTTTAGAACAAGGCAACGTTTTCCCTGCTGGCTCTTTGGGCGTGGGACCAGTCTCCAGATATATGGCCATTTTTGGGCCTGGCGTGACGCCATGTGGGAAAGGGTGGTTTTGAGGCTGAAGGGAGCAGGAAAGCCTGCATCCCCCAGGTGTGTGGGGCTAGGCAAGCGGTTCCCAAAGAGCTTTAGAACAAGGCATAGTTTTCCCTGCTGTCTCTTTGGGCGTGGGACCAATCTCCAGCCATATGGCCATTTTTGTGCCTGGCGCGGCGCCAAGTGGGAAAGGGTGGTTTTGAGGCTGAAGGCAGCAGGAAAGCCTGCAGCCCCCAGGTGTGTGGGGCCACGCAAGCGGTTCCCAAAGAGCTTTAGAACAAGGCATAGTTTTCCCTGCTGGCTCTTTCGGCGTGGGACCAATCTCCAGACATATGGCCATTTTTGTGCCTGGCGTGACGCCAAGTGGGAAAGGGTGGTTTTGAGGCGGAAGGCAGCAGGAAAGTCTGCAGTCCCCAGGTGTGTGGGGCTACGCAAGCGGTTCCCAAAGAGCTTTAGAACAAGGCATAGTTTTCCCTGCTGGCTCTTTGGGAAAGGGACCAGTCTCCAGAAATATAGCCATTTTTGTGCCTGGCGCGACGCCAAGTGGGAAAGGGTGGTTTTGAGGCTGAAGGCAGCAGGAAAGCCTGCAGGCCCCAGGTGTGTGGGGCCACGCAAGCGGTTCCCAAAGAGCTTTAGAACAAGGCATAGTTTTCCCTGCTGGCTCTTTGGGCGTGGGACCAATCTCCAGACATATGGCCATTTTTGTGCCTGGCGCGGCGCCAAGTGGGAAAGGGTGGTTTTGATTCTGAAGGCAGCAGGAAAGCCTGCAGCCCCCAGGTCTGTGGGGCCACGCAAGCGGTTCCCAAAGAGCTTTAGAATAAGGCATCGTTTTGCCTGCTGGCTCTTTGGGCGTGGAACCAATCTCCAGACATATGGCCATTTTTGTGCCTGGCGCGGTGGCAAGTGGGAAAGGGTGGTTTTGAGGCTGAAGGCAGCAGGAAAGCCTGCAGCCCCCAGGTGTGTGGGGCCACGCAAGCGGTTCCCAAAGAGCTTTAGAACAAGGCATAGTTTTCCCTGCTGGCTCTTTGGGCGTGGGACCAATCTCCAGACATATGGCCTTTTCTGGACCTGGGTCGGCGCCAAGTGGGAAAGGGTGGTTTTGAGGCTGAAGGCAGCAGGAAAGCCTGCAGCCCCCAGGTCTGTGGGGCTACGCAAGCGGAACAAGGCATAGTTTTCCCTGCTGGCTCTTTCGTCGTGGGACCAATCTCCAGACATATGGCCATTTTTGTGCCTGGCGCGGCGCCAAGTGGGAAAGGGTGCTTTTGAGGCTGAAGAGAGCAGGAAAGCCTGCAGCCCCCAGGTGTGTGGGGCTACGCAAGCGGTTCCCAAAGAGCTTTAGAACAAGGCATAGTTTTCCCTGCTGGCTCTTTGGGCGTGGGACCAGTCTCCAGACATATGGCCATTTTTGTGCCTGGCGTGACGCCATGTGGGAAAGGGTGGTTTTGAGGCTGAAGGCAGCAGGAAAGCCTGCAGCCCCCAGGTGTGTGGGGCTACGCAAGCCGTTCCCAAAGAGCTTTACAACAAGGCATAGTTTTCCCTGCTGGCTCTTTGGCGTGGGACCAATCTCCACACATATGACCATTTTTGTGCCTGGCGTGACGCCATGTGGGAAAGGGTGGTTTTGAGGCTGAAGGCAGCAGGAAAGCCTGCAGCCCGCAGGTCTGTGGGGCTACGAAAGCGGTTCCCAAAGAGCTTTAGAACAAGGCATAGTTTTCCCTGCTGGCTCTTTGGGCGTGGGACCAATCTCCAGACATATGGCCATTTTTGGGCCTGGCGTAACAGCATGTGGGAAAGGGTGGTTTTGAGGCTGAAGGCAACAGGAAAGCCTGCAGCACCCTGGTGTGTGGGGCCACGCAAGCGGTTCCCAAAGAGCTTTAGAACAAGGCATAGTTTTCCCTGCTGGCTCTTTGGGAAAGGGACCAGTCTCCAGACATAGGGCCATTTTTGTGCCTGGCGCGGCGCCAAGTGGGAAAGGGTGGTTTTGAGGCTGAAGGCAGCAGGAAAGCCTGCAGCACCCAGGTGTGTGGGGCTACGCAAGCGGTTCCCAAAGAGCTTTAGAACAAGGCATAGTTTTCCCTGCTGGCTCTTTGGGCGTGGGACCAGTCTCCAGACATATGGCCATATTTGTGCCTGGCGTGACGACATGTGGGAAAGGGTGGTTTTGAGGCTGAAGGCAGCAGGAAAGCCTGCAGCCCCCAGGTGTGTGGGGCTACGCAAGCGGTTCCCAAAGAGCTTTAGAACAAGGCATAGTTTTCCCTGCTGGCTCTTTGGGCGTGAGACCAGTCTCCAGACATATGGCCATTTTTGTGCCTGGCGCAGCGCCAAGTGGGAAAGGGTGGTTTTGAGGCTGAAGGCAGCAGGAAAGCCTGCAGCCCCCAGGTGTGTGGGGCTACGCAAGCGGTTCCCAAAGAGCTTTACAACAAGGCATAGTTTTCCCTGCTGGCTCTTTGGGCGTGGGAGCAATCTCTAGACATATGGCCATTTTTGTGCCTGGCGCAGCGCCATGTGGGAAAGGGTGGTTTTGAGGCTGAAGGCAGCAGGAAAGCCTGCAGCCCCCAGGTGTGTGGGGCTACGCAAGCGGTTCCCAAAGAGCTTTAGAACAAGGCATAGTTTTCCCTGCTGGCTCTTTGGGCGTGGGACCAATCTCCAGACATATGGCCGTTTTTGTGCCTGGCGTGACGCCATGTGGGAAAGGGTGGTTTGAGGCTGAAGGCAGCAGGAAAGCCTGCAGCCCCCAGGTCTGTGGGGCTACGCAAGCGGTTCTCAAAGAGCTTTAGAACAAGGCATAGTTTTCCCTGCTGGCTCTTTGGGAAAGGGACCAGTCTCCAGACATAGGGCCATTTTTGTGCCTAGCGCGACGCCAAGTGGGAAAGGGTGGTTTTGAGGCTGAAGGCAGCAGGAAAGCCTGCAGCCCCCAGGTGTGTGGGGCTACGCAAGCGGTTCCCAAAGAGCTTTAGAACAAGGCATAGTTTTCCCTGCTGGCTCTTTGGGCGTGGGACCAGTCTCCAGACATATGGCCATTTTTGTGCCTGGCGCGGCGCCAAGTGGGAAAGAGTGCTTTTGAGGCTGAAGAGAGCAGGAAAGACTGCAGCCCCCAGGTGTGTGGGGCTACGCAAGCGGTTCCCAAAGAGCTTTAGAACAAGGCATAGTTTTCCCTGCTGGCTCTTTGGGCGTGGGACCAATCTCCAGACATATGGCCGTTTTTGTGCCTGGCGTGACGCCATGTGGGAAAGGGTGGTTTTGAGGCTGAAGGCAGCAGGAAAGCCTGCAGCCCCCAGGTGTGTGGGGCTACGCAAGCGGTTCTCAAAGAGCTTTAGAACAAGGCATAGTTTTCCCTGCTGGCTCTTTGGGCGTGGGACCAGTCTCCAGACATATGGCCATTTTTGGGCCTGGCGCGTCTCCAAGTGGGAAAGGGTGGTTTTGAGGCTGAAGGCAGCAGGAAAGCCTGCAGCCCCCAGGTGTGTGGGGCTACGCAAGCGGTTCCCAAAGAGCTTTAGAACAAGGCATAGTTTTCCCTCCTGGCTCTTTGGGCGTGGGACCAGTCTCCAGACATATGGCCATTTTTGTGCCTGGCGCGGCGCCAAGTGGGAAAGGGTGCTTTTGAGGCTGAAGAGAGCAGGAAAGACTGCAGCCCCCAGGTGTGTGGGGCTACGCAAGCCGTTCCCAAAGAGCTTTCGAATAAGGCATAGTTTTCCCTGCTGGCTGTTTTGGCGTGGGACCAATCTCCAGACATATGGCCATTTTTGGGCCTGGCGCGGCGCCAAGTGGGAAAGGGTGGTTTTGAGGCTGAAGGCAGCAGGAAAGCCTGCAGCCCCCAGGTCTGTGGGGCCACGCAAGCGGTTCCCAATGAGCTTTAGAACAAGGCATAGTTTTCCCTGCTGGCTCTTTGGGCGTGGGACCAATCTCCAGACATATGGCCATTTTTGCGCCTGGAGCGACGCCAAGTGGGAAAGGGTGGTTTTGAGGCTGAAGGCAGCAGGAAAGCCTGCAGCCCCCAGGTGTGTGGGGCTACGCAAGCGATTCCCAAAGAGCTTTACAACAAGGCATAGTTTTCCCTGCTGGCTCTTTGGGCGTGGGAGCAGTCTCCAGACATATGGCCATTTTTGGGCCTGGCGCGGTGCCAAGTGGGAAAGGGTGGTTTTGAGGCTGAAGGCAGCAGGAAAGCCTGCAGCCCCCAGGTGTGTGGGGCTACGCAAGCGGTTCCCAAAGAGCTTTAGAACAAGGCATAGTTTTCCCTGCTGGCTCTTTGGGCGTGGGACCAATCTCCAGACATATGGCCATTTTTGTGCCTGGCGCGGCGCCAAGTGGGAAAGGGTGGTTTTGAGGCTGAAGGCAGCAGGAAAGCCTGCAGCCCCCAGGTGTGTGTGGCCACGCAAGCGGTTCCCAAAGAGCTTTAGAACAAGGCATAGTTTTCCCTGCTGGCTCTCTGGGCGTGGCACCAGTCTCCAGACATATGGCCATTTTTGTGCCTGGCGCGGCGCCAAGTGGGAAAGGGTGGTTTTGAGACGGAAGAGAGCAGGAATGCCTGCAGCCCCCAGTTTATGTGGGGCTACGCAAGCCGTTCCCAAAGAGCTTTAGAACAAGGCATAGTTTTCCCTGCTGGCTCTTTGGGCGTGGGACCAGTCTCCAGAAATATAGCCATTTTTGTGCCTGGCGCGACGCCAAGAGGGAAAGGGTGGTTTTGAGGCTGAAGGCAGCAGGAAAGCCTGCAGCCCCCAGGTCTGTGGGGCCACGCAAGCGGTTTCCAAAGAGCTTTAGAACAAGGCATAGTTTTCCCTGCTGGCTCTTTGGGCGTGGGACCAATCTCCAGACATATGGCC
Source organism: Chroicocephalus ridibundus (assembly GCF_963924245.1). Classification (NCBI taxonomy): domain Eukaryota; kingdom Metazoa; phylum Chordata; class Aves; order Charadriiformes; family Laridae; genus Chroicocephalus; species Chroicocephalus ridibundus. The sequence goes on along the minus strand of NW_026961382.1, from coordinate 787,162 downwards.
ATTTTTGTGCCTGGCGCGGCGCCAAGTCGGAAAGGGAGGTTTTGAGGCTGAAGGCAGCAGGAAAGCCTGCAGCCCCCAGGTGTGTGGGGCCACGCAAGCGGTTCCCAAAGAGCTTTAGAACAAGGCATCGTTTTCCCTGCTGGCTCTTTGGGCGTGGAACCAAGCTCCAGACATATGGGCATTTTTGTGCCTGGCGTGTCGCCAAGTGGGAAAGGGTGCCTCTGAGGCTGAAGAGAGCAGGAAAGCCGCAGCCCCCAGGTGTGTGGGGCTACGCAAGCCGTTCCCAAAGAGCTTTAGAACAAGGCATAGTTTTCCCTGCCGGCTCTTTGGGCGTGGGACCAGTCTCCAGACATATGGCCATTTTTGGGCCTGGCGCGGCACCAAGTGGGAAAGGGTGGTTTTGAGGCTGAAGGCAGCAGGAAAGCCTGCAGCCCCCAGGTCTGTTGGGCTACGCAAGCCGTTCCCTAAGAGCTTTAGAACAAGGCATAGTTTTCCCTGCTGGCTCTTTGGGCGTGGGACCAGTCTCCAGACATATGGCCATTTTTGTGCCTGGCGCGGGGCCACGTGGGAAATGGAGGTTTTGAGGCTGAAGGCAGCAGGAAAGCCTGCAGCCCCCAGGTGTGTGGGGCTACGCAAGCCGTTCCCAAAGAGCTTTACAACAAGGCATAGTTTTCCCTGCTGGCTCTTTGGGCGTGGGACCAGTCTCCAGACATATGGCCATTTTTGTGCCTGGCGCGGGGCCAAGTGGGAAATGGTGGTTTTGAGGCTGAAGGCAGCAGGAAAGTCTGCAGCCCCCAGGTGTGTGGGGCTACGCAAGCGGTTCCCAAAGAGCTTTAGAACAAGGCATAGTTTTCCCTGCTGGCTCTTTGGGCGTGGGACCAATCTCCAGACATATGGCCATTTTTGTGCCTGGCGCGGCGCCAAGTGGGAAAGGGTGGTTTTGAGGCTGAAGGCAGCAGGAAAGCCTGCAGCCCCCAGGTGTGTGGGGCCACGCAAGCGGTTCCCAAAGAGCTTTAGAACAAGGCATAGTTTTCCCTGCTGGCTCTCTGGGCGTGGGACCAGTCTCCAGACATATGGCCATTTTTGTGCCTGGCGCGGCGCCAAGTGGGAAAGGGTGGTTTTGAGACTGAAGGCAGCAGGAATGCCTGCAGCCCCCAGTTTATGTGGGGCTACGCAAGCCGTTCCCAAAGAGCTTTAGAACAAGGCATAGTTTTCCCTGCTGGCTCTTTGGGCGTGGGACCAGTCTCCAGAAATATAGCCATTTTTGTGCCTGGCGCGACGCCAAGAGGGAAAGGGTGGTTTTGAGGCTGAAGGCAGCAGGAAAGCCTGCAGCCCCCTGGTCTGTGGGGCCACGTAAGCGGTTTCCAAAGAGCTTTAGAACAAGGCATAGTTTTCCCTGCTGGCTCTTTGGGCGTGGGACCAATCTCCAGACATATGGCCATTTTTGTGCCTGGCGCGGCGCCAAGTCGGAAAGGGTGGTTTTGAGGCTGAAGGCAGCAGGAAAGCCTGCAGCCCCCAGGTCTGTGGGGCCACGCAAGCGGTTCCCAAAGAGCTTTAGAACAAGGCATCGTTTTCCCTGCTGGCTCTTTGGGCGTGGAACCAAGCTCCAGACATATGGCCATTTTTGTGCCTGGCGTGTCGCCAAGTGGGAAAGGGTGCCTCTGAGTCTGAAGAGAGCAGGAAAGCCGCAGCCCCCAGGTGTGTGGGGCTACGCAAGCGGTTCCCAAAGAGCTTTAGAACAAGGCATAGTTTTCCCTGCCGGCTCTTTGGGCGTGGGACCAGTCTCCAGACATATGGCCATTTTTGTGCCTGGCGCGGGGCCAAGTGGGAAAGGGTGGTTTTGAGGCTGAAGGCAGCAGGAAAGCCTGCAGCCCCCAGGTCTGTAGGGCTACGCAAGCCGTTCCCTAAGAGCTTTAGAACAAGGCATAGTTTTCCCTGCTGGCTCTTTGGGCGTGGGACCAGTCTCCAGACATATGGCCATTTTTGTGCTGGCGCGGGGCCAAGTGGGAAAGGGTGGTTTTGAGGCTGAAGGCAGCAGGAAAGCCTGCAGCCCCCAGGTGTGTGGGGCTACGCAAGCGGTTCCCAAAGAGCTTTAGAACAAGGCATAGTTTTCCCTGCTGGCTCTTTGGGCGTGGGACCAATCTCCAGACATATGGCCATTTTTGTGCCTGGCGCGGCGCCAAGTGGGAAAGGGTGGTTTTGAGGCTGAAGGCAGCAGGAAAGCCTGCAGCCCCCAGGTGTGTGGGGCCACGCAAGCGGTTCCCAAAGAGCTTTAGAACAAGGCATAGTTTTCCCTGCTGGCTCTCTGGGCGTGGGACCAGTCTCCAGACATATGGCCATTTTTGGGCCTGGCGCGGCGCCAAGTGGGAAAGGGTGGTTTTGAGACTGAAGAGAGCAGGAAAGCCTGCAGCCCCCAGGTCTGTAGGGCTACGCAAGCCGTTCCCTTAGAGCTTTAGAACAAGGCATAGTTTTCCCTGCTGGCTCTTTGGGCGTGGGACCAGTCTCCAGACATATGGCCATTTTTGTGCTGGCGCGGGGCCAAGTGGGAAAGGGTGGTTTTGAGGCTGAAGGCAGCAGGAAAGCCTGCAGCCCCCAGGTCTGTGGGGCTACGCAAGCGGTTCCCAAAGAGCTTTAGAACAAGGCATAGTTTTCCCTGCTGGCTCTTTGGGCGTGGGACCAATCTCCAGACATATGGCCATTTTTGTACCTGGCGTGACGCCATGTGGGAAAAGGGTGGTTTTGAGGCTGAAGGCAGCAGGAAAGTCTGCAACCCCCAGGTCTGTGAGGCCACGCAAGCGGTTCCCAAAGAGCTTTAGAACAAGGCATAGTTTTCCCTGCTGGCTCTTTGGGAAAGGGACCAGTCTCCAGAAATATAGCCATTTTTGTGCGTGGCGCGACTCCAAGTGGGAAAGGGTGGTTTTGAGGCTGAAGGCAGCAGGAAAGCCTGCAGCACCCTGGTGTGTGGGGCCACGCAAGCGGTTCCCAAAGAGCTTTAGAACAAGGCATAGTTTTCCCTGCTGGCTCTTTGGGAAAGGGACCAGTCTCCAGACATAGGGCCATTTTTGTGCCTGGCGCGGCGCCAAGTGGGAAAGGGTGGTTTTGAGGCTGAAGGCAGCAGGAAAGCCTGCAGCCCCCAGGTGTGTGGGGCTACGCAAGCGGTTCCCAAAGAGCTTTAGAACAAGGCATAGTTTTCCCTGCTGGCTCTTTGGGCGTGGGACCAGTCTCCAGACATCTGGCCATTTTTGTGCCTGGCGTGATGCCATGAGGGAAAGTGTGGTTTTGAGGCTGAAAGCGCGAGAAAAGCCTGCAGCCCCCAGGTGAGTGGGGCTACGCAAGCGGTTCCCAAAGAGCTTTAGAACAAGGCATAGTTTTCCCTGCTGGCTCTTTGGGCGTGGGACCAGTCTCCAGACATATGGCCATTTTTGTGCCTGGCGCGGCGCCAAGTGGGAAAGGGTGGTTTTGAGGCTAAAGGCAGCAGGAAAGCCTGCAGCCCCCAGGTGTGTGGGGCTACGGAAGCGGTTCCCAAAGAGCTTTAGAACAAGGCATAGTTTTCCCTGCTGGCTCTTTGGGCGTGGGACCAATCTCCAGACATATGGCCTTTTCTGGGCCTGGCGCGGCGCCAAGTGGGAAAGGGTGGTTTTGAGGCTGAAGGCAGCAGGAAAGCCTGCAGCCCCCAGGTGTGTGGGGCTATGCAAGCGGTTCCCAAAGAGCTTTAGAACAAGGCATAGTTTTCCCTGCTGGCTCTTTCGGCGTGGGACCAATCTCTAGACATATGGCCATTTTTGGGCCTGGCGCGGCGCCAAGTGGGAAAGGGTTGTTTTGAGGCTGAAGACAGCAGGAAAGCCTGCAGCCCCCAGGTGTCTGGGGCTATGCAAGCGGTTCCCAAAGAGCTTTAGAACAAGGCATATTTTTCCCTGCTGGCTCTTTGGGCGTGGGACCAATCTCCAGACATATGGCCATTTTTGTGCCTGGCGTGACGGCATGTGGGAAAGGGTGCTTTTGAGGCTTAAGGCAGCAGGAAAGTCTGCAGCCCCCAGGTCTGTGGGGCTACGCAAGCGGTTCCCAAAGAGCTTTAGAACAAGGCATATTTTTCCCTGCTGGCTCTTTGGGCGTGGGACCAATCTCCAGACATATGGCCATTTTTGTGCCTGGCGCGGGGACAAGTGGGAAAGGGTGGATTTGAGGCTGAAGGCAGCAGGAAAGCCTGCAGCCCCCAGGTGTGTGGGGCTACGCAAGCGGTTCCCAAAGAGCTTTAGTACAAGGCATAGTTTTCCCTGCTGGCTCTTTCGGCGTGGACCAACCTCCAGACATATGTCGATTTTTGTGCCTGGCGCGGGGTCACGTGGAAAATGGAGGTTTTGAGGCTGAAGGCAGCAGGAAATCCTGCAGCTCCCAGGTGTGTGGGGCTACGCAAGCTGTTCCCAAAGAGCTTTACAACAAGGCATAGTTTTCCCTGCTGGCTCTTTGGGCGTGGGACCAGTCTCCACACATATTGCCATTTTTGTGCCTGGCGCGGGGCCAAGTGGGAAAGGGTGGTTTTGAGGCTGAATGCAGCAGGAAAGCCTGCAGCCCCCAGGTGTGTGGGGCTACGCAAGCGGTTCCCAAAGAGCTTTAGAACAAGGCATAGTTTTCCCTGCTGGCTCTTTGGGCGTGGGACCAGTCTCCAGACATATGGCCATTTTTGTGCCTGGCGTGATGCCATGAGGGAAAGTGTGGTTTTGAGGCTGAAAGCGCGAGAAAAGCCTGCAACCCCCAGGTGTGTGGGGCTACGCAAGCGGTTCCCAAAGAGCTTTAGAACAAGGCATAGTTTTCCCTCCTGGCTCTTTGGGAAAGGGACCAGTCTCCAGACATATGGCCATTTTTGTGCCTGGTGCGGCGCCAAGTGGCAAAGGGTGGTTTTGAGGCTGAAGGCAGCAGGAAAGCCTGCAGCCCCCAGGTCTGTGGGGCTACGCAAGCCGTTCCCAAAGAGCTTTAGAACAAGGCATAGTTTTCCCTGCTGGCTCTTTGGGTGTGGGACCAATCTCCAGACATATGGCCTTTTCTGGACCTAGCGCGGCGCCAAGTGGGAAAGGGTGGTTTTGAGGCTGAAGGCAGCAGGAAAGCCTGCAGCCCCCAGGTCTGTGGGGCCACGCAAGCGGTTCCCAAAGAGCTTTAGAACAAGGCATAGTTTTCCCTCCTGGCTCTTTGGGAAAGGGACCAGTCTCCAGACATATGGCCATTTTCGTGCCTGGCACGGGGCCAAGTGGGAAAGGGTGGTTTTGAGGCTGAAGGCAGCAGGAAAGCCTGCAGCCCGCAGGTCTGTGGGGCTATGCAAGCGGTTCCCAAAGAGCTTTAGAACAAGGCATAGTTTTCCCTGCTGGCTCTTTGAGCGTGGGACCAGTCTCCAGATATATCTCCATTTTTGTGCCTGGCGCTGGGACATGTGGGAAAGGGTGGTTTTGAGGCTGAAGGCAGCAGGAAAGCCTGCAGCCCCCAGGTGTGTGGGGCTACGGAAGCGGTTCCCAAAGAGCTTTAGTACAAGGCATAGTTTTCCCTGCTGGCTCTTTGGGCGTGGGACCAACCTCCAGACATATGGCCGTTTTTGTGCCTGGCGCGGGGCCACGTGGGAAATGGAGGTTTTGAGGCTGAAGGCAGCAGGAAAGCCTGCAGCCCGCAGGTCTGTGGTGCTACGCAAGCGGTTCCCAAAGAGCTTTAGAACAAGGCATAGTTTTCCCTGCTGGCTCTTTGGGAAAGGGACCAGTCTCCAGACATCTGGCCATTTTTGTGCCTGGCGTGATGCCATGAGGGAAAGTGTGGTTTTGAGGCTGAAAGCGCGAGAAAAGCCTGCAGCCCCCAGGTGTGTGGGGCTACGCAAGCGGTTCCCAAAGAGCTTTAGAACAAGGCATAGTTTTCCCTGCTGGCTCTTTGGGCGTCGACCAGTCTCCAGACATATGGCCATTTTTGTGCCTGGCGCGGGGCCAAGTGGGAAAGGGTGGTTTTGAGGCTAAAGGCAGCAGGAAAGCCTGCAGCCCCCAGGTGTGTGGGGCTACGGAAGCGGTTCCCAAAGAGCTTTAGAACAAGGCATAGTTTTCCCTGCTGGCTCTTTGGGCGTGGGACCAATCTCCAGACATATGGCCTTTTCTGGGCCTGGCGCGGCGCCAAGTGGGAAAGGGTGGTTTTGAGGCTGAAGGCAGCAGGAAAGCCTGCAACCCCCAGGTGTGTGGGGCTATGCAAGCGGTTCCCAAAGAGCTTTAGAACAAGGCATAGTTTTCCCTGCTGGCTCTTTCGGCGTGGGACCAATCTCTAGACATATGGCCATTTTTGTGCCTGGCGCGGCGCCAAGTGGGAAAGGGTTGTTTTGAGGCTGAAGACAGCAGGAAAGCCTGCAGCCCCCAGGTGTGTGGGGCTCCGCAAGCGGTTCCCAAAGAGCTTTAGAACAAGGCATAGTTTTCCCTGCTGGCTCTTTGGGCGTGGGACCAATCTCTAGACATATGGCCATTTTTGTGCCTGGCGTGACGGCATGTGGGAAAGGGTGCTTTTGAGGCTTAAGGCAGCAGGAAAGCCTGCAGCCCCCAGGTCTGTGGGGCTACGCAAGCCGTTCCCAAAGAGCTTTAGAACAAGGCATAGTTTTCCCTGCTGGCTCTTTGGGCGTGGGACCAGTCTCCAGACATATGGCCATTTTTGTGCCTGGCGCGGGGCCAAGTGGGAAAGGGTGGTTTTGAGGCTGAAGGCAGCAGGAAAGCCTGCAGCCCCCAGGTGTGTGGGGCTACGCAAGCGGTTCCCAAAGAGCTTTAGAACAAGGCATAGTTTTCCCTGCTGGCTCTTTGGGCGTGGGACCAGTCTCCACACATATTGCCATTTTTGTGCCTGGCGCGGGGCCAAGTGGGAAAGGGTGGATTTGAGGCTGAAGGCAGCAGGAAAGCCTGCAGCCCCCAGGTGTGTGGGGCTACGCAAGCGGTTCCCAAAGAGCTTTAGAACAAGGCATAGTTTTCCCTGCTGGCTCTTTGGGCGTGGGACCAGTCTCCAGACATATGGCCATTTTTGTGCCTGGCGTGATGCCATGAGGGAAAGTGTGGTTTTGAGGCTGAAAGCGCGAGAAAAGCCTGCAACCCCCAGGTGTGTGGGGCCACGCAAGCGGTTCCCAAAGAGCTTTAGAACAAGGCATAGTTTTCCCTCCTGGCTCTTTGGGAAAGGGACCAGTCTCCAGACATATGGACATTTTTGTGCCTGGTGTGGCGCCAAGTGGGAAAGGGTGGTTTTGAGGCTGAAGGCAGCAGGAAAGCCTGCAGCCCCCAGGTCTGTGGGGCTACGCAAGCCGTTCCCAAAGAGCTTTAGAACAAGGCATAGTTTTCCCTGCTGGCTCTTTGGGCGTGGGACCAATCTCCAGACATATGGCCTTTTCTGGACCTGGCGCGGAGCCAAGTGGGAAAGGGTGGTTTTGAGGCTGAAGGCAGCAGGAAAGCCTGCAGGCCCAGGTGTGTGGGGCTACGCAAGCCGTTCCCAAAGAGCTTTAGAACAAGGCATAGTTTTCCCTGCTGGCTCTTTGGGCGTGGGACCAACCTCCAGACATATGGCCACTTTTGTGCCTGGCGTGACGCCATCTGGGAAAGGGTGGTTTTGAGGCTGAAGGCAGCAGGAAAGCCTGCAGCCCCCAGGTCTGTGGGGCTACGCAAGCGGTTCCCAAAGAGCTTTAGAACAAGGCACAGTTTTCCCTGCTGGCTCTTTGGGCGTGGGACCAGTCTCCAGACATATGGCCATTTTTGTGCCTGGCGCGACGGCAAGTGTGAAAGGGTGGTTTTGAGGCTGAAGGCAGCAGGAAAGCCTGCAGCCCCCAGGCCTGTGGGGCTACACAAGCCATTCCCAAAGAGCTTTAGAACAAGGCATAGTTTTCCCTGCTGGCTCTTTGGGCGTGGGACCAATCTCCAGACATATGGCCATTTTTGTGCCTGGCGTGACGCCATGTGGGAAAGGGTGGTTTTGAGGCTGAAGGCAGCAGGAAAGCCTGCAGCCCCCAGGTCTGTGGGGCCACGCAAGCGGTTCCCAAAGAGCTTTAGAACAAGGCATAGTTTTCCCTGCTGGCTCTTTGGGAAAGGGACCAGTCTCCAGACATATGGCCATTTTCGTGCCTGGCACGGGGCCAAGTGGGAAAGGGTGGTTTTGAGGCTGAAGGCAGCAGGAAAGCCTGCAGGCCCAGGTGTGTGGGGCTACGCAAGCCGTTCCCAAAGAGCTTTAGAACAAGGCATAGTTTTCCCTGCTGGCTCTTTGGGCGTGGGACCAACCTCCAGACATATGGCCACTTTTGTGCCTGGCGTGACGCCATCTGGGAAAGGGTGGTGTTGAGGCTGAAGGCAGCAGGAAAGCCTGCAGCCCCCAGGTCTGTGGGGCTACGCAAGCGGTTCCCAAAGAGCTTTAGAACAAGGCACAGTTTTCCCTGCTGGCTCTTTGGGCGTGGGACCAGTCTCCAGACATATGGCCATTTTTGTGCCTGGCGCGACGGCAAGTGTGAAAGGGTGGTTTTGAGGCTGAAGGCAGCAGGAAAGCCTGCAGCCCCCAGGCCTGTGGGGCTACACAAGCCATTCCCAAAGAGCTTTAGAACAAGGCATAGTTTTCCCTGCTGGCTCTTTGGGCGTGGGACCAATCTCCAGACATATGGCCATTTTTGTGCCTGGCGTGACGCCATGTGGGAAAGGGTGGTTTTGAGGCTGAAGGCAGCAGGAAAGCCTGCAGCCCCCAGGTCTGTGGGGCCACGCAAGCGGTTCCCAAAGAGCTTTAGAACAAGGCATAGTTTTCCCTGCTGGCTCTTTGGGAAAGGGACCAGTCTCCAGACATATGGCCATTTTCGTGCCTGGCACGGGGCCAAGTGGGAAAGGGTGGTTTTGAGGCTGAAGGCAGCAGGAAAGCCTGCAGCCCGCAGGTCTGTGGGGCTACGCAAGCGGTTCCCAAAGAGCTTTAGAACAAGGCATAGTTTTCCCTGCTGGCTCTTTGGGCGTGGGACCAATCTCCAGACATATCGCCTTTTCTGGACCTGGCGCGGCGCAATGTAGGAAAGGGTGGTTTTGAGGCTGAAGGCAGCAGGAAAGCCTGCAGCCCCCAGGTGTGTGGGGCTACGCAAGCGGTTCCCAAAGAGCTTTAGAACAAGGCATAGTTTTCCCTGCTGGCTCTTTGGGCGTGGGACCAATCTCCAGACATATGGCCATTTTTTGGGCCTGGCGCGGCGCCAAGTGGGAAAGGGTGCTTTTGAGGCATAAGGCAGCAGGAAAGCCTGCAGCCCGCAGGTCTGTGGGGCTACGCAAGCCGTTCCCAAAGAGCTTTAGAACAAGGCATAGTTTCCCTGCTGTCTCTTTGGGCGTGGGACCAATCTCAGACATATGGCCATTTTTGTGCCTGGCGTGACGCCATGTGGGAAAGGGTGGTTTTGAGGCTGAAGGCAGCAGGAAAGCCTTCAGCCCCCAGGTGTGTGGGGCTACGCAAGCGGTTCCCAAAGAGCTTTAGTACAAGGCATAGTTTTCCCTGCTGGCTCTTTGGGCGTGGGACCAATCTCCAGACATATGGCCATTTTTGTGCCTGGAGCGGGGCCAAGTGGGAAAGGGTGGTTTTGAGGCTGAAGGCAGCAGGAAAGCTTGCAGCCCCCAGGTGTGTGGGGCTACGCAAGCGGTTCCCAAAGAGCTTTAGAACAAGGCATAGTTTTCCCTGCTGGCTCTTTGGGCGTGGGACCAATCTCCAGACATATGGCCTTTTCTGGGCCTGGCGCGGCGCGAAGTGGGAAAGGGTGGTTTTGAGGCTGAAGGCAGCAGGAAAGCCTGCAGCCCCCAGGTGTGTGGGGCTACGCAAGCGGTTCCCAAAGAGCTTTAGAACAAGGCATAGTTTTCCCTGCTGGCTCTTTGGGCGTGGGACCAGTCTCCAGACATATGGCCATTTTTGTGCCTGGCGTGATGCCATGAGGGAAAGGGTGGTTTTGAGGCTGAAAGCGCGAGAAAAGCCTGCAGCCCCCAGGTCTGTGGGGCTACGCAAGCGGTTCCCAAAGAGCTTTAGAACAAGGCATAGTTTTCCCTCCTGGCTCTTTGGGAAAGGGACCAGTCTCCAGACATATGGCCATTTTTGTGCCTGGCGCGGCGCAATGTGGGAAAGGGTGGTTTTGAGGCCGAAGGCAGCAGGAAAGCCTGCAGCCCCCAGGTGTGTGGGGCTACGCAAGCGGTTCCCAAAGAGCTTTAGAACAAGGCATAGTTTTCCCTGCTGGCTCTTGGGCGTGGGACCAGTCTCCACACATATGGCCATTTTTGGGCCTGGCGCGGCGCCAAGTGGGAAAGGGTGGTTTTGAGGCTGAAGGCAGCAGGAGAGCTTGCAGCCCCCAGGTCTGTGGGGCTACGCAAGCGGTTCCCAAAGAGCTTTAGAACAAGGCATAGTTTTCCCTGCTGGCTCTTTGGGCGTGGGACCAATCTCCAGACATACGGCCATTTTTGTGCCTGGCGTGACGCCATGTGGGAAAGGGTGGTTTTGACGCTGAAGGCAGCAGGAAAGCCTGCAGCCCCCAGGTCTGTGGGGCTACGCAAGCGGTTCCCAAAGAGCTTTAGAACAAGGCATAGTTTTCCCTGCTGGCTCTTTGGGCGTGGGACCAGTCTCCAGACATATGGCCATTTTTGTGCCTGGCGTGATGCCATGAGGGAAAGGGTGGTTTTGAGGCTGAAAGCGCGAGAAAAGCCTGCAGCCCCCAGGTGTGTGGGGCTACGCAAGCGGTTCCCAAAGAGCTTTAGAACAAGGCATAGTTTTCCCTCCTGGCTCTTTGGGAAAGGGACCAGTCTCCAGACATATGGCCATTTTTGTGCCTGGCATGGCGCCAAGTGGGAAAGGGTGGTTTTGAGGCTGAAGGCAGCAGGAAAGCCTGCAGCCCGCAGGTGTGTGGGGCTACGCAAGCCGTTCCCAAAGAGCTTTAGAACAAGGCATATTTTTCCCTGCTGGCTCTTTGGGCGTGGGACCAATCTCCAGACATATGGCCTTTTCTGGACCTGGCGCGGCGCAATGTGGGAAAGGGTGGTTTTGAGGCTGAAGGCAGCAGGAAAGCCTTCAGCCCCCAGGTGTGTGGGGCTACGCAAGCGGTTCCCAAAGAGCTTTAGTACAAGGCATAGTTTTCCCTGCTGGCTCTTTGGGCGTGGGACCAACCTCCAGACACATGGCCATTTTTATGCCTGGCGTGACGCCATGTGGGAAAGGGTGGTTTTGAGGCTGAAGGCAGCAGGAAAGCCTGCAGCCCCCAGGTCTGTGGGGCTATGCAAGCCGTTCCCAAAGAGCTTTAGAACAAGGCATAGTTTTCCCTGCTGGCTCTTTGGGTGTGGGACCAATCTCCAGACATATGGCCATTTTTGTGCCTGGCGTGACGGCATGTGGGAAAGGGTGCTTTTGAGGCATAAGGCAGCAGGAAAGCCTGCAGCCCGCAGGTCTGTGGGGCTATGCAAGCCGTTCCCAAAGAGCTTTAGAACAAGGCATAGTTTTCCCTGCTGTCTCTTTGGGCGTGGGACCAATCTCCAGACATATGGCCATTTTTGTGCCTGGCGTGACGCCATGTGGGAAAGGGTGGTTTTGAGGCTGAAGGCAGCAGGAAAGCCTTCAGCCCCCAGGTGTGTGGGGCTACGCAAGCGGTTCCCAAAGAGCTTTAGTACAAGGCATAGTTTTCCCTGCTGGCTCTTTGGGCGTGGGACCAATCTCCAGACATATGGCCATTTTTGTGCCTGGAGCGGGGCCAAGTGGGAAAGGGTGTTTTTGAGGCTGAAGGCAGCAGGAAAGCCTGCAGCCCCCAGGTGTGTGGGGCTACGCAAGCGGTTCCCAAAGAGCTTTAGTACAAGGCATAGTTTTCCCTGCTGGCTCTTTGGGCGTGGGACCAATCTCCAGACATATGGCCATTTTTGGGCCTGGCGTGACACCATGTGGGAAAGGGTGGTTTTGAGGCTGAAGAGAGCAGGAAAGCCTGCAGCCCCCAGGTGTGTGGGGCTACGCAAGCCGTTCCCAAAAAGCTTTAGAACAAGGCATAGTTTTCCCTGCTGGCTTTTTCGGCGTGTGACCAGTCTCCAGAAAAATAGCCATTTTTGTGCCTGGCGCGACGCCAAGTGGGACAGGGTGGTTTTGAGGCTGAAGGCAGCAGGAAAGCCTGCAGCCCCAAGGTCTGTGGGGCCACGCAAGCGGTTCCCAAAGAGCTTTAGAACAAGGCATAGTTTTCCCTGCTGGCTCTTTGGGCGTCGGACCAATCTCCAGACATATGGTCAGTTTTGTGCCTGGCACGGGGCCAAGTGGGAAAGGGTGGTTTTGAGGCTGAAGGCAGCAGGAAAGCCTGCAGCCCCCAGGTGTGTGGGGCTACGCAAGCGGTTCCCAAAGAGCTTTAGAACAAGGCATAGTTTTCCCTGCTGGCTCTTTGGGCGTGGGACCAGTCTCCAGACATATGGCCATTTTTGTGCCTGGCGTGACGCCATGTGGGAAAGGGTGGTTTTGAGGCCGAAGGCAGCAGGAAAGCCTGCAGCCCCCAGGTGTGTGGGGCTACGCAAGCGGTTCCCAAAGAGCTTTAGAACAAGGCATAGTTTTCCCTGCTGGCTCTTTGGGCGTGGGACCAACCTCCAGACATATGGCCATTTTTGGGCCTGGCGTGACGCCATGTGGGAAAGGGTGGTTTTGAGGCTGAAGGCAGCAGCAAGGTCTGCAGCCCCCAGGTCTGTGGGGCCACGCAAGCGGTTCCCAAAGAGCTTTAGAACAAGGCATAGTTTTCCCTGCTGGCTCTTTGGGCGTCGGACCAATCTCCAGACATATGGTCAGTTTTGTGCCTGGCACGGGGCCAAGTGGGAAAGGGTGGTTTTGAGGCTGAAGGCAGCAGGAAAGCCTGCAGCCCCCAGGTGTGTGGGGCTACGCAAGCGGTTCCCAAAGAGCTTTAGAACAAGGCATAGTTTTCCCTGCTGGCTCTTTGGGCGTGGGACCAGTCTCCAGACATATGGCCATTTTTGTGCCTGGCGTGACGCCATGTGGGAAAGGGTGGTTTTGAGGCCGAAGGCAGCAGGAAAGCCTGCAGCCCCCAGGTGTGTGGGGCTACGCAAGCGGTTCCCAAAGAGCTTTAGAACAAGGCATAGTTTTCCCTGCTGGCTCTTTGGGCGTGGGACCAACCTCCAGACATATGGCCATTTTTGTGCCTGGCGTGACGCCATGTGGGAAAGGGTGGTTTTGAGGCTGAAGGCAGCAGGAAAGCCTGCAGCCCCCAGGTCTGTGGGGCTACGCAAGCCGTTCCCAAAGAGCTTTAGAACAAGGCATAGTTTTCCCTGCTGGCTCTGTGGCCGTGGGACCAGTCTCCAGACATATGGCCATTTTTGGGCCTCGCGCGGGGCCAAGTGGGAAAGGGTGGTTTTGAGGCTGAAGGCAGCAGGAAAGCCTGCAGCCCCCAGGTGTGTGGGGCTACGCAAGCGGTTCCCAAAGAGCTTTAGTACAAGGCATAGTTTTCCCTGCTGGCTTTTTCGGCGTGTGACCAGTCTCCAGAAAAATAGCCATTTTTGTGCCTGGCGCGACGCCAAGTGGGACAGGGTGGTTTTGAGGCTGAAGGCAGCAGGAAAGCCTGCAGCCCCAAGGTCTGTGGGGCCACGCAAGCGGTTCCCAAAGAGCTTTAGAACAAGGCATAGTTTTCCCTGCTGTCTCTTAGGGCGTGGGACCAATCTCCAGCCATATGGCCATTTTTGTGCCTGGCGCGGTTCCAAGTGGGAAAGGGTGGTTTTGAGGCTGAAGGCAGCAGGAAAGCCTGCAGCCCCCAGGTGTGTGGGGCTACGCAAGCGGTTCCCAAAGAGCTTTAGAACAAGGCATAGTTTTCCCTGCTGGCTCTTTGGGCGTGGGACCAACCTCCAGACATATGGCCATTTTTGGGCCTGGCGTGACGCCATGTGGGAAAGGGTGGTTTTGAGGCTGAAGGCAGCAGCAAGGTCTGCAGCCCCCAGGTCTGTGGGGCCACGCAAGCGGTTCCCAAAGAGCTTTAGAACAAGGCATAGTTTTCCCTGCTGGCTCTTTGGGCGTGGGACCAGTCTCCAGACATATGGCCATTTTTGGGCCTGGCGCGGCGCCAAGTGGGAAAGGGTGGTTTTGAGGCTGAAGGCAGCAGGAGAGCTTGCAGCCCCAAGGTCTGTGGGGCTACGCAAGCGGTTCCCAAAGAGCTTTAGAACAAGGCATAGTTTTCCCTGCTGGCTCTTTGGGCGTGGGACCAGTCTCCAGACATATGGCCATTTTTGGGCCTGGCGTGACGCCATGTGGGAAAGGGTGGTTTTGAGGCTGAAGGCAGCAGGAAAGCCTGCAGCCCCCAGGTGTGTGGGGCTACGCAAGCGGTTCCCAAAGAGCTTTAGAACAAGGCATAGTTTTCCCTGCTGGCTCTTTGGGCGTGGGACCAATCTCCAGACATATGGCCATTTTTGGGCCTGGTGTGGCGCCAAGTGGGAAAGGGTGGTTTTGAGGCTGAAGGCAGCAGGAAAGCCTGCAGCCCCCAGGTGTGTGGGGCTACGCAAGCCGTTCCCAAAGAGCTTTAGAACAAGGCATAGTTTTCCCTGCTGGCTCTTTGGGCGTGGGACCAATCTCCAGACATATGGCCATATTTGTGCCTGGCGCGGGGCCATGTGGGAAAGGGTGGTTTTGAGTCTGAAGGCAGTAGGAAAGCCTGCAGCCCCCAGGTGTGTGGGGCTACGCAAGCCGTTCCCAAAGAGCTTTAGAACAAGGCATAGTTTTCCCTGCAGGCTCTTTGGGCGTGGGACCAGTCTCCAGACATATGGCCATTTTTGTGCCTGGAGCGAAGCCAAGTGGGAAAGGGTGTTTTTGAGGCTGAAGGCAGCAGGAAAGCCTGCAGCCCCCAGGTGTGTGGGGCTACGCAAGTGGTTCCCAAAGAGCTTTAGAACAAGGCATAGTTTTCCCTGCTGGCTCTTTGGGCGTGGGACCAACCTCCAGACATATGGCCATTTTTGTGCCTGGCGCAGCGCCAAGTGGGAAAGGGTGGTTTTGAGGCTGAAGGCAGCAGGAAAGCCTGCAGCCCCCAGGTGTGTGGGGCTACGCAAGCGGTTCCCAAAGAGCTTTAGAACAAGGCATAGTTTTCCCTGCTGGCTCTTTGGGCGTGGGACCTGTCTCCAGACATATGGCCATTTTTGGGCCTGGCGCGGCGCCAAGTGGGAAAGGGTGGTTTTGAGGCTGAAGGCAGCAGGAGAGCTTGCAGCCCCAAGGTCTGTGGGGCTACGCAAGCGGTTCCCAAAGAGCTTTAGTACAAGGCATAGTTTTCCCTGCTGGCTCTTTGGGCGTGGGACCAATCTCCAGACATATGGCCATTTTTGGGCCTGGCGTGACACCAAGTGGGAAAGGGTGGTTTTGAGGCTGAAGGCAGCAGGAAAGCCTGCAGCCCCCAGGTGTGTGGGGCTACGCAAGCGGTTCCCAAAGAGCTTTAGAACAAGGCATAGTTTTCCCTGCTGGCTCTTTGGGCGTGGGACCAATCTCCAGACATATGGCCATTTTTGGGCCTGGCGCGGGGCCAAGTGGGAAAGGGTGGTTTTGAGGCCGAAGGCAGTAGGAAAGCCTGCAGCCCCCAGGTGTGTGGGGCTACGCAAGCGGTTCCCAAAGAGCTTTAGAACAAGGCATAGTTTTCCCTGCTGGCTCTTTGGGCGTGGGACCAGTCTCCAGACATATGGCCATTTTTGTGCCTGGAGCGAAGCCAAGTGGGAAAGGGTGGTTTTGAGGCTGAAGGCAGCAGGAAAGCCTGCACCCCCCAGGTGTGTGGGGCTACGCAAGAGGTTCCCAAAGAGCTTTAGAACAAGGCATAGTTTTCCCTGCTGGCTCTTTGGGCGTGGGACCAGTCTCCAGACATATGGCCATTTTTGGGCCTGGCGCGGCGCCAAGTGGGAAAGGGTGGTTTTGAGGCTGAAGGCAGCAGGAAGGCCTGCAGCCCCCAGGTGTGTGGGGCTACGCAAGCGGTTCCCAAAGAGCTTTAGAACAAGGCATAGTTTTCCCTGCTGGCTCTTTGGGCGTGGGACCAGTCTCCAGACATATGGCCATTTTTGGGCCTGGCGCGGCGCCAAGTGGGAAAGGGTGGTTTTGAGGCTGAAGGCAGCAGGAGAGCTTGCAGCCCCAAGGTCTGTGGGGCTACGCAAGCCGTTCCCAAAGAGCTTTAGAACAAGGCATAGTTTTCCCTGCTGGCTCTTTGGGCGTGGGACCAATCTCCAGACATATGGCCATTTTTGGGCCTGGCGCGGCACCAAGTGGGAAAGGGTGCCTCTGAGGCTGAAGGCAGCAGGAAAGCCTGCAGCCCCCAGGTGTGTGGGGCTACGCAAGCCGTTCCCAAAGAGCTTTAGAACAAGGCATAGTTTTCCCTGCTGTCTCTTTGGGCGTGGGACCAATCTCCAGACATATGACCATTTTTGTGCCTGGCACGACGCCAAGTGGGAAAGGGTGGTTTTGAGGCTGAAGGCAGCAGGAAAGTCTGCAGCCCGCAGGTGTGTGGGGCCACGCAAGCGGTTCCCAAAGAGCTTTAGTACAAGGCATAGTTTTCCCTGCTGGCTCTTTCGGCGTGGGACCAGTCTCCAGAAATATAGCCATTTTTGTGCCTGGCGCGACGCCAAGTGGGAAAGGGTGGTTTTGAGGCTGAAGGCAGCAGGAAAGCCTGCATCCCCCAGGTCTGTGGGGCCACGCAAGCGGTTCCCAAAGAGCTTTAGAACAAGGCATAGTTTTCCCTGCTGGCTCTTTGGGCGTGGGACCAATCTCCAGCCATATGGCCATTTTTGTGCCTGGCGCGGCGCCAAGTGGGAAAGGGTGGTTTTGAGGCTGAAGGCAGCAGGAAAGCCTGCACCCCCCAGGTCTGTGGGGCTACGCAAGCGGTTCCCAAAGAGCTTTAGAACAAGGCATAGTTTTCCCTGCTGGCTCTTTGGGCGTGAGACCAACCTCCAGACATATGGCCATTTTTGAGCCTGGCGCGGCACCAAGTGGGAAAGGGTGCCTTTGAGGCTGAAGGCAGCAGGAAAGCCTGCAGCCCCCAGGTGTGTGGGGCTACGCAAGCGGTTCCCAAAGAGCTTTAGAACAAGGCATAGTTTTCCCTGCTGGCTCTTTGGGCGTGGGACCAGTCTCCAGACATATGGCCATTTTTGGGCCTGGCGCGGCGCCATGTGGGAAAGGGTGGTTTTGAGGCTGAAGGCAGCAGGAGAGCTTGCAGCCCCAAGGTCTGTGGGGCTACGCAAGCGGTTCCCAAAGAGCTTTAGAACAAGGCATAGTTTTCCCTGCTGGCTCTTTGGGCGTGGGACCAATCTCCAGACATATGGCCATTTTTGGGCCTGGCGCGGCACCAAGTGGGAAAGGGTGGTTTTGAGGCTGAAGGCAGCAGGAAAGCCTGCAGCCCCCAGGTCTGTGGGGCTATGCAAGCGGTTCCCAAAAAGCTTTAGAACAAGGCATAGTTTTCCCTGCTGGCTCTTTGGGCGTGGGACCAATCTCCAGACATATGGCCATTTTTGTGCCTGGCGCGATGCCAAGTGGGAAAGGGTGGTTTTGAGGCTGAAGGCAGTAGGAAAGCCTGCAGCCCCCAGGTGTGTGGGGCTACGCAAGCGGTTCCCAAAGAGCTTTTAAAAAAGGCATAGTTTTCCCTGCTGACTCTTTGGGCGTGGGACCAGTCTCCAGACATATGGCCATTTTTGGGCCTGGCGCGGGGCCAAGTGGGAAAGGGTGGTTTTGAGGCTGAAGGCAGCAGGAAAGCCTGCAGCCCCCAGGTCTGTGCGGCTACGCAAGCGGTTCCCAAAGAGCTTTAGAACAAGGCATAGTTTTCCCTGCTGGCTCTTTGGGCGTGGGACCAGTCTCCAGACATATGGCCATTTTTGGGCCTGGCGCGGCACCAAGTGGGAAAGGGTGCCTCTGAGGCTGAAGAGAGCAGGAAAGCCTGCAGCCCCCAGGTGTGTGGGGCTATGCAAGCGGTTCCCAAAAAGCTTTAGAACAAGGCATAGTTTTCCCTGCTGGCTCTTTGGGCGTGGGACCAATCTCCAGACATATGGCCATTTTTGTGCCTGGCGCGATGCCAAGTGGGAAAGGGTGGTTTTGAGGCTGAAGGCAGCAGGAAAGCCTGCAGCCCCCAGGTCTGTGCGGCTACGCAAGCGGTTCCCAAAGAGCTTTAGAACAAGGCATAGTTTTCCCTGCTGGCTCTTTGGGCGTGGGACCAATCTCCAGACATATGGCCATTTTTGGGCCTGGCGCGGCACCAAGTGGGAAAGGGTGCCTCTGAGGCTGAAGAGAGCAGGAAAGCCTGCAGCCCCCAGGTGTGTGGGGCTATGCAAGCGGTTCCCAAAAAGCTTTAGAACAAGGCATAGTTTTCCCTGCTGGCTCTTTGGGCGTGGGACCAATCTCCAGACATATGGGCATTTTTGTGCCTGGCGCGATGCCAAGTGGGAAAGGGTGGTTTTGAGGCTGAAGGCAGTAGGAAAGCCTGCAGCCCCCAGGTGTGTGGGGCTACGCAAGCGGTTCCCAAAGAGCTTTTAAACAAGGCATAGTTTTCCCTGCTGACTCTTTGGGCGTGGGACCAGTCTCCAGACATATGGCCATTTTTGGGCCTGGCGCGGGGCCAAGTGGGAAAGGGTGGTTTTGAGGCTGAAGGCAGCAGGAAAGCCTGCAGCCCGCAGGTCTGTGCGGCTACGCAAGCGGTTCCCAAAGAGCTTTAGAACAAGGCATAGTTTTCCCTGCTGGCTCTTTGGGCGTGGGACCAATCTCCAGACATATGGCCGTTTCTGGGCCTGGCGCGGCGCCAAGTGGGAAAGGGTGGTTTTGAGGCTGAAGGCAGCAGGAAAGCCTGCAGCCCCAGGTCTGTGGGGCTACGCAAGCGGTTCCCAAAGAGCTTTAGAACCAGGCATAATTTTCCCTGCTGGCTCTTTGGGCGTGGGACCAATCTCCAGACATATGGCCATTTTTGTGCCTGGCGCGACGCCAAGTGGGAAAGGGTGGTTTTGAGGCTGAAGGCAGCAGGAAAGTCTGCAGCCCGCAGGTCTGTGGGGCCACGCAAGCGGTTCCCAAAGAGCATTAGAACAAGGCATAGTTTTCCCTGCTGGCTCTTTCGGCGTGGGACCAGTCTCCAGAAAAATAGCCATTTTTGTGCCTGGCGCGGCGCCAAGTGGGAAAGGGTGGTTTTGAGGCTGAAGGCAGCAGGAAAGCCTGCAGCCCCCAGGTGTGTGGGGCTACGCAAGCCGTTCCCAAAGAGCTTTAGAACAAGGCATAGTTTTCCCTGCTGGCTCTTTGGGCGTGGGACCAGTCTCCAGACATATGGCCATTTTTGTGCCTGGCGTGACACCAAGTGGGAAAGGGTGGTTTTCAGGCTGAAGGCAGCAGGAAAGCCTGCAGCCCCCAGGTGTGTGGGGCTACGCAAGCGGTTCCCAAAGAGCTTTAGAACAAGGCATAGTTTTCCCTGCTGGCTCTTTGGGCGTGGGACCAGTCTCCAGACATATGGCCACTTTTGGGCCTGGCGCGGGGCCAAGTGGGAAAGGGTGGTTTTGAGGCCGAAGGCAGTAGGAAAGCCTGCAGCCCCCAGGTGTGTGGGGCTACGCAAGCGGTTCCCAAAGAGCTTTAGAACAAGGCATAGTTTTCCCTGCTGGCTCTTTGGGCGTGGGACCAGTCTCCAGACATATGGCCATTTTTGTGCCTGGAGCGAAGCCAAGTGGGAAAGGGTGGTTTTGAGGCTGAAGGCAGCAGGAAAGCCTGCAGCCCCCAGGTGTGTGGGGCTACGCAAGAGGTTCCCAAAGAGCTTTAGAACAAGGCATAGTTTTCCCTGCTGGCTCTTTGGGCGTGGGACCAATCTCCAGACATATGGCCATTTTTGGGCCTGGCGCGGCGCCAAGTGGGAAAGGGTGGTTTTGAGGCTGAAGGCAGCAGGAAAGCCTGCAGCCCCCAGGTGTGTGGGGCTACGCAAGCGGTTCCCAAAGAGCTTTAGAACAAGGCATAGTTTTCCCTGCTGGCTCTTTGGGCGTGGGACCAGTCTCCAGACATATGGCCATTTTTGGGCCTGGCGCGGCGCCAAGTGGGAAAGGGTGGTTTTGAGGCTGAAGGCAGCAGGAGAGCTTGCAGCCCCAAGGTCTGTGGGGCTACGCAAGCCGTTCCCAAAGAGCTTTAGAACAAGGCATAGTTTTCCCTGCTGGCTCTTTGGGCGTGGGACCAATCTCCAGACATATGGCCATTTTTGGGCCTGGCGCGGCACCAAGTGGGAAAGGGTGCCTCTGAGGCTGAAGGCAGCAGGAAAGCCTGCAGCCCCCAGGTGTGTGGGGCTACGCAAGCCGTTCCCAAAGAGCTTTAGAACAAGGCATAGTTTTCCCTGCTGGCTCTTTGGGCGTGGGACCAATCTCCAGACATATGGCCATATTTGTGCCTGGCGCGGCGCCAAGTGGGAAAGGGTGGTTTTGAGGCTGAAGGCAGCAGGAAAGTCTGCAGCCCTCAGGTGTGTGGGGCCACGCAAGCGGTTCCCAAAGAGCTTTAGTACAAGGCACAGTTTTCCCTGCTGGCTCTTTCGGCGTGGGACCAGTCTCCAGAAATATAGCCATTTTTGTGCCTGGCGCGACGCCAAGTGGGAAAGGGTGGTTTTGAGGCTGAAGGCAGCAGAAAAGTCTGCATCCCCCAGGTCTGTGGGGCCACGCAAGCGGTTCCCAAAGAGCTTTAGAACAAGGCATAGTTTTCCCTGCTGGCTCTTTGGGCGTGGGACCAATCTCCAGCCATATGACCATTTTTGTGCCTGGCGCGGCGCCAAGTGGGAAAGGGTGGTTTTGAGGCTGAAGGCAGCAGGAAAGCCTGCACCCCCCAGGTCTGTGGGGCCACGCAAGCGGTTCCCAAAGAGCTTTAGAACAAGGCATAGTTTTCCCTGCTGGCTCTTTGGGCGTGGGACCAGTCTCCAGACATATGGCCATTTTTGGGCCTCGCGCAGCGCCAAGTGGGAAAGGGTGGTTTTGAGGCTGAAGGCAGCAGGAAAGCCTGCAGCCCCCAGGTGTGTGGGGCTACGCAAGCAGTTCCCAAAGAGCTTTAGAACAAGGCATAGTTTTCCCTGCTGGCTCTTTGGGCGTGGGACCAGTCTCCAGACATGTGGCCATTTTTGGGCCTGGCGCGGCACCAAGTGGGAAAGGGTGCCTTTGAGGCTGAAGAGAGCAGGAAAGCCTGCAGCCCCCAGGTGTGTGGGGCTACGCAAGCGGTTCTCAAAGAGCTTTAGAACAAGGCATAGTTTTCCCTGCTGGCTCTTTGGGCGTGGGACCAACCTCCAGACATATGGCCATTTTTGAGCCTGGCGCGGCACCAAGTGGGAAAGCGTGCCTTTGAGGCTGAAGGCAGCAGGAAAGCCTGCAGCCCCCAGGTGTGTGGGGCTACGCAAGCGGTTCCCAAATAGCTTTAGAACAAGGCAGTTTTCCCTGCTGGCTCTTTGGGCGTGGGACCAATCTCCAGACTTATGGCCATTTTTGTGCCTGGTGCGACGCCAAGTGGGAAAGGGTGGTTTTGAGGCTGAAGGCAGCAGGAAAGGCTGCAGCCCGTAGGTCTGTGGGGCCAAGCAAGCGGTTCCCAAAGAGCTTTAGAACAAGGCATAGTTTTCCCTGCTGGCTCTTTGGGCGTGGGACCAGTCTCCAGAAATATAGCCATTTTTGTGCCTGGCGCTGGGCTAAGTGGGAAAGGGTGGTTTTGAGGCTGAAGGCAGCAGGAGAGCTTGCAGCCCCAAGGTCTGTGGGGCTACGCAAGCGGTTCCCAAAGAGTTTTAGAACAAGGCATAGTTTTCCCTGCTGGCTCTTTGGGCGTGGGACCAATCTCCAGACATATGGCCATTTTTGGGCCTGGCGCGGCACCAAGTGGGAAAGGGTGCCTCTGAGGCTGAAGAGAGCAGGAAAGCCTGCAGCCCCCAGGTGTGTGGGGCTATGCAAGCGGTTCCCAAAAAGCTTTAGAACAAGGCATAGTTTTCCCTGCTGGCTCTTTGGGCGTGGGACCAATCTCCAGACATATGGCCATTTTTGTGCCTGGCGCGACGCCAAGTGGGACAGGGTTGTTTTGAGGCTGAAGGCAGCAGGAAAGCCTGCAGCCCCCAGGTGTGTGGGGCCACGCAAGCGGTTCCCAAAGAGCTTTAGAACAAGGCATAGTTTTCCCTGCTGTCTCTTTGGGCGTGGGACCAGTCTTCAGACATATGGCCATTTCTGGGCCTGGCGCGGAGCCAAGTGGGAAAGGGTGGTTTTGAGGCTGAAGGCAGCAGGAAAGCCTGCAGCCCCCAGGTGTGTGGGGCTACGCAAGCGGTTCCCAAAGAGCTTTAGAACAAGGCATAGTTTTCCCTCCTGGCTCTTTGGGCGTGGGACCAGTCTCCAGACATATGGCCATTTTTGGGCCTGGCGCGGCACCAAGTGGGAAAGGGTGCCTCTGAGGCTGAAGAGAGCAGGAAAGCCTGCAGCCCCCAGGTGTGTGGGGCTACGCAAGCGGTTCCCAAAGAGCTTTAGAACAAGGCATAGTTTTCCCTGCTGGCTCTTTCGGCGTGGGACCAATCTCCAGACATATGGCCATTTTTGGGCCTGGCGCGGCGCCAAGTGGGAAAGGGTGGTTTTGAGGCTGAAGGCAGCAGGAAAGCCTGCAGCCCCCAGGTGTGTGGGCCTACGCAAGCGGTTCCCAAAGAGCTTTAGAACAAGGCATAGTTTTCCCTGCCGGCTCTTTGGGCGTGTGACCAGTCTCCAGACATATGGCCATTTTGGGTCCTGGCGCGGGGCCAAGCGGGAAAGGGTGGTTTTGAGGCTGAAGGCAGCAGGAAAGCCTGCACCCCCCAGGTCTGTGGGGCTACGCAAGCGGTTCCCAAAGAGCTTTAGAACAAGGCATAGTTTTCCCTGCTGGCTCTTTGGGCGTGGGACCAATCTCCAGACATATGGCCATTTTTGGGCCTGGCGCGGCGCCAAGTGGGAAAGGGTGGTTTTGAGGCTGAAGGCAGCAGGAAAGCCTGTAGCCCCCAGGTGTGTGGGGCTACACAAGCGGTTCCCAAAGAGCTTTAGAACAAGGCATAGTTTTCCCTGCTGGCTCTTTGAGCGTGTGACCAACCTCCAGACATATGGCCATTTTTGGGCCTGGCGCGGGGCCAAGTGGGAAAGCGTGGTTTTGAGGCTGAAGGCAGCAAGAAAGCCTGCAGCCCCCAGGTCTGTGGGGCTACGCAAGTGGTTTCCAAAGAGCTTTAGAACAAGGCATAGTTTTCCCTGCTGGCTCTTTGGGCGTGGGACCAACCTCCAGACATATGGCCATTTTTGTGCCTGGCACGGCGCCAAGTGGGAAAGGGTGGTTTTGAGGCTGAAGGCAGCAGGAAAGCCTGTAGCCCCCAGGTGTGTGGGGCTACGCAAGCGGTTCCCAAAGAGCTTTAGAACAAGGCATAGTTTTCCCTGCTGGCTCTTTGGGCGTGGGACCAATCTCCACACATATGGCCATTTTTGTGCCTGTCATGACACCATGTGGGAAAGGGTGGTTTTGAGGCTGAAGGCAGCAGGAAAGCCTGCAGCCCCCAGGTGTGTGGGGCTACGCAAGCGGTTCCCAAAGAGCTTTAGAACAAGGCATAGTTTTCCCTGCTGGCTCTTTGGGCGTGGGACCAATCTCCAGACATATGGCCATTTTTGGGCCTGGTGTGGCGCCAAGTGGGAAAGGGTGCCTTTGAGGCTGAAGGCAGCAGGAAAGCCTGCAGCCCCCAGGTGTGTGGGGCTACGCAAGCCGTTCCCAAAGAGCTTTAGAACAAGGCATAGTTTTCCCTGCTGGCTCTTTGGGCGTGGGACCAATCTCCAGACATATGGCCATTTTTGGGCCTGGCGCGGGGCCAAGTGGGAAAGGGTGTTTTTGAGGCTGAAGGCAGCAGGAAAGCCTGCAGCCCCCAGGTGTGTGGGGCTACGCAAGAGGTTCCCAAAGAGCTTTAGAACAAGGCATAGTTTTCCCTGCTGGCTCTTTGGGCGTGGGACCAGTCTCCAGACATATGGCCATTTTTGTGCCTGGCGCGGCGCCAAGTGGGAAAGGGTGTTTTTGAGGCTGAAGGCAGCAGGAAAGCCTGTAGCCCCCAGGTGTGTGGGGCTACGCAAGTGGTTCCCAAAGAGCTTTAGAACAAGGCATAGTTTTCCCTGCTGGCTCTTTGGGCGTGGGACCAACCTCCAGACATATGGCCATTTTTGTGCCTGGCGCAGCGCCAAGTGGGAAAGGGTGGTTTTGAGGCTGAAGGCAGCAGGAAAGCCTGCAGCCCCCAGGTGTGTGGGGCTACGCAAGCGGTTCCCAAAGAGCTTTAGAACAAGGCATAGTTTTCCCTGCTGGCTCTTTGGGCGTGGGACCTGTCTCCAGACATATGGCCATTTTTGGGCCTGGCGCGGCGCCAAGTGGGAAAGGGTGGTTTTGAGGCTGAAGGCAGCAGGAGAGCTTGAAGCCCCAAGGTCTGTGGGGCTACGCAAGCGGTTCCCAAAGAGCTTTAGAACAAGGCATAGTTTTCCCTGCTGGCTCTTTGGGCGTGGGACCAATCTCCAGACATATGGCCATTTTTGGGCTTGGCGCGGCACCAAGTGGGAAAGGGTGCCTCTGAGGCTGAAGGCAGCAGGAAAGCCTGCAGCCCCCAGGTGTGTGGGGCTACGCAAGCCATTCCCAAAGAGCTTTAGAACAAGGCATAGTTTTCCCTGCTGTCTCTTTGGGCGTGGGACCAATCTCCAGACATATGACCATTTTTGTGCCTGGCACGACGCCATGTGGGAAAGGGTGGTTTTGAGGCTGAAGGCAGCAGGAAAGTCTGCAGCCCGCAGGTGTGTGGGGCCACGCAAGCAGTTCCCAAAGAGCTTTAGAACAAGGCATTGTTTTCCCTGCTGGCTCTTTCGGCGTGGGACCAGTCTCCAGAAATATAGCCATTTTTGTGCCTGGCGCGACGCCAAGTGGGAAAGGGTGGTTTTCAGGCTGAAGGCAGCAGGAAAGCCTGCACCCCCCAGGTCTGTGGGGCCACGCAAGCGGTTCCCAAAGAGCTTTAGAACAAGGCATAGTTTTCCCTGCTGGCTCTTTGGGCGTGGGACCAGTCTCCAGACATATGGCCATTTTTTTGCCTGGCGTGACACCAAGTGGGAAAGGGTGGTTTTGAGGCTGAAGGCAGCAGGAAAGCCTGCAGCCCCCAGGTGTGTGGGGCTACGCAAGCGGTTCCCAAAGAGCTTTAGAACAAGGCATAGTTTTCCCTGCTGGCTCTTTGGGCGTGGGACCAATCTCCAGACATATGGCCATTTTTGGGCCTGGCGCGGCACCAAGTGGGAAAGGGTGGTTTTGAGGCTGAAGGCAGCAGGAAAGCCTGCAGCCCCCAGGTGTGTGGGGCTACGCAAGCGGTTCCCAAAGAGCTTTAGAACAAGGCATAGTTTTCCCTGCTGGCTCTTTGGGCGTGGGACCAGTCTCCAGACATATGGCCATTTTTGTGCCTGGAGCGAAGCCAAGTGGGAAAGGGTGGTTTTGAGGCTGAAGGCAGCAGGAAAGCCTGCAGCCCCCAGGTGTGTGGGGCTACGCAAGAGGTTCCCAAAGAGCTTTAGAACAAGGCATAGTTTTCCCTGCTGGCTCTTTGGGCGTGGGACCAGTCTCCAGACATATGGCCATTTTTGGGCCTGGCGCGGCGCCAAGTGGGAAAGGGTGGTTTTGAGGCTGAAGGCAGCAGGAAAGCCTGCAGCCCCCAGGTGTGTGGGGCTACGCAAGCGGTTCCCAAAGAGCTTTAGAACAAGGCATAGTTTTCCCTGCTGGCTCTTTGGGC
This sequence comes from Chroicocephalus ridibundus, assembly GCF_963924245.1. NCBI lineage: Eukaryota > Metazoa > Chordata > Aves > Charadriiformes > Laridae > Chroicocephalus > Chroicocephalus ridibundus. Next base: position 761,460 of record NW_026961382.1, on the reverse strand, counting down.
GTGGGACCAGTCTCCAGACATATGGCCATTTTTGGGCCTGGCGCGGCGCCAAGTGGGAAAGGGTGGTTTTGAGGCTGAAGGCAGCAGGAGAGCTTGCAGCCCCAAGGTCTGTGGGGCTACGCAAGCCGTTCCCAAAGAGCTTTAGAACAAGGCATAGTTTTCCCTGCTGGCTCTTTGGGCGTGGGACCAATCTCCAGACATATGGCCATTTTTGGGCCTGGCGCGGCACCAAGTGGGAAAGGGTGCCTCTGAGGCTGAAGGCAGCAGGAAAGCCTGCAGCCCCCAGGTGTGTGGGGCTACGCAAGCCGTTCCCAAAGAGCTTTAGAACAAGGCATAGTTTTCCCTGCTGGCTCTTTGGGCGTGGGACCAGTCTCCAGACATATGGCCATTTTTGGGCCTGGCGCGGCGCCAAGTGGGAAAGGGTGGTTTTGAGGCTGAAGGCAGCAGGAGAGCTTGCAGCCCCAAGGTCTGTGGGGCTACGCAAGCCATTCCCAAAGAGCTTTAGAACAAGGCATAGTTTTCCCTGCTGGCTCTTTGGGCGTGGGACCAATCTCCAGACATATGGCCATTTTTGGGCCTGGCGCGGCACCAAGTGGGAAAGGGTGCCTCTGAGGCTGAAGGCAGCAGGAAAGCCTGCAGCCCCCAGGTGTGTGGGGCTACGCAAGCCGTTCCCAAAGAGCTTTAGAACAAGGCATAGTTTTCCCTGCTGTCTCTTTGGGCGTGGGACCAGTCTCCAGACATATGGCCATTTTTGGGCCTCGCGCAGCGCCAAGTGGGAAAGGGTGGTTTTGAGGCTGAAGGCAGCAGGAAAGCCTGCAGCCCCCAGGTGTGTGGGGCTACGCAAGCAGTTCCCAAAGAGCTTTAGAACAAGGCATAGTTTTCCCTGCTGGCTCTTTGGGCGTGGGACCAGTCTCCAGACATGTGGCCATTTTTGGGCCTGGCGCGGCACCAAGTGGGAAAGGGTGCCTTTGAGGCTGAAGAGAGCAGGAAAGCCTGCAGCCCCCAGGTGTGTGAGGCTACGCAAGCGGTTCTCAAAGAGCTTTAGAACAAGGCATAGTTTTCCCTGCTGGCTCTTTGGGCGTGGGACCAACCTCCAGACATATGGCCATTTTTGAGCCTGGCGCGGCACCAAGTGGGAAAGGGTGCCTTTGAGGCTGAAGGCAGCAGGAAAGCCTGCATCCCCCAGGTGTGTGGGGCTACGCAAGCGGTTCCCAAATAGCTTTAGAACAAGGCATAGTTTTCCCTGCTGGCTCTTTGGGCGTGGGACCAACCTCCAGACATATGGCCATATTTGTGCCTGGCGCGGCGCCAAGTGGGAAAGGGTGGTTTTGAGGCTGAAGGCAGCAGGAGAGCCTGCAGCCCCCAGGTGTGTGGGGCTACGCAAGCGGTTCCCAAAGAGCTTTAGAAGAAGGCATAGTTTTCCCTGCTGGCTCTTTGGGCGTGGGACCAGTCTCCAGACATATGGCCAATTTTGGGCCTGGCGTGGCACCAAGTGGGAAAGGGTGCCTCTGAGGCTGAAGAGAGCAGGAAAGCCTGCAGCCCCCAGGTGTGTGGGGCTACGCAAGCGGTTCCCAAACAGCTTTAGAACAAGGCATAGTTTTCCCTGCTGGCTCTTTGGGCGTGGGACCAATCTCCAGACTTATGGCCATTTTTGTGCCTGGTGCGACGCCAAGTGGGAAAGGGTGGTTTTGAGGCTGAAGGCAGCAGGAAAGTCTGCAGCCCGCAGGTCTGTGGGGCCAAGCAAGCGGTTCCCAAAGAGCTTTAGAACAAGGCATAGTTTTCCCTGCTGGCTCTTTGGGCGTGGGACCAGTCTCCAGAAATATAGCCATTTTTGTGCCTGGCGTGGCGCCAAGTGGGAAAGGGTGGTTTTGAGGCTGAAGGCAGCAGGAAAGCCTGTAGCCCCCAGGTGTGTGGGGCTACGCAAGCGGTTCCCAAAGAGCTTTAGAACAAGGCATAGTTTTCCCTGCTGGCTCTTTGGGCGTGGGACCAACCTCCAGACATATGGCCATTTTCGTGCCTGGCGTGACGCCATGTGGGAAAGGGTGGTTTTGAGGCTGAAGGCAGCAGGAAAGCCTGCAGCCCCCAGGTCTGTGGGGCTACGCAAGCGGTTCCCAAAGAGCTTTAGAACAAGGCATAGTTTTCCCTGCTGGCTCTTTGGGCGTGGGACCAATCTCCAGACATATGGCCATTTTTGGGCCTGGCGTGACGCCATGTGGGAAAGGGTGGTTTTGAGGCCGAAGGCAGCAGGAAAGCCTGCAGCCCCCAGGTGTGTGGGGCTACGCAAGCGGTTCCCAAAGAGCTTTAGAACAAGGCATAGTTTTCCCTGCTGGCTCTTTGGGTGTGGGACCAATCTCCAGACATATGGCCATTTTTCTGCCTGGCGTGACGCCATGTGGGAAAGGGTGGTTTTGAGGCTGCAGGTGCCAGAAAAGCCTGCAGCCCCCAGGTGTGTGGGGCTACGCAAGCGGTTCCCAAAGAGCTTTAGAACAAGGCATAGTTTTCCCTGCTGGCTCTTTGAGCGTGGGACCAGTCTCCAGATATATGGCCATTTTTGGGCCTGGCGTTGCGCCATGTGGGAAAGGGTGGTTTTGAGGCCGAAGGCAGCAGGAAAGCCTGCAGCCCCCAGGTGTGTGGGGCTACGCAAGCGGTTCCCAAAGAGCTTTAGAACAAGGCATAGTTTTCCCTGCTGGCTTTTTCGGCGTGGGAACAATCTCCAGCCATATGGCCATTTTTCTGCCTGGCGTGACGCCATGTGGGAAAGGGTGGTTTTGAGGCTGCAGGTGCCAGAAAAGCCTGCAGCCCCCAGGTGTGTGGGGCTACGCAAGCGGTTCCCAAAGAGCTTTAGAACAAGGCATAGTTTTCCCTGCTGGCTCTGTGGCCGTGGGACCAGTCTCCAGACATATGGCCATTTTTGGGCCTCGCGGGGGGCCAAGTGGGAAAGGGTGGTTTTGAGGCCGAACGCAGCAGGAAAGCCTGCAGCCCCCAGGTGTGTGGGGCTACGCAAGCGGTTCCCAAAGAGCTTTAGTACAAGGCATAGTTTTCCCTGCTGGCTCTTTGGGCGTGGGACCAATCTCCAGACATATGGCCATTTTTGTGCCTGGCGTGACACCAAGTGGGAAAGGGTGGTTTTGAGGCTGAAGAGAGCAGGAAAGCCTGCAGCCCCCAGGTGTGTGGGGCTACGCAAGCCGTTCCCAAAGAGCTTTAGAACAAGGCATAGTTTTCCCTGCTGGCTCTTTGGGCGTGTGACCAACCTCCAGACATATGGCCATTTTTGTGCCTGGCGTGACGCCATGTGGGAAAGGGTGGTTTTGAGGCTGCAGGTGCCAGAAAAGCCTGCAGCCCCCAGGTGTGTGGGGCTACGCAAGCGGTTCCCAAAGAGCTTTAGAACAAGGCATAGTTTTCCCTGCTGGCTCTTTGGGCGTGGGACCAGTCTCCAGACATATGGCCATTTTTGGGCCTCGCGCGGGGCCAAGTGGGAAAGGGTGGTTTTGAGGATGAAGGCTGCAGGAAAGCCTGCAACCCCCAGGTCTGTGCGGCTACGCAAGCGGTTCCCAAAGAGCTTTAGAACAAGGCATAGTTTTCCCTGCTGGCTCTTTCGGCGTGGGACCAGTCTCCAGACATATGGCCATTTTTGGGCCTGGCGTGGCGCCAAGTGGGAAAGGGTGGTTTTGAGGCTGAAGGCAGCAGGAAAGCCTGCAGCCCCCAGGTGTGTGGGGCTACGCAAGCAGTTCGCAAAAATCTTTAGAACAAGGCATAGTTTTCCCTGCTGGCTCTTTGGGCGTGGGACCAGTCTCCAGACATATGGCCATTTTTGGGCCTGGCGTGGCGCCAAGTGGGAAAGGGTGCCTTTGAGGCTGAAGAGAGCAGGAAAGCCTGCAGCCCCCAGGTGTGTGGGGCTACGCAAGCGGTTCCCAAAGAGCTTTAGAACAAGGCATAGTTTTCCCTGCTGTCTCTTTGGGGGTCGGACCAATCTCCAGACATATGGTCATTTTTGTGCCTGGCGCGTCGCCAAGTGGGAAAGGGTGGTTTTGAGGCTGAAGGCAGCAGGAAAGCCTGCAGCCCCCAGGTGTGTGGGGCTACGCAAGCGGTTCCCAAAGAGCTTTAGAACAAGGCATAGTTTTCCCTGCTGGCTCTTTGGGCGTGGGACCAGTCTCCAGACATATGGCCATTTTTGTGCCTGGCGTGACGCCATGTGGGAAAGGGTGGTTTTGAGGCCGAAGGCAGCAGGAAAGCCTGCAGCCCCCAGGTGTGTGGGGCTACGCAAGCGGTTCCCAAAGAGCTTTAGAACAAGGCATAGTTTTCCCTGCTGGCTCTGTGGCCGTGGGACCAGTCTCCAGACATATGGCCATTTCTGGGCCTCGCGCGGGGCCAAGTGGGAAAGGGTGGTTTTGAGGTTGAAGGCAGCAGGAAAGCCTGCAGCCCCCAGGTGTGTGGGGCTACGCAAGCGGTTCCCAAAGAGCTTTAGAACAAGGCATAGTTTTCCCTGCTGGTTCTTTGGGCGTGGGACCAACCTCCAGACATATGGCCATTTTTGAGCCTGTCGTGACACCATGTGGGAAAGGGTGGTTTTGAGGCTGCAGGTGCCAGAAAAGCCAGCAGCCCCCAGGTCTGTGGTGCTACGCAAGCAGTTCCCAAAAAGATTTAGAACAAGGCATAGTTTTCCCTGCTGGCTCTTTGGGCGTGGGACCAGTCTCCAGACATATGGCCATTTTTGGGCCTGGCGTGGCGCCAAGTGGGAAAGGGTGCCTTTGAGGCTGAAGACAGCAGGAAAGCATGCAGCCCTCAGGTGTGTGGGGCTACGCAAGCGGTTCCCAAAGAGCTTTAGAACAAGGCATAGTTTTCCCTGCTGGCTCTTTGGGCGTCGGACCAATCTCCAGACATATGGTCATTTTTGTGCCTGGCACGGGGCCAAGTGGGAAAGGGTGGTTTTGAGGCTGAAGGCAGCAGGAAAGCCTGCAGCCCCCAGGTGTGTGGGGCTACGCAAGCGGTTCCCAAAGAGCTTTAGAACAAGGCATAGTTTTCCCTGCTGGCTCTTTGGGCGTGGGACCAACCTCCAGACATATGGCCATTTTTGTGCCTGGCGTGACGCCATGTGGGAAAGGGTGGTTTTGAGGCCGAAGGCAGCAGGAAAGCCTGCAGCCCCCAGGTGTGTGGGGCTACGCAAGCGGTTCCCAAAGAGCTTTAGAACAAGGCATAGTTTTCCCTGCTGGCTCTTTGGGCGTGGGACCAATCTCCAGACATATGGCCATTTTTGTGCCTGGCGTGACACCAAGTGGGAAAGGGTGGTTTTGAGGCTGAAGGTAGCAGGAAGGTCTGCAGCCCCCAGGTGTGTGGGGCTACGCAAGCGGTTCCAAAAGAGCTTTAGAACAAGGCATAGTTTTCCCTGCTGGCTCTTTGAGCGTGGGACCAGTCTCCAGACATATAGCCATTTTTGGGCCTCGCGCAGCGCCAAGTGGGAAAGGGTGGTTTTGAGGCTGAAGGCAGCAGGAAAGCCTGCAGCACCCAGGTGTGTGGGGCTACGCAAGCAGTTCCCAAAGAGCTTTAGAACAAGGCATAGTTTTCCCTGCTGGCTCTTTGGGCGTGGGACCAGTCTCCAGACATATGGCCATTTTTGGGCCTGGTGCGGCGCCAAGTGGGAAAGGGTGCCTTTGAGGCTGAAGAGAGCAGGAAAGCATGCAGCCACCAGGTCTGTGAGGCTACGCAAGCCGTTCCCAAAGAGCTTTAGAACAAGGCATAGTTTTCCCTGCTGGCTCTTTGGGCGTGGGACCAACCTCCAGACATATGGCCATTTTTGAGCCTGGCGCGGCACCAAGTGGGAAAGGGTGCCTTTGAGGCTGAAGGCAGCAGGAAAGCCTGCAGCCCCCAGGTGTGTGGGGCTACGCAAGCGGTTCCCAAAGAGCTTTAGAACAAGGCATAGTTTTCCCTGCTGGCTCTTTGGGCGTGGGACCAACCTCCAGACATATGGCCATATTTGTGCCTGGCGCGGCGCCAAGTGGGAAAGGGTGGTTTTGAGGCTGAAGGCACTAGGAGAGCCTGCAGCCCCCAGGTGTGTGGGGCTACGCAAGCGGTTCCCAAAGAGCTTTAGAACAAGGCATAGTTTTCCCTGCTGGCTCTTTGGGCGTGGGACCAACCTCTAGACATATGGCCATTTTTGGGCCTGGCGTGGCGCCAAGTGGGAAAGGGTGTTTTTGAGGCTGAAGACAGCAGGAAAGCCTGCAGCCCCCAGGTGTGTGGGGCTACGCAAGCGGTTCCCAAAGAGCTTTAGAACAAGGCATAGTTTTCCCTGCTGGCTCTTTGGGCGTGGGACCAGTCTCCAGACATATGGCCATTTTTGTGCCTGGTGCGACGCCAAGTGGGAAAGGGTGGTTTTGAGGCTGAAGGCAGCAGGAAAGTCTGCAGCCCGCAGGTCTGTGGGGCCAAGCAAGCGGTTCCCAAAGAGCTTTAGAACAAGGCATAGTTTTCCCTGCTGGCTCTTTGGGCGTGGGACCAGTCTCCAGAAATATAGCCATTTTTGTGCCTGGCGCTGGGCTAAGTGGGAAAGGGTGGTTTTGAGGCTGAAGGCAGCAGGAAAGCCTGTAGCCCCCAGGTGTGTGGGGCTACGCAAGCGGTTCCCAAAGAGCTTTAGAACAAGGCATAGTTTTCCCTGCTGGCTCTTTGGGCGTGGGACCAGTCTCCAGAAATATGGCCATTTTTGTGCCTGGCGTGACGCCATGTGGGAAAGGGTGGTTTTGAGGCTGAAGGCAGCAGGAAAGCCTGCAGCACCCAGGTGTGTGGGGCTACGCAAGCGGTTCCCAAAGAGCTTTAGAACAAGGCATAGTTTTCCCTGCTGGCTCTTTCGGCGTGGGACCAATCTCCAGACATATGGCCATTTTTGTGCCTGGCGTGACACCAAGTGGGAAAGGGTGGTTTTGAGGCTGAAGGCAGCAGGAAAGCCTGCAGCCCCCAGGTCTGTGGGGCTACGCAAGCGGTTCCCAAAGAGCTTTAGAACAAGGCATAGTTTTCCCTGCTGGCTCTTTGGGCGTGGGACCAACCTCCAGACATATGGCCATTTTTGGGCCTGGCGTGACGCCATGTGGGAAAGGGTGGTTTTGAGGCCGAAGGCAGCAGGAAAGCCTGCAGCCCCCAGGTGTGTGGGGCTACGCAAGCGGTTCCCAAAGAGCTTTAGAACAAGGCATAGTTTTCCCTGCTGGCTCTTTGGGTGTGGGACCAATCTCCAGACATATGGCCATTTTTCTGCCTGGCGTGACGCCATGTGGGAAAGGGTGGTTTTGAGGCTGCAGGTGCCAGAAAAGCCTGCAGCCCCCAGGTGTGTGGGGCTACGCAAGCGGTTCCCAAAGAGCTTTAGAACAAGGCATAGTTTTCCCTGCTGGCTCTTTGAGCGTGGGACCAGTCTCCAGACATATGGCCATTTTTGGGCCTGGCGTTGCGCCAAGTGGGAAAGGGTGCCTTTGAGGCTGAAGAGAGCAGGAAAGCCTGCAGCCCCCAGGTGTGTGGGGCTACGCAAGCAGTTCCCAAAAAGCTTTAGAACAAGGCATAGTTTTCCCTGCTGGCTCTTTGGGCGTGGGACCAGTCTTCAGACATATGGCCATTTTTGGGCCTGGTGTGGCGCCAAGTGGGAAAGGGTGCCTTTGAGGCTGAAGGCAGCAGGAAAGCCTGCAGCCCCCAGGTGTGTGGGGCTACGCAAGCGGTTCCCAAAGAGCTTTAGAACAAGGCATAGTTTTCCCTGCTGTCTCTTTGGGGGTCGGACCAATCTCCAGACATATGGTCATTTTTGTGCCTGGCACGGGGCCAAGTGGGAAAGGGTGGTTTTGAGGCTGAAGGCAGCAGGAAAGCCTGCAGCCCCCAGGTGTGTGGGGCCACGCAAGCGGTTCCCAAAGAGCTTTAGTACAAGGCATAGTTTTCCCTGCTGGCTCTTTGGGCGTGGGACCAACCTCCAGACATATGGCCATTTTTGTGCCTGGCGTGACGCCATGTGGGAAAGGGTGGTTTTGAGGCCGAAGGCAGCAGGAAAGCCTGCAGCCCCCAGGTGTGTGGGGCTACGCAAGCGGTTCCCAAAGAGCTTTAGAACAAGGCATAGTTTTCCCTGCTGGCTTTTTCGGCGTGGGAACAATCTCCAGCCATATGGCCATTTTTCTGCCTGGCGAGACGCCATGTGGGAAAGGGTGGTTTTGAGGCTGCAGGTGCCAGAAAAGCCTGCAGCCCCCAGGTGTGTGGGGCTACGCAAGCGGTTCCCAAAGAGCTTTAGAACAAGGCATAGTTTTCCCTGCTGGCTCTGTGGCCGTGGGACCAGTCTCCAGACATATGGCCATTTTTGGGCCTCGCGCAGGGCCAAGTGGGAAAGGGTGGTTTTGAGGCCGAACGCAGCAGGAAAGCCTGCAGCCCCCAGGTGTGTGGGGCTACGCAAGCGGTTCCCAAAGAGCTTTAGTACAAGGCATAGTTTTCCCTGCTGGCTCTTTGGGCGTGGGACCAATCTCCAGACATATGGCCATTTTTGTGCCTGGCGTGACACCAAGTGGGAAAGGGTGGTTTTGAGGCTGAAGAGAGCAGGAAAGCCTGCAGCCCCCAGGTGTGTGGGGCTACGCAAGCCGTTCCCAAAGAGCTTTAGAAGAAGGCATAGTTTTCCCTGCTGGCTCTTTGGGCGTGTGACCAACCTCCAGACATATGGCCATTTTTGTGCCTGGCGTGACGCCATGTGGGAAAGGGTGGTTTTGAGGCTGTAGGTGCCAGAAAAGCCTGCAGCCCCCAGATGTGTGGGGCTACGCAAGCGGTTCCCAAAGAGCTTTAGAACAAGGCATAGTTTTCCCTGCTGGCTCTTTGGGCGTGGGACCAGTCTCCAGACATATGGCCATTTTTGGGCCTCGCGCGGGGCCAAGTGGGAAAGGGTGGTTTTGAGGATGAAGGCTGCAGGAAAGCCTGCAACCCCCAGGTCTGTGCGGCTACGCAAGCGGTTCCCAAAGAGCTTTAGAACAAGGCATAGTTTTCCCTGCTGGCTCTTTCGGCGTGGGACCAATCTCCAGACATATGGCCATTTTTTTGCCTGGCGTGACACCAAGTGGGAAAGGGTGGTTTTGAGGCTGAAGGCAGCAGGAAGGTCTGCAGCCCCCAGGTCTGTGGGGCCACGCAAGCGGTTCCCAAAGAGCTTTAGAACAAGGCATAGTTTTCCCTGCTGGCTCTTTGAGCGTGGGACCAACCTCCAGACATATGGCCATTTTTGGGCCTGGCGCGGCGCCATGTGGGAAAGGGTGGTTTTGAGGCTGCAGGTGCCAGAAAAGCCTGCAGCCCCCAGGTGTGTGGGGCTACGCAAGCGGTTCCCAAAGAGCTTTAGAACAAGGCATAGTTTTCCCTGCTGGCTCTTTGGGCGTGGGACCAACCTCCAGACATATGGCCATTTTTGGGCCTGGCATGACGCCATGTGGGAAAGGGTGGTTTTGAGGCCGAAGGCAGCAGGAAAGCCTGCAGCCCCCAGGGGTGTGGGGCTACGCAAGCGGTTCCCAAAGAGCTTTGGAACAAGGCATAGTTTTCCCTGCTGGCTCTTTGGGTGTGGGACCAATCTCCAGACATATGGCCATTTTTCTGCCTGGCGTGACGCCATGTGGGAAAGGGTAGTTTTGAGGCTGCAGGTGCCAGAAAAGCCTGCAGCCCCCAGGTGTGTGGGGCTACGCAAGCGGTTCCCAAAGAGCTTTAGAACAAGGCATAGTTTTCCCTGCTGGCTCTTTGAGCGTGGGACCAGTCTCCAGACATATGGCCATTTTTGGGCCTGGCGTTGCGCCAAGTGGGAAAGGGTGCCTTTGAGGCTGAAGAGAGCAGGAAAGCCTGCAGCCCCCAGGTGTGTGGGGCTACGCAAGCAGTTCCCAAAAAGCTTTAGAACAAGGCATAGTTTTCCCTGCTGGCTCTTTGGGCGTGGGACCAGTCTTCAGACATATGGCCATTTTTGGGCCTGGTGTGGCGCCAAGTGGGAAAGGGTGGTTTTGAGGCTGAAGGCAGCAGGAAAGCCTGCAGCCCCCAGGTGTGTGGGGCTACGCAAGCGGTTCCCAAAGAGCTTTAGAACAAGGCATAGTTTTCCCTGCTGTCTCTTTGGGGGTCGGACCAATCTCCAGACATATGGTCATTTTTGTGCCTGGCACGGGGCCAAGTGGGAAAGGGTGGTTTTGAGGCTGAAGGCAGCAGGAAAGCCTGCAGCCCCCAGGTGTGTGGGGCCACGCAAGCGGTTCCCAAAGAGCTTTAGAACAAGGCATAGTTTTCCCTGCTGGCTCTTTGGGCGTGGGACCAACCTCCAGACATATGGCCATTTTTGTGCCTGGCGTGACGCCATGTGGGAAAGGGTGGTTTTGAGGCCGAAGGCAGCAGGAAAGCCTGCAGCCCCCAGGTGTGTGGGGCTACGCAAGCGGTTCCCAAAGAGCTTTAGAACAAGGCATAGTTTTCCCTGCTGGCTTTTTCGGCGTGGGAACAATCTCCAGCCATATGGCCATTTTTCTGCCTGGCGAGACGCCATGTGGGAAAGGGTGGTTTTGAGGCTGCAGGTGCCAGAAAAGCCTGCAGCCCCCAGGTGTGTGGGGCTACGCAAGCGGTTCCCAAAGAGCTTTAGAACAAGGCATAGTTTTCCCTGCTGGCTCTGTGGCCGTGGGACCAGTCTCCAGACATATGGCCATTTTTGGGCCTCGCGCAGGGCCAAGTGGGAAAGGGTGGTTTTGAGGCCGAACGCAGCAGGAAAGCCTGCAGCCCCCAGGTGTGTGGGGCTACGCAAGCGGTTCCCAAAGAGCTTTAGTACATGCATAGTTTTCCCTGCTGGCTCTTTGGGCGTGGGACCAATCTCCAGACATATGGCCATTTTTGTGCCTGGCGTGACACCAAGTGGGAAAGGGTGGTTTTGAGGCTGAAGAGAGCAGGAAAGCCTGCAGCCCCCAGGTGTGTGGGGCTACGCAAGCCGTTCCCAAAGAGCTTTAGAACAAGGCATAGTTTTCCCTGCTGGCTCTTTGGGCGTGTGACCAACCTCCAGACATATGGCCATTTTTGTGCCTGGCGTGACGCCATGTGGGAAAGGGTGGTTTTGAGGCTGTAGGTGCCAGAAAAGCCTGCAGCCCCCAGCTGTGTGGGGCTACGCAAGCGGTTCCCAAAGAGCTTTAGAACAAGGCATAGTTTTCCCTGCTGGCTCTTTGGGCGTGGGACCAGTCTCCAGACATATGGCCATTTTTGGGCCTCGCGCGGGGCCAAGTGGGAAAGGGTGGTTTTGAGGATGAAGGCTGCAGGAAAGCCTGCAACCCCCAGGTCTGTGCGGCTACGCAAGCGGTTCCCAAAGAGCTTTAGAACAAGGCATAGTTTTCCCTGCTGGCTCTTTCGGCGTGGGACCAATCTCCAGACATATGGCCATTTTTTTGCCTGGCGTGACACCAAGTGGGAAAGGGTGGTTTTGAGGCTGAAGGCAGCAGGAAGGTCTGCAGCCCCCAGGTCTGTGGGGCCACGCAAGCGGTTCCCAAAGAGCTTTAGAACAAGGCATAGTTTTCCCTGCTGGCTCTTTGAGCGTGGGACCAACCTCCAGACATATGGCCATTTTTGGGCCTGGCGCGGCGCCATGTGGGAAAGGGTGGTTTTGAGGCTGCAGGTGCCAGAAAAGCCTGCAGCCCCCAGGTGTGTGGGGCTACGCAAGTGGTTCCCAAAGAGCTTTAGAACAAGGCATAGTTTTCCCTGCTGGCTCTTTGAGCGTGGGACCAGTCTCCAGACATATGGCCATTTTTGGGCCTGGCGTGGCGCCAAGTGGGAAAGGGTGCCTTTGAGGCTGAAGAGAGCAGGAAAGCCTGCAGCCCCCAGGTGTGTGGGGCTACGCAAGCAGTTCCCAAAAAGCTTTAGAACAAGGCATAGTTTTCCCTGCTGGCTCTTTGGGCGTGGGACCAGTCTCCAGACATATGGCCATTTTTGGGCCTGGCGTGGCGCCAAGTGGGAAAGGGTGCCTTTGAGGCTGAAGAGAGCAGGAAAGCCTGCAGCCCCCAGGTGTGTGGGGCTACGCAAGCGGTTCCCAAAGAGCTTTAGAACAAGGCATAGTTTTCCCTGCTGTCTCTTTGGGGGTCGGACCAATCTCCAGACATATGGTCATTTTTGTGCCTGGCACGGGGCCAAGTGGGAAAGGGTGGTTTTGAGGCTGAAGGCAGCAGGAAAGCCTGCAGCCCCCAGGTGTGTGGGGCTACGCAAGCGGTTCCCAAAGAGCTTTAGAACAAGGCATAGTTTTCCCTGCTGGCTCTTTGGGCGTGGGACCAGTCTCCAGACATATGGCCATTTTTGTGCCTGGCGTGACGCCATGTGGGAAAGGGTGGTTTTGAGGCCGAAGGCAGCAGGAAAGCCTGCAGCCCCCAGGTGTGTGGGGCTACGCAAGCGGTTCCCAAAGAGCTTTAGAACAAGGCATAGTTTTCCCTGCTGGCTCTTTGGGCGTGGGACCAGTCTCCAGCCATATGGCCATTTTTGTGCCTGGCGTGACGCCATGTGGGAAAGGGTGGTTTTGAGGCTGAAGGCAGCAGGAAAGCCTGCAGCCCCCAGGTGTGTGGGGCTACGCAAGCGGTTCCCAAAGAGCTTTAGAACAAGGCATAGTTTTCCCTGCTGGCTCTGTGGCCGTGGGACCAGTCTCCAGACATATGGCCATTTTTGGGCCTCTCGCGGGGCCAAGTGGGAAAGGGTGGTTTTGAGGTTGAAGGCAGCAGGAAAGCCTGCAGCCCCCAGGTGTGTGGGGCTACGCAAGCGGTTCCCAAAGAGCTTTAGTACAAGGCATAGTTTTCCCTGCTGGCTCTTTGGGCGTGGGACCAACCTCCAGACATATGGCCATTTTTGTGCCTGGCGTGACACCAAGTGGGAAAGGGTGGTTTTGAGTCTGAAGAGAGCAGGAAAGCCTGCAGCCCCCAGGTGTGTGGGGCTACGCAAGCGGTTCCCAAAGAGCTTTAGAACAAGGCATAGTTTTCCCTGCTGGCTCTTTGGGCGTGGGACCTGGTTTCACTGCAGCTCTGAAGAGAATGTTAGCAAAGAGGTAATCGGGACAGTGCAAACAGTACTCAAAGACAGGGAGAGCAAGCTCTACATTACTCTCTTGGCACTTTGGATGTGGGACATACAGCGAGATGTTTGCTGCTTTTGCGTTTGGCTGTTGGGAGATTTACAGCACAAAGATATCCAGTTGATTTGAAGCAGTTCCGAGAAAGTCTAAGCATAATCCTCACTTTTCCCTCCTGGCACTTTCCATGTGGGAGATATAGCAGGATGTATATTGGTTTTAGGAACTGTCCCCGGACAGTGTGGGCAGAAAAGTTCCTGGCTCCTTGAATGCCGTTTCTGGAGACAGTGCGATCAGTGTGGGAGATATGTCAAGATGTGTGTTGGTTTTGAGGACGGCTTTCTGGAGAGTCTTAGCAAAGAGGTCACAGGGATAATCAGAGCAATTCTCAGAGACACTGAGAACAAGGTCGACAATTCCTCCTGGCACTTTCCCTGTAGGAGATACTGCAAGACGTTTCTGTATATTGGGCACAGCGCTCTGCAGGGTGTTAGCAGAGACTTTCCCGGGACAGTGAAACCCTATGTCAGAGACACTGAGAAGAAGCCCCAAAGTTCCCTCCAGGCACTTTCACTGTGGGTGCCTTCTCCACGTGGTTCCTGGTTTCCCTGCAGCTCTGAAGAGAATGTTAGCAAAGAAGTAATCGGGACAGTGCAAACAGTACTCAAAGACAGGGAGAGCAAGCTCTCTCTTGGCACTTTGGATGTGGGACATACAGCGAGATGTTTGCTGCTTTTACATTTGGCTGTTGGGAGATTTACAGCACAAAGATATCTAGTTGATTTGAAGCAGTTCCGAGAAAGTCTAAGCATAATCCTCACTTTTCCCCCCTGGCACTTTCCCTGTAGGAGATACCGCAAGACGTTTCTGTATATTGGGCACAGCGCTCTGCAGGGTGTTAGCAGAGACTTTCCCGGGACAGTGAAACCCTATGTCAGAGACACTGAAAAGAAGCCCCAACGTTCCTTCCAGGCACTTTCAGTGTGGGTGCCTTCTCCACGTGGTTCCTGGTTTCACTGCAGCTCTGAAGAGAATGTTAGCAAAGAGGTAATCGGGACAGTGCAAACAGTACTCAAAGACAGGGAGAGCAAGCTCTACATTACTCTCTTGGCACTTTGGATGTGGGACATACAGCGAGATGTTTGCTGCTTTTGCGTTTGGCTGTTGGGAGATTTACAGCACAAAGATATCCAGTTGATTTGAAGCAGTTCCGAGAAAGTCTAAGCATAATCCTCACTTTTCCCTCCTGGCACTTTCCATGTGGGAGATATAGCAGGATGTATATTGGTTTTAGGAACTGTCCCCGGACAGTGTGGGCAGAAAAGTTCCTGGCTCCTTGAATGCCGTTTCTGGAGACAGTGCGATCAGTGTGGGAGATATGTCAAGATGTGTGTTGGTTTTGAGGACGGCTTTCTGGAGAGTCTTAGCAAAGAGGTCACAGGGATAATCAGAGCAATTCTCAGAGACACTGAGAACAAGGTCGACAATTCCTCCTGGCACTTTCCCTGTAGGAGATGCTGCAAGACGTTTCTGTATATTGGGCACAGCACTCTGCAGGGTGTTAGCAGAGACTTTCCCGGGACAGTGAAACCCTATGTCAGAGACACTGAGAAGAAGCCCCAAAGTTCCTTCCAGGCACTTTCAGTGTGGGTGCCTTCTCCACGTGGTTCCTGGTTTCACTGCAGCTCTGAAGAGAATGTTAGCAAAGAGGTAATCGGGACAGTGCAAACAGTACTCAAAGACAGGGAGAGCAAGCTCTCTCTTGGCACTTTGGATGTGGGACATACAGCGAGATGTTTGCTGCTTTTGCGTTTGGCTGTTGGGAGATTTACAGCACAAAGATATCTAGTTGATTTGAAGCAGTTCCGAGAAAGTCTAAGCATAATCCTCACTTTTCCCTCCTGGCACTTTCCCTGCAGGGGATACCGCAAGACGTTTCTGTATATTGGGCACAGCGCTCTGCAGGGTGTTAGCAGAGACTTTCCCGGGACAGTGAAACCCTATGTAAGAGACACTGAAAAGAAGCCCCAACGTTCCTTCCAGGCACTTTCAGTGTGGGTGCCTTCTCCACGTGGTTCCTGGTTTCACTGCAGCTCTGAAGAGAATGTTAGCAAAGAGGTAATCGGGACAGTGCAAACAGTACTCAAAGACAGGGAGAGCAAGCTCTACATTACTCTCTTGGCACTTTGGATGTGGGACATACAGCGAGATGTTTGCTGCTTTTGCGTTTGGCTGTTGGGAGATTTACAGCACAAAGATATCCAGTTGATTTGAAGCAGTTCCGAGAAAGTCTAAGCATAATCCTCACTTTTCCCTCCTGGCACTTTCCATGTGGGAGATATAGCAGGATGTATATTGGTTTTAGGAACTCTCCCCGGACAGTGTGGGCAGAAAAGTTCCTGGCTCCTTGAATGCCGTTTCTGGAGACAGTGCGATCAGTGTGGGAGATATGTCAAGATGTGTGTTGGTTTTGAGGACGGCTTTCTGGAGAGTCTTAGCAAAGAGATCACAGGGATAATCAGAGCAATTCTCAGAGACACTGAGAACAAGGTCGACAATTCCTCCTGGCACTTTCCCTGTAGGAGATACTGCAAGACGTTTCTGTATATTGGGCACAGCACTCTGCAGGGTGTTAGCAGAGACTTTCCCGGGACAGTGAAACCCTATGTCAGAGACACTGAGAAGAAGCCCCAAAGTTCCCTCCAGGCACTTTCAGTGTGGGTGCCTTCTCCACGTGGTTCCTGGTTTCAGTGCAGCTCTAAAGAGAATGTTAGCAAAGAGGTAATCGGGACAGTGCAAACAGTACTCAAAGACAGGGAGAGCAAGCTCTCTCTTGGCACTTTGGATGTGGGACATACAGCGAGATGTTTGCTGCTTTTACATTTGGCTGTTGGGAGATTTACAGCACAAAGATATCTAGTTGATTTGAAGCAGTTCCGAGAAAGTCTAAGCATAATCCTCACTTTTCCCCCCTGGCACTTTCCCTGTAGGAGATACCGCAAGACGTTTCTGTATATTGGGCACAGCGCTCTGCAGGGTGTTAGTAGAGACTTTCCCGGGACAGTGAAACTCTATATCAGAGACACTGAGAAGAAGCCCCAACGTTCCTTCCAGGCACTTTCAGTGTGGGTGCCTTCTCCACGTGGTTCCTGGTTTCCCTGCAGCTCTAAAGAGAATGTTAGCAAAGAGGTAATCGGGACAGTGCAAACAGTACTCAAAGACAGGGAGAGCAAGCTCTCTCTTGGCACTTTGGATGTGGGACATACAGCGAGATGTTTGCTGCTTTTACATTTGGCTGTTGGGAGATTTACAGCACAAAGATATCTAGTTGATTTGAAGCAGTTCAGAGAAAGTCTAAGCATAATCCTCACTTTTCCCTCCTGGCACTTTCCCTGTAGGAGATACCGCAAGACGTTTCTGTATATTGGGCACAGCGCTCTGCAGGGTGTTAGCAGAGACTTTCCCGGGACAGTGAAACCCTATGTCAGAGACACTGAAAAGAAGCCCCAACGTTCCTTCCAGGCACTTTCAGTGTGGGTGCCTTCTCCACGTGGTTCCTGGTTTCACTGCAGCTCTGAAGAGAATGTTAGCAAAGAGGTAATCGAGACAGTGCAAACAGTACTCAAAGACAGGGAGAGCAAGCTCTACATTACTCTCTTGGCACTTTGGATGTGGGACATACAGCGAGATGTTTGCTGCTTTTGCGTTTGGCTGTTGGGAGATTTACAGCACAAAGATATTTAGTTGATTTGAAGCAGTTCCGAGAAAGTCTAAGCATAATCCTCACTTTTCCCTCCTGGCACTTTCCATGTGGGAGATATAGCAGGATGTATATTGGTTTTAGGAACTGTCCCCGGACAGTGTGGGCAGAAAAGTTCCTGGCTCCTTGAATGCCGTTTCTGGAGACAGTGCGATCAGTGTGGGAGATATGTCAAGATGTGTGTTGGTTTTGAGGACGGCTTTCTGGAGAGTCTTAGCAAAGAGGTCACAGGGATAATCAGAGCAATTCTCAGAGACACTGAGAACAAGGTCGACAATTCCTCCTGGCACTTTCCCTGTAGGAGATACTGCAAGACGTTTCTGTATATTGGGCACAGCGCTCTGCAGGGTGTTAGCAGAGACTTTCCCGGGACAGTGAAACCCTATGTCAGAGACACTGAGAAGAAGCCCCAAAGTTCCCTCCAGGCACTTTCACTGTGGGTGCCTTCTCCACGTGGTTCCTGGTTTCCCTGCAGCTCTGAAGAGAATGTTAGCAAAGAGGTAATCGGGACAGTGCAAACAGTACTCAAAGACAGGGAGAGCAAGCTCTCTCTTGGCACTTTGGATGTGGGACATACAGCGAGATGTTTGCTGCTTTTACATTTGGCTGTTGGGAGATTTACAGCACAAAGATATCTAGTTGATTTGAAGCAGTTCCGAGAAAGTCTAAGCATAATCCTCACTTTTCCCCCCTGGCACTTTCCCTGTAGGAGATACCGCAAGACGTTTCTGTATATTGGGCACAGCGCTCTGCAGGGTGTTAGCAGAGACTTTCCCGGGACAGTGAAACCCTATGTCAGAGACACTGAAAAGAAGCTCCAACGTTCCTTCCAGGCACTTTCAGTGTGAGTGCCTTCTCCACGTGGTTCCTGGTTTCACTGCAGCTCTGAAGAGAATGTTAGCAAAGAGGTAATCGGGACAGTGCAAACAGTACTCAAAGACAGGGAGAGCAAGCTCTCTCTTGGCACTTTGGATGTGGGACATACAGCGAGATGTTTGCTGCTTTTACATTTGGCTGTTGGGAGGTTTACAGCACAAAGATATCTAGTTGATTTGAAGCAGTTCCGAGAAAGTCTAAGCATAATCCTCACTTTTCCCTCCTGGCACTTTCCCTGTAGGAGATACCGCAAGACGTTTCTGTATATTGGGCACAGCGCTCTGCAGGGTGTTAGCAGAGACTTTCCCGGGACAGTGAAACCCTATGTCAGAGACACTGAGAAGAAGCCCCAATGTTCCCTCCAGGCACTTTCAGTGTGGGTGCCTTCTCCACGTGGTTCCTGGTTTCACTGCAGCTCTGAAGAGAATGTTAGCAAAGAGGTAATCAAGACAGTGCAAACAGTACTCAAAGACAGGGAGAGCAAGCTCTACATTACTCTCTTGGCACTTTGGATGTGGGACATACAGCGAGATGTTTGCTGCTTTTGCATTTTTCTGTTGGGAGATTTACAGCACAAAGATATCCAGTTGATTTGAAGCAGTTCAGAGAAAGTCTAAGCATAATCCTCACTTTTCCCTCCTGGCACTTTCCATGTGGGAGATATAGCAGGATGTATATTGGTTTTAGGAACTGTCCCCGGACAGTGTGGGCAGAAAAGTTCCTGGCTCCTTGAATGCTGTTTCTGGAGACAGTGCGATCAGTGTGGGAGATATGTCAAGATGTGTGTTGGTTTTGAGGACAGCTTTCTGGAGAGTCTTAGCAAAGAGGTCACAGGGATAATCAGAGCAATTCTCAGAGACACTGAGAACAAGGTCGAGAATTCCTCCTGGCACTTTCCCTGTAGGAGATACCGCAAGACATTTCTGTATTTTGGGCACAGCGCTCTGCAGGGTGTTAGCAGAGACTTTCCCGGGACAGTGAAACCCTATGTCAGAGACACTGAGAAGAAGCCCCAAAGTTCCCTCCAGGCACTTTCACTGTGGGTGCCTTTTCCACGTGGTTCCTGGTTTCCCTGCAGCTCTGAAGAGAATGTTAGCAAAGAGGTAATCGGGACAGTGCAAACAGTACTCAAAGACAGGGAGAGCAAGCTCTCTCTTGGCACTTTGGATGTGGGACATACAGCGAGATGTTTGCTGCTTTTGCGTTTGGCTGTTGGGAGATTTACAGCACAAAGATATCCAGTTGATTTGAAGCAGTTCCGAGAAAGTCTAAGCATAATCCTCACTTTTCCCTCCTGGCACTTTCCCTGTAGGGGATACCGCAAGACGTTTCTGTATATTGGGCACAGCGCTCTGCAGGGTGTTAGCAGAGACTTTCCCGGGACAGTGAAACCCTATGTCAGAGACACTGAAAAGAAGCCCCAAAGTTCCTTCCAGGCACTTTCAGAGTTGGTGCCTTCTCCACGTGGTTCCTGGTTTCACTGCAGCTCTGAAGAGAATGTTAGCAAAGAGGTAATCGGGACAGTGCAAACAGTACTCAAAGACAGGGAGAGCAAGCTCTCTCTTGGCACTTTGGATGTGGGACATACAGCGAGATGTTTGCTGCTTTTATATTTGGCTGTTGGGAGGTTTACAGCACAAAGATATCTAGTTGATTTGAAGCAGTTCCGAGAAAGTCTAAGCATAATCCTCACTTTTCCCTCCTGGCACTTTCCCTGTAGGAGATACCGCAAGACGTTTCCGTATATTGGGCACAGCGCTCTGCAGGGTGTTAGCAGAGACTTTCCCGGGACAGTGAAACCCTATGTCAGAGACACTGAGAAGAAGCCCCAATGTTCCCTCCAGGCACTTTCAGTGTGGGTGCCTTCTCCACGTGGTTCCTTGTTTCCCTGCAGCTCTGAAGAGAATGTTAGCAAAGAGGTAATCGGGACAGTGCAAACAGTACTCAAAGACAGGGAGAGCAAGCTCTACATTACTCTCTTGGCACTTTGGATGTGGGACATACAGCGAGATGTTTGCTGCTTTTGCATTTGGCTGTTGGGAGATTTACAGCACAAAGATATCCAGTTGATTTGAAGCAGTTCCGAGAAAGTCTAAGCATAATCCTCACTTTTCCCTCCTGGCACTTTCCATGTGGGAGATATAGCAGGATTTATATTGGTTTTAGGAACTGTCCCCGGACAGTGTGGGCAGAAAAGTTCCTGGCTCCTTGAATGCTGTTTCTGGAGACAGTGCGATCAGTGTGGGAGATATGTCAAGATGTGTGTTGGTTTTGAGGACGGCTTTCTGGAGAGTCTTAGCAAAGAGGTCACAGGGATAATCAGAGCAATTCTCAGAGACACTGAGAACAAGGTCGACAATTCCTCCTGGCACTTTCCCTGTAGGAGATACCGCAAGACATTTCTGTATATTGGGCACAGCGCTCTGCAGGGTGTTAGCAGAGACTTTCCCGGGACAGTGAAACCCTATGTCAGAGACACTGAGAAGAAGCCCCAAAGTTCCCTCCAGGCACTTTCAGTGTGGGTGCCTTTTCCACGTGGTTCCTGGTTTCCCTGCAGCTCTGAAGAGAATGTTAGCAAAGAGGTAATCGGGACAGTGCAAACAGTACTCAAAGACAGGGAGAGCAAGCTCTCTCTTGGCACTTTGGATGTGGGACATACAGCGAGATGTTTGCTGCTTTTGCGTTTGGCTGTTGGGAGATTTACAGCACAAAGATATCTAGTTGATTTGAAGCAGTTCCGAGAAAGTCTAAGCATAATCCTCACTTTTCCCTCCTGGCACTTTCCCTATAGGGGATACCGCAAGACGTTTCTGTATATTGGGCACAGCGCTCTGCAGGGTGTTAGCAGAGACTTTCCCGGGACAGTGAAACCCTATGTCAGAGACACTGAAAAGAAGCCCCAAAGTTCCTTCCAGGCACTTTCAGAGTTGGTGCCTTCTCCACGTGGTTCCTGGTTTCACTGCAGCTCTGAAGAGAATGTTAGCAAAGAGGTAATCGGGACAGTGCAAACAGTACTCAAAGACAGGGAGAGCAAGCTCTCTCTTGGCACTTTGGATGTGGGACATACAGCGAGATGTTTGCTGCTTTTACATTTGGCTGTTGGGAGGATTACAGCACAAAGATATCTAGTTGATTTGAAGCAGTTCAGAGAAAGTCTAAGCATAATCCTCACTTTTCCCTCCTGGCACTTTCCCTGTAGGAGATACCGCAAGACGTTTCTGTATATTGGGCACAGCGCTCTGCAGGGTGTTAGCAGAGACTTTCCCGGGACAGTGAAACCCTATGTCAGAGACACTGAAAAGAAGCCCCAACGTTCCTTCCAGGCACTTTCAGTGTGGGTGCCTTCTCCACGTGGTTCCTGGTTTCACTGCAGCTCTGAAGAGAATGTTAGCAAAGAGGTAATCGAGAGAGTGCAAACAGTACTCAAAGACAGGGAGAGCAAGCTCTACATTACTCTCTTGGCACTTTGGATGTGGGACATACAGCGAGATGTTTGCTGCTTTTGCGTTTGGCTGTTGGGAGATTTACAGCACAAAGATATTTAGTTGATTTGAAGCAGTTCCGAGAAAGTCTAAGCATAATTCTCACTTTTCCCTCCTGGCACTTTCCATGTGGGAGATATAGCAGGATGTATATTGGTTTTAGGAACTGTCCCCGGACAGTGTGGGCAGAAAAGTTCCTGGCTCCTTGAATGCCGTTTCTGGAGACAGTGCGATCAGTGTGGGAGATATGTCAAGATGTGTGTTGTTTTGAGGACGGCTTTCTGGAGAGTCTTAGCAAAGAGGTCACAGGGATAATCAGAGCAATTCTCAGAGACACTGAGAACAAGGTCGACAATTCCTCCTGGCACTTTCCCTGTAGGAGATACTGCAAGACGTTTCTGTATATTGGGCACAGCGCTCTGCAGGGTGTTAGCAGAGACTTTCCCGGGACAGTGAAACCCTATGTCAGAGACACTGAGAAGAAGCCCCAAAGTTCCCTCCAGGCACTTTCACTGTGGGTGCCTTCTCCACGTGGTTCCTGGTTTCCCTGCAGCTCTGAAGAGAATGTTAGCAAAGAGGTAATCGGGACAGTGCAAACAGTACTCAAAGACAGGGAGAGCAAGCTCTCTCTTGGCACTTTGGATGTGGGACATACAGCGAGATGTTTGCTGCTTTTACATTTGGCTGTTGGGAGATTTACAGCACAAAGATATCTAGTTGATTTGAAGCAGTTCCGAGAAAGTCTAAGCATAATCCTCACTTTTCCCCCCTGGCACTTTCCCTGTAGGAGATACCGCAAGACGTTTCTGTATATTGGGCACAGCGCTCTGCAGGGTGTTAGCAGAGACTTTCCCGGGACAGTGAAACCCTATGTCAGAGACACTGAAAAGAAGCTCCAACGTTCCTTCCAGGCACTTTCAGTGTGAGTGCCTTCTCCACGTGGTTCCTGGTTTCACTGCAGCTCTGAAGAGAATGTTAGCAAAGAGGTAATCGGGACAGTGCAAACAGTACTCAAAGACAGGGAGAGCAAGCTCTCTCTTGGCACTTTGGATGTGGGACATACAGCGAGATGTTTGCTGCTTTTACATTTGGCTGTTGGGAGGTTTACAGCACAAAGATATCTAGTTGATTTGAAGCAGTTCCGAGAAAGTCTAAGCATAATCCTCACTTTTCCCTCCTGGCACTTTCCCTGTAGGAGATACCGCAAGACGTTTCTGTATATTGGGCACAGCGCTCTGCAGGGTGTTAGCAGAGACTTTCCCGGGACAGTGAAACCCTATGTCAGAGACACTGAGAAGAAGCCCCAATGTTCCCTCCAGGCACTTTCAGTGTGGGTGCCTTCTCCACGTGGTTCCTGGTTTCCCTGCAGCTCTGAAGAGAATGTTAGCAAAGAGGTAATCAAGACAGTGCAAACAGTACTCAAAGACAGGGAGAGCAAGCTCTCTCTTGGCACTTTGGATGTGGGACATACAGCGAGATGTTTGCTGCTTTTGCGTTTGGCTGTTGGGAGATTTACAGCACAAAGATATCCAGTTGATTTGAAGCAGTTCCGAGAAAGTCTAAGCATAATCCTCACTTTTCCCTCCTGGCACTTTCCCTGTAGGGGATACCGCAAGACGTTTCTGTATATTGGGCACAGCGCTCTGCAGGGTGTTAGCAGAGACTTTCCCGGGACAGTGAAACCCTATGTCAGAGACACTGAAAAGAAGCCCCAAAGTTCCTTCCAGGCACTTTCAGAGTTGGTGCCTTCTCCACGTGGTTCCTGGTTTCACTGCAGCTCTGAAGAGAATGTTAGCAAAGAGGTAATCGGGACAGTGCAAACAGTACTCAAAGACAGGGAGAGCAAGCTCTCTCTTGGCACTTTGGATGTGGGACATACAGCGAGATGTTTGCTGCTTTTATATTTGGCTGTTGGGAGGTTTACAGCACAAAGATATCTAGTTGATTTGAAGCAGTTCCGAGAAAGTCTAAGCATAATCCTCACTTTTCCCTCCTGGCACTTTCCCTGTAGGAGATACCGCAAGACGTTTCCGTATATTGGGCACAGCGCTCTGCAGGGTGTTAGCAGAGACTTTCCCGGGACAGTGAAACCCTATGTCAGAGACACTGAGAAGAAGCCCCAATGTTCCCTCCAGGCACTTTCAGTGTGGGTGCCTTCTCCACGTGGTTCCTTGTTTCCCTGCAGCTCTGAAGAGAATGTTAGCAAAGAGGTAATCGGGACAGTGCAAACAGTACTCAAAGACAGGGAGAGCAAGCTCTACATTACTCTCTTGGCACTTTGGATGTGGGACATACAGCGAGATGTTTGCTGCTTTTGCATTTGGCTGTTGGGAGATTTACAGCACAAAGATATCCAGTTGATTTGAAGCAGTTCCGAGAAAGTCTAAGCATAATCCTCACTTTTCCCTCCTGGCACTTTCCATGTGGGAGATATAGCAGGATTTATATTGGTTTTAGGAACTGTCCCCGGACAGTGTGGGCAGAAAAGTTCCTGGCTCCTTGAATGCTGTTTCTGGAGACAGTGCGATCAGTGTGGGAGATATGTCAAGATGTGTGTTGGTTTTGAGGACGGCTTTCTGGAGAGTCTTAGCAAAGAGGTCACAGGGATAATCAGAGCAATTCTCAGAGACACTGAGAACAAGGTCGACAATTCCTCCTGGCACTTTCCCTGTAGGAGATACCGCAAGACATTTCTGTATATTGGGCACAGCGCTCTGCAGGGTGTTAGCAGAGACTTTCCCGGGACAGTGAAACCCTATGTCAGAGACACTGAGAAGAAGCCCCAAAGTTCCCTCCAGGCACTTTCAGTGTGGGTGCCTTTTCCACGTGGTTCCTGGTTTCCCTGCAGCTCTGAAGAGAATGTTAGCAAAGAGGTAATCGGGACAGTGCAAACAGTACTCAAAGACAGGGAGAGCAAGCTCTCTCTTGGCACTTTGGATGTGGGACATACAGCGAGATGTTTGCTGCTTTTGCGTTTGGCTGTTGGGAGATTTACAGCACAAAGATATCTAGTTGATTTGAAGCAGTTCCGAGAAAGTCTAAGCATAATCCTCACTTTTCCCTCCTGGCACTTTCCCTATAGGGGATACCGCAAGACGTTTCTGTATATTGGGCACAGCGCTCTGCAGGGTGTTAGCAGAGACTTTCCCGGGACAGTGAAACCCTATGTCAGAGACACTGAAAAGAAGCCCCAAAGTTCCCTCCAGGCACTTTCAGAGTTGGTGCCTTCTCCACGTGGTTCCTGGTTTCACTGCAGCTCTGAAGAGAATGTTAGCAAAGAGGTAATCGGGACAGTGCAAACAGTACTCAAAGACAGGGAGAGCAAGCTCTCTCTTGGCACTTTGGATGTGGGACATACAGCGAGATGTTTGCTGCTTTTACATTTGGCTGTTGGGAGGATTACAGCACAAAGATATCTAGTTGATTTGAAGCAGTTCCGAGAAAGTCTAAGCATAATCCTCACTTTTCCCTCCTGGCACTTTCCCTGTAGGAGATACCGCAAGACGTTTCTGTATATTGGGCACAGCGCTCTGCAGGGTGTTAGCAGAGACTTTCCCGGGACAGTGAAACCCTATGTCAGAGACACTGAGAAGAAGCCCCAGTGTTCCCTCCAGGCACTTTCAGTGTGGGTGCCTTCTCCACGTGGTTCCTGGTTTCACTGCAGCTCTGAAGAGAATGTTAGCAAAGAGGTAACCGGGACAGTGCAAACAGTACTCAAAGACAGGGAGAGCAAGCTCTACATTACTCTCTTGGCACTTTGGATGTGGGACATACAGCGAGATGTTTGCTGCTTTTGCGTTTGGCTGTTGGGAGATTTACAGCACAAAGATATCCAGTTGATTTGAAGCAGTTCCGAGAAAGTCTAAGCATAATCCTCACTTTTCCCTCCTGGCACTTTCCATGTGGGAGATATAGCAGGATGTATATTGGTTTTAGGAACTGTCCCCGGACAGTGTGGGCAGAAAAGTTCCTGGCTCCTTGAATGCTGTTTCTGGAGACAGTGCGATCAATGTGGGAGATATGTCAAGATGTGTGTTGGTTTTGAGGACGGCTTTCTGGAGAGTCTTAGCAAAGAGGTCACAGGGATAATCAGAGCAATTCTCAGAGACACTGAGAACAAGGTCGACATATCCTCCTGGCACTTTCCCTGTAGGAGACACTGCAAGACGTTTCTGTATATTGGGCACAGCGCTCTGCAGGGTGTTAGCAGAGACTTTCCCGGGACAGTGAAACCCTATGTCAGAGACACTGAGAAGAAGCCCCAATGTTCCCTCCAGGCACTTTCAGTGTGGGTGCCTTCTCCACGTGGTTCCTGGTTTCACTGCAGCTCTGAAGAGAATGTTAGCAAAGAGGTAATCGGGACAGTGCAAACAGTACTCAAAGACAGGGAGAGCAAGCTCTCTCTTGGCACTTTGGATGTGGGACATACAGCGAGATGTTTGCTGCTTTTACATTTGGCTGTTGGGAGATTTACAGCACAAAGATATCTAGTTGATTTGAAGCAGTTCCGAGAAAGTCTAAGCATAATCCTCACTTTTCCCTCCTGGCACTTTCCCTGTAGGGGATACCGCAAGACGTTTCTGTATATTGGGCACAGCGCTCTGCAGGGTGTTAGCAGAGACTTTCCCGGGACAGTGAAACCCTATATCAGAGACACTGAGAAGAAGCCCCATCGTTCCTTCCAGGCATTTTCAGTGTGGGTGCCTTCTCCACGTGGTTCCTGGTTTCACTGCATCTCTGAAGAGAATGTTAGCAAAGAGGTAATCGGGACAGTGCAAACAGTACTCAAAGACAGGGAGAGCAAGCTCTACATTACTCTCTTGGCACTTTGGATGTGGGACATACAGCGAGATGTTTGCTGCTTTTGCCTTTGGCTGTTGGGAGATTTACAGCACAAAGATATCCAGTTGATTTGAAGCAGTTCCGAGAAAGTCTAAGCATAATCCTCACTTTTCCCACCTGGCACTTTCCCTGTATGGGATACCGCAAGACGTTTCTGTATATTGGGCACAGCGCTCTGCAGGGTGTTAGCAGAGACTTTCCCGGGACAGTGAAACCCTATGTCAGAGACACTGAAAAGAAGCTCCAACGTTCCTTCCAGGCACTTTCAGTGTGGGTGCCTTCTCCACGTGGTTCCTGGTTTCAGTGCAGCTCTGAAGAGAATGTTAGCAAAGAGGTAATCGGGACAGTGCAAACAGTACTCAAAGACAGGGAGAGCAAGCTCTCTCTTGGCACTTTGGATGTGGGACATACAGCGAGATGTTTGCTGCTTTTGCGTTTGGCTGTTGGGAGATTTACAGCACAAAGATATCCAGTTGATTTGAAGCAGTTCCGAGAAAGTCTAAGCATAATCCTCACTTTTCCCTCCTGGCACTTTCCCTGTAGGAGATACCGCAAGACGTTTCTGTATATTGGGCACAGCGCTCTGCAGGGTGTTAGCAGAGACTTTCCCGGGACAGTGAAACCCTATGTCAGAGACACTGAGAAGAAGCCCCAATGTTCCCTCCAGGCACTTTCAGTGTGGGTGCCTTCTCCACGTGGTTCCTGGTTTCCCTGCAGCTCTGAAGAGAATGTTAGCAAAGAGGTAATCGGGACAGTGCAAACAGTACTCAAAGACAGGGAGAGCATGCTCTACATTACTCTCTTGGCACTTTGGATGTGGGACATACAGCGAGATGTTTGCTGCTTTTGCGTTTGGCTGTTGGGAGATTTACAGCACAAAGATATCCAGTTGATTTGAAGCAGTTCCGAGAAAGTCTAAGCATAATCCTCACTTTTCCCTCCTGGCACTTTCCCTGTAGGGGATACCGCAAGACGTTTCTGTATATTGGGCACAGCGCTCTGCAGGGTGTTAGCAGAGACTTTCCCGGGACAGTGAAACCCTATGTCAGAGACACTGAGAAGAAGCCCCAACGTTCCTTCCAGGCACTTTCAGTGTGGGTGCCTTCTCCACGTGGTTCCTGGTTTCCCTGCAGCTCTGAAGAGAATGTTAGCAAAGAGGTAATCAGACAGTGCAAACAGTACTCAAAGACAGGGAGAGCATGCTCTACATTACTCTCTTGGCACTTTGGATGTGGGACATACAGCGAGATGTTTGCTGCTTTTGCATTTGGCTGTTGGGAGATTTACAGCACAAAGATATCCAGTTGATTTGAAGCAGTTCAGAGAAAGTCTAAGCATAATCCTCACTTTTCCCTCCTGGCACTTTCCATGTGGGAGATATAGCAGGATGTATATTGGTTTTAGGAACTGTCCCCGGTAAGTGTGGGCAGAAAAGTTCCTGGCTCCTTGAATGCCGTTTCTGGAGACAGTGCGATCAATGTGGGAGATATGTCAAGATGTGTGTTGGTTTTGAGGACGGCTTTCTGGAGAGTCTTAGCAAAGAGGTCACAGGGATAATCAGAGCAATTCTCAGAGACACTGAGAACAAGGTCGACATATCCTCCTGGCACTTTCCATGTAGGAGACACTGCAAGACGTTTCTGTATATTGGGCACAGCACTCTGCAGGGTGTTAGCAGAGACTTTCCCGGGACAGTGAAACCCTATGTCAGAGACACTGAGAAGAAGACCCAATGTTCCCTCCAGGCACTTTCAGTGTGGGTGCCTTCTCCACGTGGTTCCTGGTTTCAGTGCAGCTCTGAAGAGAATGTTAGCAAAGAGGTAATCGGGACAGTGCAAACAGTACTCAAAGACAGGGAGAGCAATCTCTATATTACTCTCTTGGCACTTTGGATGTGGGACATACAGCGAGATGTTTGCTGCTTTTGCGTTTGGCTGTTGGGAGATTTACAGCACAAAGATATCCAGTTGATTTGAAGCAGTTCAGAGAAAGTCTAAGCATAATCCTCACTTTTCCCTCCTGGCACTTTCCCTGTAGGGGATACCGCAAGACGTTTCTGTATATTGGGCACAGCGCTCTGCAGGGTGTTAGCAGAGACTTTCCCGGGACAGTGAAACCCTATGTCAGAGACACTGAGAAGAAGCCCCAACGTTCCTTCCAGGCACTTTCAGTGTGGGTGCCTTCTCCACGTGGTTCCTGGTTTCCCTGCAGCTCTGAAGAGAATGTTAGCAAAGAGGTAATCAGACAGTGCAAACAGTACTCAAAGACAGGGAGAGCATGCTCTACATTACTCTCTTGGCACTTTGGATGTGGGACATACAGCGAGATGTTTGCTGCTTTTGCGTTTGGCTGTTGGGAGATTTACAGCACAAAGATATCCAGTTGATTTGAAGCAGTTCCGAGAAAGTCTAAGCATAATCCTCACTTTTCCCTCCTGGCACTTTCCATGTGGGAGATATAGCAGGATGTATATTGGTTTTAGGAACTGTCCCCGGACAGTGTGGGCAGAAAAGTTCCTGGCTCCTTGAATGCTGTTTCTGGAGACAGTGCGATCAATGTGGGAGATATGTCAAGATGTGTGTTGGTTTTGAGGACGGCTTTCTGGAGAGTCTTAGCAAAGAGGTCACAGGGATAATCAGAGCAATTCTCAGAGACACTGAGAACAAGGTCGACAATTCCTCCTGGCACTTTCCCTGTAGGAGATACTGGAAGACGTCTCTGTATATTGGGCACAGCACTCTGAAGGGTGTTAGCAGAGACTTTCCCGGGACAGTGAAACCCTATGTCAGACACACTGAGAAGAAGCCCCAACGTTCCCTCCAGGCACTTTCAGTGTGGGTGCCTTCTCCACGTGGTTCCTGGTTTCCCTGCAGCTCTGAAGAGAATGTTAGCAAAGAGGTAATCAGACAGTGCAAACAGTACTCAAAGACAGGGAGAGCATGCTCTACATTACTCTCTTGGCACTTTGGATGTGGGACATACAGCGAGATGTTTGCTGCTTTTGCGTTTGGCTGTTGGGAGATTTACAGCACAAAGATATCCAGTTGATTTGAAGCAGTTCAGAGAAAGTCTAAGCATAATCCTCACTTTTCCCTCCTGGCAATTTCCCTGTAGGGGATACCGCAAGACGTTTCTGTATATTGGGCACAGCGCTCTGCAGGGTGTTAGCAGAGACTTTCCCGGGACAGTGAAACCCTATGTCAGAGACACTGAGAAGAAGCCCCAACGTTCCTTCCAGGCACTTTCAGTGTGGGTGCCTTCTCCACGTGGTTCCTGGTTTCCCTGCAGCTCTGAAGAGAATGTTAGCAAAGAGGTAATCAGACAGTGCAAACAGTACTCAAAGACAGGGAGAGCATGCTCTACATTACTCTCTTGGCACTTTGGATGTGGGACATACAGCGAGATGTTTGCTGCTTTTGCATTTGGCTGTTGGGAGATTTACAGCACAAAGATATCCAGTTGATTTGAAGCAGTTCAGAGAAAGTCTAAGCATAATCCTCACTTTTCCCTCCTGGCACTTTCCATGTGGGAGATATAGCAGGATGTATATTGGTTTTAGGAACTGTCCCCGGTAAGTGTGGGCAGAAAATTTCCTGGCTCCTTGAATGCCATTTCTGGAGACAGTGCGATCAATGTGGGAGATATGTCAAGATGTGTGTTGGTTTTGAGGACGGCTTTCTGGAGAGTCTTAGCAAAGAGGTCACAGGGATAATCAGAGCAATTCTCAGAGACACTGAGAACAAGGTCGACATATCCTCCTGGCACTTTCCCTGTAGGGGATACCGCAAGACGTTTCTGTATATTGGGCACAGCGCTCTGCAGGGTGTTAGCAGAGACTTTCCCGGGACAGTGAAACCCTATGTCAGAGACACTGAGAAGAAGCCCCAGTGTTCCCTCCAGGCACTTTCAGTGTGGGTGCCTTCTCCACGTGGTTCCTGGTTTCACTGCAGCTCTGAAGAGAATGTTAGCAAAGAGGTAATCGGGACAGTGCAAACAGTACTCAAAGACAGGGAGAGCAAGCTCTACATTACTCTCTTGGCACTTTGGATGTGGGACATACAGCGAGATGTTTGCTGCTTTTGCGTTTGGCTGTTGGGAGATTTACAGCACAAAGATATCCAGTTGATTTGAAGCAGTTCCGAGAAAGTCTAAGCATAATCCTCACTTTTCCCTCCTGGCACTTTCCATGTGGGAGATATAGCAGGATGTATATTGGTTTTAGGAACTGTCCCCGGTAAGTGTGGGCAGAAAAGTTCCTGGCTCCTTGAATGCTGTTTCTGGAGACAGTGCGATCAATGTGGGAGATATGTCAAGATGTGTGTTGGTTTTGAGGACGGCTTTCTGGAGAGTCTTAGCAAAGAGGTCACAGGGATAATCAGAGCAATTCTCAGAGACACTGAGAACAAGGTCGACATATCCTCCTGGCACTTTCCCTGTAGGAGACACTGCAAGACGTTTCTGTATATTGGGCACAGCGCTCTGCAGGGTGTTAGCAGAGACTTTCCCGGGACAGTGAAACCCTATGTCAGAGACACTGAGAAGAAGCCCCAATGTTCCCTCCAGGCACTTTCAGTGTGGGTGCCTTCTCCACGTGGTTCCTGGTTTCACTGCAGCTCTGAAGAGAATGTTAGCAAAGAGGTAATCGGGACAGTGCAAACAGTACTCAAAGACAGGGAGAGCAAGCTCTCTCTTGGCACTTTGGATGTGGGACATACAGCGAGATGTTTGCTGCTTTTACATTTGGCTGTTGGGAGATTTACAGCACAAAGATATCTAGTTGATTTGAAGCAGTTCCGAGAAAGTCTAAGCATAATCCTCACTTTTCCCTCCTGGCACTTTCCCTGTAGGGGATACCGCAAGACGTTTCTGTATATTGGGCACAGCGCTCTGCAGGGTGTTAGCAGAGACTTTCCCGGGACAGTGAAACCCTATATCAGAGACACTGAGAAGAAGCCCCATCGTTCCTTCCAGGCATTTTCAGTGTGGGTGCCTTCTCCACGTGGTTCCTGGTTTCACTGCATCTCTGAAGAGAATGTTAGCAAAGAGGTAATCGGGACAGTGCAAACAGTACTCAAAGACAGGGAGAGCAAGCTCTACATTACTCTCTTGGCACTTTGGATGTGGGACATACAGCGAGATGTTTGCTGCTTTTACATTTGGCTGTTGGGAGATTTACAGCACAAAGATATCCAGTTGATTTGAAGCAGTTCCGAGAAAGTCTAAGCATAATCCTCACTTTTCCCACCTGGCACTTTCCATGTGGGAGATATAGCAGGATGTATATTGGTTTTAAGGAACTGTCCCCGGACAGTGTGGGCAGAAAAGTTCCTGGCTCCTTGAATGCCGTTTCTGGAGAGAGTGCGAACAACGTGGGAGATATGTCAAGATGTGTGTTGGTTTTGAGGACGGCTTTCTGGAGAGTCTTAGCAAAGAGGTCACAGGGATAATCAGAGCAATTCTCAGAGACACTGAGAACAAGGTCGACATATCCTCCTGGCACTTTCCCTGTAGGAGACACTGCAAGACGTTTCTGTATATTGGGCACAGCGCTCTGCAGGGTGTTAGCAGAGACTTTCCCGGGACAGTGAAACCCTATATCAGAGACACTGAGAAGAAGCCCCAATGTTCCCTCCAGGCACTTTCAGTGTGGGTGCCTTCTCCACGTGGTTCCTGGTTTCCCTGCAGCTCTAAAGAGAATGTTAGCAAAGAGGTAATCGGGACAGTGCAAACAGTACTCAAAGACAGGGAGAGCAAGCTCTACATTACTCTCTTGGCACTTTGGATGTGGGACATACAGTGAGATGTTTGCTGCTTTTGCGTTTGGCTGTTGGGAGATTTACAGCACAAAGATATCCAGTTGATTTGAAGCAGTTCCGAGAAAGTCTAAGCTTTAGAACAGG
Source organism: Chroicocephalus ridibundus (assembly GCF_963924245.1). NCBI lineage: Eukaryota > Metazoa > Chordata > Aves > Charadriiformes > Laridae > Chroicocephalus > Chroicocephalus ridibundus. The sequence goes on along the minus strand of NW_026961382.1, from coordinate 729,570 downwards.
GCACAGTTTTCCCTGCTGGCTCTTTGGGCGTGGGACCAATCTCCACCCATATGGCCATTTTTATGCCTGGCGCGGCGCCAAGTGGGAAAGGGTGGTTTTGAGGCTGAAGGCAGCAGGAAAGCCTGCACCCCCCAGGTCTGTGGGGCCACGCAAGCGGTTCCCAAAGAGCTTTAGAACAAGGCATAGTTTTCCCTGCTGGCTCTTTGGGCGTGGGACCAATCTCCAGACATATGGCCATTTTTGTGCCTGGCGCGGCGCCAAGTGGGAAAGGGTGGTTTTGAGGCTGAAGGCAGCAGGAAAGCCTGCAGCCCCCAGGTGTGTGGGGCTACGCAAGCGGTTCCCAAAGAGCTTTAGAACAAGGCATAGTTTTCCCTGCTGGCTCTTTGGGCGTGGGACCAGTCTACAGACATATGGCCATTTTTGGGCCTGGCGCGGCGCCAAGTGGGAAAGGGTGGTTTTGAGGCTGAAGGCAGCAGGAGAGCTTGCAGCCCCCAGGTCTCTGGGGCTTCGCAAGCGATTCCCAAAGAGCTTTAGTACAAGGCATAGTTTTCCCTGCTGGCTCTTTGGGAAAGGGACCAGTCTCCAGACATATGGCCATTTTTGGGCCTGGCGCGGCGCCAAGTGGGAAAGGGTGGTTTTGAGGCTGAAGGCAGCAGGAAAGCCTGCAGCCCGCAGGTCTGTGGGGCTAAGCAAGCGGTTCCCAAAGAGCTTTAGAACAAGGCATAGTTTTCCCTGCTGGCTCTTTGGGCGTGGGACCAGTCTCCAGACATTTGGCCATTTTTGGGCCTGGCGCGGCGCCAAGTGGGAAAGGGTGGTTTTGAGGCTGAAGGCAGCAGGAGAGCTTGCAGCCCCCAGGTCTCTGGGGCTTCGCAAGCGATTCCCAAAGAGCTTTAGTACAAGGCATAGTTTTCCCTGCTGGCTCTTTGGGAGAGGGACCAGTCTCCAGACATATTGCCATTTTTGGGCCTGGCGCGGGGCCAAGTGGGAAAGGGTGGTTTTGAGGCTGAAGGCAGCAGGAAAGCTAGCAGCCCCCATGTCTGTGGGGCTACGCAAGCGGTTCCCAAAGAGCTTTAGAACAAGGCATAGTATTCCCTGCTGGCTCTTTGGGCGTGGGACCAATCTCAGACATATGGCCGTTTCTGGGCCTGGCGCGGCGCCATGTGGGAAAGGGTGCCTTTGAGGCTGAAGGCAGCAGGAAAGCCTGCAGCCCCTAGGTGTGTGGGGCTACGCAAGCGGTTCCCAAAGAGCTTTAGTACAAGGCATAGTTTTCCCTGCTGGCTCTTTCGGCATGGGACCAACCTCCAGCCATATGGCCATTTTTGGGCCTGGCGTGACGCCATGTGGGAAAGGGTGGTTTTGAGGCTGAAGGTACCAGAAAAGCCTGCAGCCCCCAGGTGTGTGGGGCTACGCAAGTGGTTCCCTAGGAGCTTTAGAACAAGGCATAGTTTTCCCTGCTGGCTCTTTGGACGTGGGACCAGCCTCCAGACATATGGCCATTTTTGGGCCTGGCGCGGGGCCAAGTGGGAAAGGGTGGTTTTGAGGCTGAAGAGAGCAGGAAAGCCTGCAGCCCCCAGGTGTGTGGGGCTACGCAAGCGGTTCCCAAAGAGCTTTAGAACAAGGCATAGTTTTCCCTGCTGGCTCTTTGGGCGTGGGACCAGTCTCCAGACATATGGCCATTATTGGGCCTGGCGCGGCACCAAGAGGGAAAGGGTGGTTTTGAGGCCGAAGGCAGCAGGAAAGCCTGCAGCCCCCAGGTGTGTGGGGCTACGCAAGCGGTTCCCAAAGAGCTTTAGAACAAGGCATAGTTTTCCCTGCTGGCTCTTTGGGCGTGGGACCAACCTCCAGACATATGGCCATTTTTGGGCCTGGCGTGACGCCATGTGGGAAAGGGTAGTTTTGAGGCTTCAGGTGCCAGAAAAACCTGCAACCCCCAGGTGTGTGGGGCTACGCAAGCGGTTCCCAAAGAGCTTTAGAACAAGGCATAGTTTTCCCTGCTGGCTCTTTGGGCGTGGGACCAACCTCCAGACATATGGCCATTTTTGTGCCTGGCGTGACGCCATGTGGGAAAGGGTGGTTTTGAGGCCGAAGGCAGCAGGAAAGCCTGCAGCCCCCAGGTGTGTGGGGCTACGCAAGCGGTTCCCAAAGAGCTTTAGAACAAGGCATAGTTTTCCCAGCTGGCTCTTTGGGCGTGGGACCAGTCTCCAGACATATGGCCATTTTTGGGCCTCGCGCGGGGCCAAGTGGGAAAGGGTGCCTTTGAGGCTGAAGAGAGCAGGAAAGCCTGCAGCCCCCAGGTGTGTGGGGCTACGCAAGCGGTTCCCAAAGAGCTTTAGAACAAGGCATAGTTTTCCCTGCTGGCTCTTTGGGCGTGGGACCAATCTCCAGACATATGGCCATTTTTGTGCCTGGCGTGATGCCATGTGGGAAAGGGTGGTTTTGAGGATGAAGGCAGCAGGAAAGTCTGCAGCACCCACGTCTGTGGGGCTACGCAAGTGGTTCTCTAGGAGCTTTAGAACAAGGCATAGTTTTCCCTGCTGGCTATTTGGGCGTGGGACCAGTCTCCAGACATATTGCCATTATTGGGCCTGGCGCGGCACCAAGTGGGAAAGGGTGGTTTTGAGGCCGAAGGCAGCAGGAAAGTCTGCAGCCCCCAGGTGTGTGGGGCTACGCAAGCGGTTCCCAAAGAGCTTTAGAACAAGGCATAGTTTTCCCTGCTGGCTCTTTGGGCGTGGGACCAGTCTCCAGACATATGGCCATTTTTGTGCCTGGCGTGACACCAAGTGGGAAAGGGTGGTTTTGAGGCTGAAGGCAGCAGGAAAGCCTGCAGCCCCCAGGTGTGTGGGGCTACGCAAGCGGTTCCCAAAGAGCTTTAGAACAAGGCATAGTTTTCCCTGCTGGCTCTTTGGGCGTGGGACCAGTCTCCAGACATATGGCCATTTTTGGGCCTGGCGCAGCGCCAAGTGGGAAAGGTTGTTTTTGAGCCTGAAGGCAGCAGTAAAGCTTGCAGCCCCCAGGTGTGTGGGGCTACGCAAGCGGTTCCCAAAGAGCTTTAGAACAAGGCATAGTTTTCCCTGCTGGCTCTTTGGGCGTGGGACCAATCTCCAGACATATGGCCATTTTTGGGCCTGGCATGACGCCATGTGGGAAAGGGTTGTTTTGAGGCTGAAGGCAGCAGAAAAGCCTGCAGCCCCCAGGTGTGTGGGGCTACGCAAGCGGTTCCCAAAGAGCTTTAGAACAAGGCATAGTTTTCCCTGCTGGCTCTTTGGGCGTGGGACCAGTCTCCAGACATATGGCCATTTTTGGGCCTGGCGCGGGGCCAAGTGGGAAAGGGTGGTTTTGAGGCTGAAGAGAGCAGGAAAGCCTGCAGCCCCCAGGTGTGTGGGGCTACGCAAGCGGTTCCCAAAGAGCTTTAGAACAAGGCATAGTTTTCCCTGCTGGCTCTTTGGACGTGGGACCAGCCTCCAGACATATGGCCATTTTTGGGCCTGGCGCGGGGCCAAGTGGGAAAGGGTGGTTTTGAGGCTGAAGAGAGCAGGAAAGCCTGCAGCCCCCAGGTGTGTGGGGCTACGCAAGCGGTTCCCAAAGAGCTTTAGAACAAGGCATAGTTTTCCCTGCTGGCTCTTTGGGCGTGGGACCAGTCTCCAGACATATGGCCATTATTGGGCCTGGCGCGGCACCAAGAGGGAAAGGGTGGTTTTGAGGCCGAAGGCAGCAGGAAAGCCTGCAGCCCCCAGGTGTGTGGGGCTACGCAAGCGGTTCCCAAAGAGCTTTAGAACAAGGCATAGTTTTCCCTGCTGGCTCTTTGGGCGTGGGACCAACCTCCAGACATATGGCCATTTTTGGGCCTGGCGTGACGCCATGTGGGAAAGGGTAGTTTTGAGGCTTCAGGTGCCAGAAAAACCTGCAACCCCCAGGTGTGTGGGGCTACGCAAGCGGTTCCCAAAGAGCTTTAGAACAAGGCATAGTTTTCCCTGCTGGCTCTTTGGGCGTGGGACCAACCTCCAGACATATGGCCATTTTTGTGCCTGGCGTGACGCCATGTGGGAAAGGGTGGTTTTGAGGCCGAAGGCAGCAGGAAAGCCTGCAGCCCCCAGGTGTGTGGGGCTACGCAAGCGGTTCCCAAAGAGCTTTAGAACAAGGCATAGTTTTCCCAGCTGGCTCTTTGGGCGTGGGACCAGTCTCCAGACATATGGCCATTTTTGGGCCTCGCGCGGGGCCAAGTGGGAAAGGGTGCCTTTGAGGCTGAAGAGAGCAGGAAAGCCTGCAGCCCCCAGGTGTGTGGGGCTACGCAAGCGGTTCCCAAAGAGCTTTAGAACAAGGCATAGTTTTCCCTGCTGGCTCTTTGGGCGTGGGACCAATCTCCAGACATATGGCCATTTTTGTGCCTGGCGTGATGCCATGTGGGAAAGGGTGGTTTTGAGGATGAAGGCAGCAGGAAAGTCTGCAGCACCCACGTCTGTGGGGCTACGCAAGTGGTTCTCTAGGAGCTTTAGAACAAGGCATAGTTTTCCCTGCTGGCTATTTGGGCGTGGGACCAGTCTCCAGACATATTGCCATTATTGGGCCTGGCGCGGCACCAAGTGGGAAAGGGTGGTTTTGAGGCCGAAGGCAGCAGGAAAGTCTGCAGCCCCCAGGTGTGTGGGGCTACGCAAGCGGTTCCCAAAGAGCTTTAGAACAAGGCATAGTTTTCCCTGCTGGCTCTTTCGGCGTGGGACCAGTCTCCAGACATATGGCCATTTTTGTGCCTGGCGTGACACCAAGTGGGAAAGGGTGGTTTTGAGGCTGAAGGCAGCAGGAAAGCCTGCAGCCCCCAGGTGTGTGGGGCTACGCAAGCGGTTCCCAAAGAGCTTTAGAACAAGGCATAGTTTTCCCTGCTGGCTCTTTGGGCGTGGGACCAGTCTCCAGACATATGGCCATTTTTGGGCCTGGCGCAGCGCCAAGTGGGAAAGGTTGTTTTTGAGCCTGAAGGCAGCAGTAAAGCTTGCAGCCCCCAGGTGTGTGGGGCTACGCAAGCGGTTCCCAAAGAGCTTTAGAACAAGGCATAGTTTTCCCTGCTGGCTCTTTGGGCGTGGGACCAATCTCCAGACATATGGCCATTTTTGGGCCTGGCATGACGCCATGTGGGAAAGGGTTGTTTTGAGGCTGAAGGCAGCAGAAAAGCCTGCAGCCCCCAGGTGTGTGGGGCTACGCAAGCGGTTCCCAAAGAGCTTTAGAACAAGGCATAGTTTTCCCTGCTGGCTCTTTGGGCGTGGGACCAGTCTCCAGACATATGGCCATTTTTGGGCCTGGCGTGACGCCATGTGGGAAAGGGTGGTTTTGAGGCTGAAGGCAGCAGGAAAGCCTGCAGCCCCCAGGTGTGTGGGGCTACGCAAGCGGTTCCCAAAGAGCTTTAGAACAAGGCATAGTTTTCCCTGCTGGCTCTTTGGGCGTGGGACCAATCTCCAGACATATGGCCATTTTTCTGCCTGGCGTGACGCCATGTGGGAAAGGGTGGTTTTGAGGCTGGAGGTGCCAGAAAAGCCTGCAGCCCCCAGGTGTGTGGGGCTACGCAAGCGGTTCCCAAAGAGCTTTAGAACAAGGCATAGTTTTCCTTGCTGGCTCTGTGGCCGTGGGACCAGTCTCCAGACATATGGCCATTTTTGGGCCTCGCTCGGGGCCAAGTGGGAAAGGGTGGTTTTGAGGCTGAAGGCAGCAGGAAAGCCTGCAGCCCCCAGGTGTGTGGGGCTACGCAAGCGGTTCCCAAAGAGCTTTAGAACAAGGCATAGTTTTCCCTGCTGGCTCTTTGGGCGTGGGACCAGTCTCCAGACATATGGCCATTTTTGGGCCTGGCGCGGCGCCAAGTGGGAAAGGGTGTTTTTGAGGCTGAAGGCAGCAGGAAAGCTTGCAGCCCCCAGGTGTGTGGGGCTACGCAAGCGGTTCCCAAAGAGCTTTAGAACAAGGCATAGTTTTCCCTGCTGGCTCTTTGGGCGTGGGACCAACCTCCAGACATATGGCCATTTTTGTGCCTGGCGTGACGCCATGTAGGAAAGGGTGGTTTTGAGGCTGAAGGCAGCAGGAAAGCCTGCAGCCCCCAGGTGTGTGGGGCTACGCAAGCGGTTCCCAAAGAGCTTTAGAAAAAGGCATAGTTTTCCCTGCTGGCTCTTTGGGCGTGGGACCAACCTCCAGACATATGGCCATTTTTGTGCCTGGCGCAGCGCCAAGTGGGAAAGGGTGGTTTTTAGTCTGAAGGCAGTAGGAAAGCCTGTACCCCCCAGGTGTGTGGGGCTACGCAAGCGGTTCCCAAAGAGCTTTAGAACAAGGCATAGTTTTCCCTGCTGGCTCTTTGGGCGTGGGACCAATCTCCACACATATGGCCATTTTGTGCCTGTCGTGACACCATGTGGGAAAGGGTGGTTTTGAGGCTGCAGGTGCCAGAAAAGCCTGCAGCCCCCAGGTGTGTGGGGCTACGCAAGCGGTTCCCAAAGAGCTTTAGAACAAGGCATAGTTTTCCCTGCTGGCTCTTTGGGCGTGGGACCAGTCTCCAGACATATGGCCATTTTTGGGCCTGGCGCGGCGCCAAGTGGGAAAGGGTGCCTTTGAGGCTGAAGAGAGCAGGAAAGCCTGCAGCCCCCAGGTGTGTGGGGCTACGCAAGCGGTTCCCAAAGAGCTTTAGAACAAGGCATAGTTTTCCCTGCTGGCTCTTTGGGCGTGGGACCAGTCTCCAGACATATGGCCATTATTGGGCCTGGCGCGGCACCAAGAGGGAAAGGGTGGTTTTGAGGCCGAAGGCAGCAGGAAAGCCTGCAGCCCCCAGGTGTGTGGGGCTACGCAAGCGGTTCCCAAAGAGCTTTAGAACAAGGCATAGTTTTCCCTGCTGGCTCTTTGGGCGTGGGACCAACCTCCAGACATATGGCCATTTTTGGGCCTGGCGTGACGCCATGTGGGAAAGGGTGGTTTTGAGGCTTCAGGTGCCAGAAAAACCTGCAACCCCCAGGTGTGTGGGGCTACGCAAGCGGTTTCCAAAGAGCTTTAGAACAAGGCATAGTTTTCCCTTCTGGCTCTTTGGGCGTGGGACCAGTCTCCAGACATATGGCCATTTTTGGGCCTCGCGCGGGGCCAAGTGGGAAAGGGTGCCTTTGAGGCTGAAGAGAGCAGGAAAGCCTGCAGCCCCCAGGTGTGTGGGGCTACGCAAGCAGTTCCCAAAGAGCTTTAGAACAAGGCATAGTTTTCCCTGCTGGCTCTTTGGGCGTGGGACCAATCTCCAGACATATGGCCATTTTTGTGCCTGGCGTGATGCCATGTGGGAAAGGGTGGTTTTGAGGATGAAGGCAGCAGGAAAGTCTGCAGCACCCACGTCTGTGGGGCTACGCAAGTGGTTCCCTAGGAGCTTTAGAACAAGGCATAGTTTTCCCTGCTGGCTCTTTGGGCGTCGGACCAATCTCCAGACATATGGCCATTTTTGGGCCTGGCATGACGCCATGTGGGAAAGGGTGGTTTTGAGGCTGAAGGCAGCAGGAAAGCCTGCAGCCCCCAGGTGTGTGGGGCCACGCAAGCGGTTCCCAAAGAGCTTTAGAACAAGGCATAGTTTTCCCTGCTGGCTCTTTGGGCGTGGGACCAATCTCCAGACATATGGCCATTTTTCTGCCTGGCGTGACGCCATGTGGGAAAGGGTGGTTTTGAGGCTGCAGGTGCCAGAAAAGCCTGCAGCCCCCAGGTCTGTGGGGCTACGCAAGCGGTTCCCAAAGAGCTTTAGAACAAGGCATAGTTTTCCTTGCTGGCTCTGTGGCTGTGGGACCAGTCTCCAGACATATGGCCATTTTTGGGCCTCGCGCGGGGCCAAGTGGGAAAGGGTGGTTTTGAGGCTGAAGGCAGCAGGAAAGCCTGCAGCCCCCAGGTGTGTGGGGCTACGCAAGCGGTTCCCAAAGAGCTTTAGAACAAGGCATAGTTTTCCCTGCTGGCTCTTTGGGCGTGGGACCAGTCTCCAGACATATGGCCATTTTTGGGCCTGGCGCGGCGCCAAGTGGGAAAGGGTGGTTTTGAGGCTGAAAGCAGCAGGAAAGCTTGCAGCCCCCAGGTGTGTGGGGCTACGCAAGCGGTTCCCAAAGAGCTTTAGAATAAGGCATAGTTTTCCCTGCTGGCTCTTTGGGCGTGGGACCAACCTCCAGACATATGGCCATTTTTGTGCCTGGCGTGACGCCATGTAGGAAAGGGTGGTTTTGAGGCTGAAGGCAGCAGGAAAGCCTGCAGCCCCCAGGTGTGTGGGGCTACGCAAGCGGTTCCCAAAGAGCTTTAGAACAAGACATAGTTTTCCCTGCTGGCTCTTTGGGCGTGGGACCAACCTCCAGACATATGGCCATTTTTGTGCCTGGCGCAGCGCCAAGTGGGAAAGGGTGGTTTTGAGTCTGAAGGCAGTAGGAAAGCCTGTACCCCCCAGGTGTGTGGGGCTACGCAAGCGGTTCCCAAAGAGCTTTAGAACAAGGCATAGTTTTCCCTGCTGGCTCTTTGGGCGTGGGACCAATCTCCAGACATATGGCCATTTTTGTGCCTGTCGTGACACCATGTGGGAAAGGGTGGTTTTGAGGCTGCAGGTGCCAGAAAAGCCTGCAGCCCCCAGGTGTGTGGGGCTACGCAAGCGGTTCCCAAAGAGCTTTAGAACAAGGCATAGTTTTCCCTGCTGGCTCTTTGGGCGTGGGACCAGTCTCCAGACATATGGCCATTTTTGGGCCTCGCGCAGCGCCATGTGGGAAAGGGTGGTTTTGAGGCTGAAGGCAGCAGGAAAGCCTGCAGCCCCCAGGTGTGTGGGTCTACGCAAGCGGTTCCCAAAGAGCTTTAGAACAAGGCATAGTTTTCCCTGCTGGCTCTTTGGGCGTGGGACCAGTCTCCAGACATATGGCCATTTTTGGGCCTGGCGCGGCGCCAAGTGGGAAAGGGTGTTTTTGAGGCTGAAGGCAGCAGGAAAGCTTGCAGCCCCCAGGTGTGTGGGGCTACGCAAGCGGTTCCCAAAGAGCTTTAGAACAAGGCATAGTTTTCCCTGCTGGCTCTTTGGGCGTGGGACCAATCTCCACACATATGGCCATTTTGTGCCTGTCGTGACACCATGTGGGAAAGGGTGGTTTTGAGGCTGCAGGTGCCAGAAAAGCCTGCAGCCCCCAGGTGTGTGGGGCTACGCAAGCGGTTCCCAAAGAGCTTTAGAACAAGGCATAGTTTTCCCTGCTGGCTCTTTGGGCGTCGGACCAGTCTCCAGACATATGGCCATTTTTGGGCCTGGCGCGGCGCCAAGTGGGAAAGGGTGCCTTTGAGGCTGAAGAGAGCAGGAAAGCCTGCAGCCCCCAGGTGTGTGGGGCTACGCAAGCGGTTCCCAAAGAGCTTTAGAACAAGGCATAGTTTTCCCTGCTGGCTCTTTGGGCGTGGGACCAGTCTCCAGACATATGGCCATTATTGGGCCTGGCGCGGCACCAAGAGGGAAAGGGTGGTTTTGAGGCCGAAGGCAGCAGGAAAGCCTGCAGCCCCCAGGTGTGTGGGGCTACGCAAGCGGTTCCCAAAGAGCTTTAGAACAAGGCATAGTTTTCCCTGCTGGCTCTTTGGGCGTGGGACCAACCTCCAGACATATGGCCATTTTTGGGCCTGGCGTGACGCCATGTGGGAAAGGGTGGTTTTGAGGCTTCAGGTGCCAGAAAAACCTGCAACCCCCAGGTGTGTGGGGCTACGCAAGCGGTTTCCAAAGAGCTTTAGAACAAGGCATAGTTTTCCCTTCTGGCTCTTTGGGCGTGGGACCAGTCTCCAGACATATGGCCATTTTTGGGCCTCGCGCGGGGCCAAGTGGGAAAGGGTGCCTTTGAGGCTGAAGAGAGCAGGAAAGCCTGCAGCCCCCAGGTGTGTGGGGCTACGCAAGCAGTTCCCAAAGAGCTTTAGAACAAGGCATAGTTTTCCCTGCTGGCTCTTTGGGCGTGGGACCAATCTCCAGACATATGGCCATTTTTGTGCCTGGCGTGATGCCATGTGGGAAAGGGTGGTTTTGAGGATGAAGGCAGCAGGAAAGTCTGCAGCACCCACGTCTGTGGGGCTACGCAAGTGGTTCCCTAGGAGCTTTAGAACAAGGCATAGTTTTCCCTGCTGGCTCTTTGGGCGTGGGACCAGTCTCCAGACATATTGCCATTATTGGGCCTGGCGCGGCACCAAGTGGGAAAGGGTGGTTTTGAGGCCGAAGGCAGCAGGAAAGCCTGCAGCCCCCAGGTGTGTGGGGCTACGCAAGCGGTTCCCAAAGAGCTTTAGAACAAGGCATAGTTTTCCCTGCTGGCTCTTTCGGCGTGGGACCAATCTCCAGACATATCCATTTTTGTGCCTGGCGTGACACCAAGTGGGAAAGGGTGTTTTTGAGGCTGAAGGCAGCAGGAAAGCTTGCAGCCCCCAGGTGTGTGGGGCTACGCAAGCGGTTCCCAAAGAGCTTTAGAACAAGGCATAGTTTTCCCTGCTGGCTCTTTGGGCGTGGGACCAATCTCCACACATATGGCCATTTTGTGCCTGTCGTGACACCATGTGGGAAAGGGTGGTTTTGAGGCTGCAGGTGCCAGAAAAGCCTGCAGCCCCCAGGTGTGTGGGGCTACGCAAGCGGTTCCCAAAGAGCTTTAGAACAAGGCATAGTTTTCCCTGCTGGCTCTTTGGGCGTCGGACCAGTCTCCAGACATATGGCCATTTTTGGGCCTGGCGCGGCGCCAAGTGGGAAAGGGTGCCTTTGAGGCTGAAGAGAGCAGGAAAGCCTGCAGCCCCCAGGTGTGTGGGGCTACGCAAGCGGTTCCCAAAGAGCTTTAGAACAAGGCATAGTTTTCCCTGCTGGCTCTTTGGGCGTGGGACCAGTCTCCAGACATATGGCCATTATTGGGCCTGGCGCGGCACCAAGAGGGAAAGGGTGGTTTTGAGGCCGAAGGCAGCAGGAAAGCCTGCAGCCCCCAGGTGTGTGGGGCTACGCAAGCGGTTCCCAAAGAGCTTTAGAACAAGGCATAGTTTTCCCTGCTGGCTCTTTGGGCGTGGGACCAACCTCCAGACATATGGCCATTTTTGGGCCTGGCGTGACGCCATGTGGGAAAGGGTGGTTTTGAGGCTTCAGGTGCCAGAAAAACCTGCAACCCCCAGGTGTGTGGGGCTACGCAAGCGGTTTCCAAAGAGCTTTAGAACAAGGCATAGTTTTCCCTTCTGGCTCTTTGGGCGTGGGACCAGTCTCCAGACATATGGCCATTTTTGGGCCTCGCGCGGGGCCAAGTGGGAAAGGGTGCCTTTGAGGCTGAAGAGAGCAGGAAAGCCTGCAGCCCCCAGGTGTGTGGGGCTACGCAAGCAGTTCCCAAAGAGCTTTAGAACAAGGCATAGTTTTCCCTGCTGGCTCTTTGGGCGTGGGACCAATCTCCAGACATATGGCCATTTTTGTGCCTGGCGTGATGCCATGTGGGAAAGGGTGGTTTTGAGGCTGAAGGCAGCAGGAAAGTCTGCAGCACCCACGTCTGTGGGGCTACGCAAGTGGTTCCCTAGGAGCTTTAGAACAAGGCATAGTTTTCCCTGCTGGCTCTTTGGGCGTGGGACCAGTCTCCAGACATATTGCCATTATTGGGCCTGGCGCGGCACCAAGTGGGAAAGGGTGGTTTTGAGGCCGAAGGCAGCAGGAAAGCCTGCAGCCCCCAGGTGTGTGGGTCTACGCAAGCGGTTCCCAAAGAGCTTTAGAACAAGGCATAGTTTTCCCTGCTGGCTCTTTCGGCGTGGGACCAATCTCCAGACATATCCATTTTTGTGCCTGGCGTGACACCAAGTGGGAAAGGGTGGTTTTGAGGCTGAAGGCAGCAGGAAGGTCTGCAGCCCCCAGGTGTGTGGGGCTACGCAAGCGGTTCCCAAAGAGCTTTAGAACAAGGCATAGTTTTCCCTGCTGGCTCTTTGAGCATGGGACCAACCTCCAGACATATGGCCATTTTTGGGCCTGGCGCGGGGCCAAGTGGGAAAGGGTGGTTTTGAGGCTGAAGGCAGCAGGAAAGCCTGCAGCCCCCAGGTGTGTGGGGCTACGCAAGCGGTTCCCAAAGAGCTTTAGAACAAGGCATAGTTTTCCCTGCTGGCTCTTTGGGCGTGGGACCAGTCTCCAGACATATGGCCATTTTTGTGCCTGGCGCAGCGCCAAGTGGGAAAGGTTGTTTTTGAGGCTGAAGGCAGCAGTAAAGCTTGCAGCCCCCAGGTCTGTGGGGCTACGCAAGCGGTTCCCAAAGAGCTTTAGAACAAGGCATAGTTTTCCCTGCTGGCTCTTTGGGCGTCGGACCAATCTCCAGACATATGGCCATTTTTGGGCCTGGCATGACGCCATGTGGGAAAGGGTGGTTTTGAGGCTGAAGGCAGCAGGAAAGCCTGCAGCCCCCAGGTGTGTGGGGCCACGCAAGCGGTTCCCAAAGAGCTTTAGAACAAGGCATAGTTTTCCCTGCTGGCTCTTTGGGCGTGGGACCAATCTCCAGACATATGGCCATTTTTCTGCCTGGCGTGACGCCATGTGGGAAAGGGTGGTTTTGAGGCTGCAGGTGCCAGAAAAGCCTGCAGCCCCCAGGTCTGTGGGGCTACGCAAGCGGTTCCCAAAGAGCTTTAGAACAAGGCATAGTTTTCCTTGCTGGCTCTGTGGCTGTGGGACCAGTCTCCAGACATATGGCCATTTTTGGGCCTCGCGCGGGGCCAAGTGGGAAAGGGTGGTTTTGAGGCTGAAGGCAGCAGGAAAGCCTGCAGCCCCCAGGTGTGTGGGGCTACGCAAGCGGTTCCCAAAGAGCTTTAGAACAAGGCATAGTTTTCCCTGCTGGCTCTTTGGGCGTGGGACCAGTCTCCAGACATATGGCCATTTTTGGGCCTGGCGCGGCGCCAAGTGGGAAAGGGTGTTTTTGAGGCTGAAAGCAGCAGGAAAGCTTGCAGCCCCCAGGTGTGTGGGGCTACGCAAGCGGTTCCCAAAGAGCTTTAGAACAAGGCATAGTTTTCCCTGCTGGCTCTTTGGGCGTGGGACCAACCTCCAGACATATGGCCATTTTTGTGCCTGGCGTGACGCCATGTAGGAAAGGGTGGTTTTGAGGCTGAAGGCAGCAGGAAAGCCTGCAGCCCCCAGGTGTGTGGGGCTACGCAAGCGGTTCCCAAAGAGCTTTAGAACAAGACATAGTTTTCCCTGCTGGCTCTTTGGGCGTGGGACCAACCTCCAGACATATGGCCATTTTTGTGCCTGGCGCAGCGCCAAGTGGGAAAGGGTGGTTTTGAGTCTGAAGGCAGTAGGAAAGCCTGCAGCCCCCAGGTGTGTGGGGCTACGCAAGCGGTTCCCAAAGAGCTTTAGAACAAGGCATAGTTTTCCCTGCTGGCTCTTTGGGCGTGGGACCAATCTCCACACATATGGCCATTTTTGTGCCTGTCGTGACACCATGTGGGAAAGGGTGGTTTTGAGGCTGCAGGTGCCAGAAAAGCCTGCAGCCCCCAGGTGTGTGGGGCTACGCAAGCGGTTCCCAAAGAGCTTTAGAACAAGGCATAGTTTTCCCTGCTGTCTCTTTGGGCGTGGGACCAGTCTCCAGACATATGGCCATTTTTGGGCCTCGCGCAGCGCCATGTGGGAAAGGGTGGTTTTGAGGCTGAAGGCAGCAGGAAAGCCTGCAGCCCCCAGGTGTGTGGGTCTACGCAAGCGGTTCCCAAAGAGCTTTAGAACAAGGCATAGTTTTCCCTGCTGGCTCTTTGGGCGTGGGACCAGTCTCCAGACATATGGCCATTTTTGGGCCTGACGCGGCGCCAAGTGGGAAAGGGTGCCTTTGAGGCTGAAGAGAGCAGGAAAGCCTGCAGCCCCCAGGTGTGTGGGGCTACGCAAGCGGTTCCCAAAGAGCTTTAGAACAAGGCATAGTTTTCCCTGCTGGCTCTTTGGGCGTGGGACCAGTCTCCAGACATATGGCCATTTTTGGGCCTCGCGCGACGCCAAGTGGGAAAGGGTGGTTTTGAGGCTGAAGGCAGCAGGAAAGCCTGCAGCCCCCAGGTCTGTGCGGCTACGCAAGCGGTTCCCAAAGAGCTTTAGAACAAGGCATAGTTTTCCCTGCTGGCTCTTTGGGCGTGGGACCAGTCTCCAGACATATGGCCATTTTTGGGCCTCGCGCAGCGCCATGTGGGAAAGGGTGGTTTTGAGGCTGAAGGCAGCAGGAAAGCCTGCAGCCCCCAGGTGTGTGGGTCTACGCAAGCGGTTCCCAAAGAGCTTTAGAACAAGGCATAGTTTTCCCTGCTGGCTCTTTGGGCGTGGGACCAGTCTCCAGACATATGGCCATTTTTGGGCCTCGCGCGGCGCCAAGTGGGAAAGGGTGTTTTTGAGGCTGAAGGCAGCAGGAAAGCTTGCAGCCCCCAGGTGTGTGGGGCTACGCAAGCGGTTCCCAAAGAGCTTTAGAACAAGGCATAGTTTTCCCTGCTGGCTCTTTGGGCGTGGGACCAACCTCCAGACATATGGCCATTTTTGTGCCTGGCGCAGCGCCAAGTGGGAAAGGGTGGTTTTGAGGCTGAAGGCAGCAGGAAAGCCTTCAGCCCCCAGGTCTGTGCGGCTACGCAATCAGTTCCCAAAGAGCTTTAGAACAAGGCATAGTTTTCCCTGCTGGCTCTTTCGGCGTGGGACCAATCTCCAGACATATGGCCATTTTTGGGCCTGGCGTGACACCAAGTGGGAAAGGGTGTTTTTGAGGCTGAAGGCAGCAGGAAGGTCTGCAGCCCCCAGGTGTGTGGGGCTACGCAAGCGGTTCCCAAAGAGCTTTAGAACAAGGCATAGTTTTCCCTGCTGGCTCTTTGGGCGTGGGACCAATCTCCACACATATTGCCATTTTTGTGCCTGTCGTGACACCATGTGGGAAAGGGTGGTTTTGAGGCTGCAGGTGGCAGAAAAGCCTGCAGCCCCCAGGTGTGAGGGGCTACGCAAGCGGTTCCCAAAGAGCTATAGAACAAGGCATAGTTTTCCCTGCTGGCTCTTTGGGCGTGGGACCAGTCTCCAGACATATGGCCATTTTTGGGCCTGGCGTGGCGCCAAGTGGGAAAGGGTGCCTTTGAGCCTGAAGAGAGCAGGAAAGCCTGCAGCCCCCAGGTGTGTGGGGCTACGCAAGCGGTTCCCAAAGAGCTTTAGAACAAGGCATAGTTTTCCCTGCTGGCTCTTTGGGCGTCAGACCAATCTCCAGACATATGGTCATTTTTGGGCATGGCGCGACGCCAAGTGGGAAAGGGTGGTTTTGAGGCTGAAGGCAGGAGGAAAGCCTGCAGCCCCCAGGTGTGTGCGGCTACGCAAGCGGTTCCCAACGAGCTTTAGAACAAGGCATAGTTTTCCCTGCTGGCTCTTTGGGCGTGGGACCAACCTCCAGACATATGGCCATTTTTGTGCCTGGGGTGACGCCATGTGGGAAAGGGTGGTTTTGAGGCCGAAGGCAGCAGGAAAGCCTGCAGCCCGCAGGTGTGTGGGGCTATGCAAGCGGTTCCCAAAGAGCTTTAGAACAAGGCGTAGTTTTCCCTGCTGGCTCTTTGGGCGTGGGACCAATCTCCAGCTATATGGCCATTTTTCTGCCTGGCGTGACGCCATGTGGGAAAGGGTGGTTTTGAGGCTGAGGGTGCCAGAAAAGCCTGCAGCCCCCAGGTGTGTGGGGCTACGCAAGCGGTTCCCAAAGAGCTTTAGAACAAGGCATAGTTTTCCCTGCTGGCTCTGTGGCCGTGGGACCACTCTCCAGACATATGGCCATTTTTGGGCCTGGTGAGGAGCCAAGTGGGAAAGGGTGGTTTTGAGGCTGAAGGCAGCAGGAAAGCTTGCAGCCCCCAGGTGTGTGGGGCTACGCAAGCGGTTCCCAAAGAGCTTTAGAACAAGGCATAGTTTTCCCTGCTGGCTCTTTGGGCGTGGGACCAACCTCCAGACATATGGCCATTTTTATGCCTGGCGTGACGCCATGTGGGAAAGGGTGCTTTTGAGGCTGAAGGCAGCAGGAAAGCCTGCAGCCCCCAGGTGTGTGGGGCTACGCAAGCGGTTCCCAAAGAGCTTTAGAACAAGGCATAGTTTTCCCTGCTGGCTCTTTGGGCGTGGGACCAACCTCCAGCTATATGGCCATTTTTGTGCCTGGCGTGACGCCATGTGGGAAAGGGTGGTTTTGAGGCTGAGGGTGCCAGAAAAGCCTGCAGCCCCCAGGTGTGTGGGGCTACGCAAGCGGTTCCCAAAGAGCTTTAGAACAAGGCATAGTTTTCCCTGCTGGCTCTGTGGCCGTGGGACCAGTCTCAGGACATATGGCCATTTATGGGCCTCGCGCAGCGCCATGTGGGATAGGGTGGTTTTGAGGCTGAAGGCAGCAGGAAAGCCTGCAGCCCCCAGGTGTGTGGGGCTACGCAAGCGGTTCCCAAAGAGCTTTAGAACAAGGCATAGTTTTCCCTGCTGGCTCTTTGGGCGTCGGACCAATCTCCAGACATATGGTCATTTTTGGGCCTGGCGCGGCGCCAAGTGGGAAAGGGTGTTTTTGAGGCTGAAGGCAGCAGGAAAGCCTGCAGCCCCCAGGTGTGTGGGGCTACGCAAGCGGTTCCCAAAGAGCTTTAGAACAAGGCATAGTTTTCCCTGCTGGCTCTTTGGGCGTGGGACCAACCTCCAGACATATGGCCATTTTTGAGCCTGGCGCGGCACCAAGTGGGAAAGGGTGGTTTTGAGGCCGAAGGCAGCAGGAAAGCCTGCAGCCCCCAGGTGTGTGGGGCTACGCAAGCGGTTCCCAAAGAGCTTTAGAACAAGGCATAGTTTTCCCTGCTGGCTCTTTGGGCGTGGGACCAACCTCCAGACATATGGCCATTTTTGTGCCTGGCGTGACGCCATGTGGGAAAGGGTGGTTTTGAGGCCGAAGGCAGCAGGAAAGCCTGCAGCCCGCAGGTGTGTGGGGCTACGCAAGCGGTTCCCAAAGAGCTTTAGAACAAGGCATAGTTTTCCCTGCTGGCTCTTTGGGCGTGGGACCAACCTCCAGACATATGGCCATTTTTCTGCCTGGCGTGACGCCATGTGGGAAAGGGTGGTTTTGAGGCTGCAGGTGCCAGAAAAGCCTGCAGCCCGCAGGTGTGTGGGGCTACGCAAGCGGTTCCCAAAGAGCTTTAGAACAAGGCATAGTTTTCCCTGCTGGCTCTTTGGGCGTGGGACCAACCTCCAGACATATGGCCATTTTGGGGCCTCGCGCGGCGCCAAGTCGGAAAGGGTGGTTTTGAGGCTGAAGGCAGCAGGAAAGCCTGCAGCCCCCAGGTCTGTGCGGCTACGCAAGCGGTTCCCAAAGAGCTTTAGAACAAGGCATAGTTTTCCCTGCTGGCTCTTTGGGCGTGGGACCAACCTCCAGACATATGGCCATTTTTGTGCCTGTCGTGACACCATGTGGGAAAGGGTGGTTTTGAGGCTGCAGGTGCCAGAAAAGCCTGCAGCCCCCAGGTGTGTGGGGCTACGCAAGCGGTTCCCAAAGAGCTTTAGAACAAGGCATAGTTTTCCCTGCTGGCTCTTTGGGCGTGGGACCAATCTCCAGACATATGGCCATTTTTCTGCCTGGCGTGACGCCATGTGGGAAAGGGTGGTTTTGAGGCTGCAGGTGCCAGAAAAGCCTGCAGCCCGCAGGTGTGTGGGGCTACGCAAGCGGTTCCCAAAGAGCTTTAGAACAAGGCATAGTTTTCCCTGCTGGCTCTTTGGGCGTGGGACCAACCTCCAGACATATGGCCATTTTGGGGCCTCGCGCGGCGCCAAGTCGGAAAGGGTGGTTTTGAGGCTGAAGTCAGCAGGAAAGCCTGCAGCCCCCAGGTCTGTGCGGCTACGCAAGCGGTTCCCAAAGAGCTTTAGAACAAGGCATAGTTTTCCCTGCTGGCTCTTTGGGCGTGGGACCAACCTCCAGACATATGGCCATTTTTGTGCCTGTCGTGACACCATGTGGGAAAGGGTGGTTTTGAGGCTGCAGGTGCCAGAAAAGCCTGCAGCCCCCAGGTGTGTGGGGCTACGCAAGCGGTTCCCAAACAGCTTTAGAACAAGGCATAGTTTTCCCTGCTGGCTCTTTGAGCGTGAGACCAGTCTCCAGACATATGGCCATTTTTGGGCATCGCGCAGCGCCATGTGGGATAGGGTGTTTTTGAGGCTGAAGGCAGCAGGAAAGCCTGCAGCCCCCAGGTCTGTGGGGCTACGCAAGCAGTTCCCAAAGAGCTTTAGAACAAGGCATAGTTTTCCCTGCTGGCTCTTTGGGCGTGGGACCAATCTCCAGACATATGGCCATTTTTGGGCCTGGCGCGGCGCCAAGTGGGAAAGGGTGGTTTTGAGGCTGAAGGCAGCAGGAAAGCCTGCAGCCCCCAGGTGTGTGGGGCTACGCAAGCGGTTCCCAAAGAGCTTTAGAACAAGGCATAGTTTTCCCTGCTGGCTCTTTGGGCGTGGGACCAACCTCCAGACATATGGCCATTTTTGTGCCTGGCGTGACGGCATGTGGGAAAGGGTGGTTTTGAGGCCGAAGGTAGCAGGAAAGCCTGCAGCCCCCAGGTCTGTGCGGCTACGCAAGCGGTTCCCAAAGAGCTTTAGAACAAGGCATAGTTTTCCCTGCTGGCTCTTTGGGCGTGGGACCAATCTCCAGACATATGGCCATTTTTCTGCCTGGGGTGACGCCATGTGGGAAAGGGTGGTTTTGAGGCTGCAGGTGCCAGAAAAGCCTGCAGCCCCCAGGTGTGTGGGGCTACGCAAGCGGTTCCCAAAGAGCTTTAGAACAAGGCATAGTTTTCCCTGCTGGCTCTGTGGCCGTGGGACCAGTCTCCAGACATATGGCCATTTTGGGGCCTCGCGCGGGGCCAAGTGGGAAAGGGTGGTTTTGAGGCTGAAGGCAGCAGGAAAGCCTGCAGCCCCCAGGTGTGTGCGGCTACGCAAGCGGTTCCCAAAGAGCTTTAGAACAAGGCATAGTTTTCCCTGCTGGCTCTTTGGGCGTGGGACCAACCTCCAGACATATGGCCATTTTTGTGCCTGTCGAGACACCATGTGGGAAAGGGTGGTTTTGAGGCTGCAGGTGCCAGAAAAGCCTGCAGCCCGCAGGTGTGTGGGGCTACGCAAGCGGTTCCCAAAGAGCTTTAGAACAAGGCATAGTTTTCCCTGCTGGCTCTTTGGGCGTGGGACCAGTCTCCAGACATATGGCCATTTTTGGGCCTCGCGCAGCGCCATGTGGGATAGGGTGGTTTTGAGGCTGAAGGCAGCAGGAAAGCCTGCAGCTCGCAGGTGTGTGGGGCTACGCAAGCAGTTCCCAAAGAGCTTTAGAACAAGGCATAGTTTTCCCTGCTGTCTCTTTGGGCGTCGGACCAATCTCCAGACATATGGTCATTTTTGGGCCTGGCGCGGCGCCAAGTCGGAAAGGGTGGTTTTGAGGCTGAAGGCAGCAGGAAAGCCTGCAGCCCCCAGGTGTGTGGGGCTACGCAAGCGGTTCCCAAAGAGCTTTAGAACAAGGCATAGTTTTCCCTGCTGGCTCTTTGGGCGTGGGACCAACCTCCAGACATATGGCCATTTTTGAGCCTGGCGCGGGGCCAAGTGGGAAAGGGTGGTTTTGAGGCCGAAGGCAGCAGGAAAGCCTGCAGCCCCCAGGTGTGTGGGGCTACGCAAGCGGTTCCCAAAGAGCTTTAGAACAAGGCATAGTTTTCCCTGCTGGCTCTTTGGGCGTGGGACCAACCTCCAGACATATGGCCATTTTTGTGCCTGGCGTGACGCCATGTGGGAAAGGGTGGTTTTGAGGCCGAAGGTAGCAGGAAAGCCTGCAGCCCCCAGGTGTGTGGGGCTACGCAAGCGGTTCCCTAAGAGCTTTAGAACAAGGCATAGTTTTCCCTGCTGGCTCTTTGGGCGTGGGACCAATCTCCAGACATATGGCCATTTTTGTGCCTGTCGTGACGCCATGTGGGAAAGGGTGGTTTTGAGGCTGCAGGTGCCAGAAAACCCTGCAGCCCCCAGGTGTGTGGGGCTACGCAAGCGGTTCCCAAAGAGCTTTAGAACAAGGCATAGTTTTCCCTGCTGGCTCTGTGGCTGTGGGACCAGTCTCCAGACATATGGCCATTTTGGGGCCTTGCGCGGGGCCAAGTGGGAAAGGGTGGTTTTGAGGCTGAAGGCAGCAGGAAAGCCTGCAGCCCCCAGGTCTGTGCGGCTACGCAAGCGGTTCCCAAAGAGCTTTAGAACAAGGCATAGTTTTCCCTGCTGGCTCTTTGGGCGTGGGACCAACCTCCAGACATATGGCCATTTTTGTGCCTGTCGTGACACCATGTGGGAAAGGGTGGTTTTGAGGCTGCAGGTGCCAGAAAAGCCTGCAGCCCCCAGGTGTGTGGGGCTACGCAAGCGGTTCCCAAAGAGCTTTAGAACAAGGCATAGTTTTCCCTGCTGGCTCTTTGAGCGTGAGACCAGTCTCCAGACATATGGCCATTTTTGGGCCTCGCGCAGCGCCATGTGGGATAGGGTGGTTTTGAGGCTGAAGGCAGCAGGAAAGCCTGCAGCCCGCAGGTGTGTGGGGCTACGCAAGCAGTTCCCAAAGAGCTTTAGAACAAGGCATAGTTTTCCCTGCTGGCTCTTTGGGCGTCGGACCAATCTCCAGACATATGGTCATTTTTGGGCCTGGCGCGGCGCCAAGTCGGAAAGGGTGGTTTTGAGGCTGAAGGCAGCAGGAAAGCCTGCAGCCCCCAGGTGTGTGGGGCTACGCAAGCGGTTCCCAAAGAACTTTAGAACAAGGCATAGTTTTCCCTGCTGGCTCTTTGGGCGTGGGACCAACCTCCAGACATATGGCCATTTTTGAGCCTGGCGCGGCACCAAGTGGGAAAGAGTGGTTTTGAGGCCGAAGGCAGCAGGAAAGCCTGCAGCCCCCAGGTGTGTGGGGCTACGCAAGCGGTTCCCAAAGAGCTTTAGAACAAGGCATAGTTTTCCCTGCTGGCTCTTTGGGCGTGGGACCAACCTCCAGACATATGGCCATTTTTGTGCCTGGCGTGACGCCATGTGGGAAAGGGTGGTTTTGAGGCCGAAGGCAGCAGGAAAGCCTGCAGCCCGCAGGTGTGTGGGGCTACGCAAGCGGTTCCCAAAGAGCTTTAGAACAAGGCATAGTTTTCCCTGCTGGCTCTTTGAGCGTGGGACCAGTCTCCAGACATATGGCCATTTTGGGGCCTCGCGCGGGGCCAAGTGGGAAAGGGTGGTTTTGAGGCTGAAGGCAGCAGGAAAGCCTGCAGCCCCCAGGTCTGTGCGGCTACGCAAGCGGTTCCCAAAGAGCTTTAGAACAAGGCATAGTTTTCCCTGCTGGCTCTTTCGGCGTGGGACCAACCTCCAGACATATGGCCATTTTTGTGCCTGTCGTGACACCATGTGGGAAAGGGTGGTTTTGAGGCTGCAGGTGCCAGAAAAGCCTGCAGCCCCCAGGTGTGTGGGGCTACGCAAGCGGTTCCCAAACAGCTTTAGAACAAGGCATAGTTTTCCCTGCTGGCTCTTTGGGCGTGGGACCAGTCTCCAGACATATGGCCATTTTTGGGCCTCGCGCAGCGCCATGTGGGATAGGGTGGTTTTGAGGCTGAAGGCAGCAGGAAAGCCTGCAGCCCGCAGGTGTGTGGGGCTACGCAAGCAGTTCCCAAAGAGCTTTAGAACAAGGCATAGTTTTCCCTGCTGGCTCTTTGGGCGTCGGACCAATCTCCAGACATATGGTCATTTTTGGGCCTGGCGCGGCGCCAAGTCGGAAAGGGTGGTTTTGAGGCTGAAGGCAGCAGGAAAGCCTGCAGCCCCCAGGTGTGTGGGGCTACGCAAGCGGTTCCCAAAGAGCTTTAGAACAAGGCATAGTTTTCCCTGCTGGCTCTTTGGGCGTGGGACCAACCTCCAGAGATATGGCCATTTTTGAGCCTGGCGCGGCACCAAGTGGGAAAGGGTGGTTTTGAGGCCGAAGGCAGCAGGAAAGCCTGCAGCCCCCAGGTGTGTGGGGCTACGCAAGCGGTTCCCAAAGAGCTTTAGAATAAGGCATAGTTTTCCCTGCTGGCTCTTTGGGCGTGGGACCAACCTCCAGACATATGGCCATTTTTCTGCCTGGCGTGACGCCATGTGGGAAAGGGTGGTTTTGAGGCTGCAGGTGCCAGAAAAGCCTGCAGCCCCCAGGTGTGTGGGGCTACGCAAGCGGTTCCCAAAGAGCTTTAGAACAAGGCATAGTTTTCCCTGCTGGCTCTTTGGGCGTGGGACCAATCTCCAGACATATGGCCATTTTTCTGCCTGGCGTGACGCCATGTGGGAAAGGGTGGTTTTGAGGCTGCAGGTGCCAGAAAAGCCTGCAGCCCGCAGGTGTGTGGGGCTACGCAAGCGGTTCCCAAAGAGCTTTAGAACAAGGCATAGTTTTCCCTGCTGGCTCTTTGGGCGTGGGACCAACCTCCAGACATATGGCCATTTTGGGGCCTCGCGCGGCGCCAAGTCGGAAAGGGTGGTTTTGAGGCTGAAGGCAGCAGGAAATCCTGCAGCCCCCAGGTCTGTGCGGCTACGCAAGCGGTTCCCAAAGAGCTTTAGAACAAGGCATAGTTTTCCCTGCTGGCTCTTTGGGCGTGGGACCAACCTCCAGACATATGGCCATTTTTGTGCCTGTCGTGACACCATGTGGGAAAGGGTGGTTTTGAGGCTGCAGGTGCCAGAAAAGCCTGCAGCCCCCAGGTGTGTGGGGCTACGCAAGCGGTTCCCAAAGAGCTTTAGAACAAGGCATAGTTTTCCCTGCTGGCTCTTTGAGCGTGAGACCAGTCTCCAGACATATGGCCATTTTTGGGCATCGCGCAGCGCCATGTGGGATAGGGTGTTTTTGAGGCTGAAGGCAGCAGGAAAGCCTGCAGCCCGCAGGTGTGTGGGGCTATGCAAGCAGTTCCCAAAGAGCTTTAGAACAAGGCATAGTTTTCCCTGCTGGCTCTTTGGGCGTGGGACCAATCTCCAGACATATGGCCATTTTTGGGCCTGGCGCGGCGCCAAGTGGGAAAGGGTGGTTTTGAGGCTGAAGGCAGCAGGAAAGCCTGCAGCCCCCAGGTGTGTGGGGCTACGCAAGCGGTTCCCAAAGAGCTTTAGAACAAGGCATAGTTTTCCCTGCTGGCTCTTTGGGCGTGGGACCAACCTCCAGACATATGGCCATTTTTGTGCCTGGCGTGACGGCATGTGGGAAAGGGTGGTTTTGAGGCCGAAGGTAGCAGGAAAGCCTGCAGCCCCCAGGTCTGTGCGGCTACGCAAGCGGTTCCCAAAGAGCTTTAGAACAAGGCATAGTTTTCCCTGCTGGCTCTTTGGGCGTGGGACCAATCTCCAGACATATGGCCATTTTTCTGCCTGGGGTGACGCCATGTGGGAAAGGGTGGTTTTGAGGCTGAAGGCAGCAGGAAAGCCTGCAGCCCCCAGGTGTGTGGGGCTACGCAAGCGGTTCCCAAAGAGCTTTAGAACAAGGCATAGTTTTCCCTGCTGGCTCTGTGGCCGTGGGACCAGTCTCCAGACATATGGCCATTTTGGGGCCTCGCGCGGGGCCAAGTGGGAAAGGGTGGTTTTGAGGCTGAAGGCAGCAGGAAAGCCTGCAGCCCCCAGGTCTGTGCGGCTACGCAAGCGGTTCCCAAAGAGCTTTAGAACAAGGCATAGTTTTCCCTGCTGGCTCTTTGCGCGTGGGACCAACCTCCAGACATATGGCCATTTTTGTGCCTGTCGAGACACCATGTGGGAAAGGGTGGTTTTGAGGCTGCAGGTGCCAGAAAAGCCTGCAGCCCCCAGGTGTGTGGGGCTACGCAAGCGGTTCCCAAAGAGCTTTAGAACAAGGCATAGTTTTCCCTGCTGGCTCTTTGGGCGTGGGACCAGTCTCCAGACATATGGCCATTTTCGGGCCTCGCGCAGCGCCATGTGGGATAGGGTGGTTTTGAGGCTGAAGGCAGCAGGAAAGCCTGCAGCTCGCAGGTGTGTGGGGCTACGCAAGCAGTTCCCAAAGAGCTTTAGAACAAGGCATAATTTTCCCTGCTGGCTCTTTGGGCGTCGGACCAATCTCCAGACATATGGTCATTTTTGGGCCTGGCGCGGCGCCAAGTCGGAAAGGGTGGTTTTGAGGCTGAAGGCAGCAGGAAAGCCTGCAGCCCCCAGGTGTGTGGGGCTACGCAAGCGGTTCCCAAAGAGCTTTAGAACAAGGCATAGTTTTCCCTGCTGGCTCTTTGGGCGTGGGACCAACCTCCAGACATATGGCCATTTTTGAGCCTGGCGCGGCACCAAGTGGGAAAGGGTGGTTTTGAGGCCGAAGGCAGCAGGAAAGCCTGCAGCCCCCAGGTGTGTGGGGCTACGCAAGCGGTTCCCAAAGAGCTTTAGAACAAGGCATAGTTTTCCCTGCTGGCTCTTTGGGCGTGGGACCAACCTCCAGACATATGGCCATTTTTGTGCCTGGCGTGACGCCATGTGGGAAAGGGTGGTTTTGAGGCCGAAGGTAGCAGGAAAGCCTGCAGCCCCCAGGTGTGTGGGGCTACGCAAGCGGTTCCCTAAGAGCTTTAGAACAAGGCATAGTTTTCCCTGCTGGCTCTTTGGGCGTGGGACCAATCTCCAGACATATGGCCATTTTTGTGCCTGTCGTGACGCCATGTGGGAAAGGGTGGTTTTGAGGCTGCAGGTGCCAGAAAACCCTGCAGCCCCCAGGTGTGTGGGGCTACGCAAGCGGTTCCCAAAGAGCTTTAGAACAAGGCATAGTTTTCCCTGCTGGCTCTGTGGCTGTGGGACCAGTCTCCAGACATATGGCCATTTTGGGGCCTTGCGCGGGGCCAAGTGGGAAAGGGTGGTTTTGAGGCTGAAGGCAGCAGGAAAGCCTGCAGCCCCCAGGTCTGTGCGGCTACGCAAGCGGTTCCCAAAGAGCTTTAGAACAAGGCATAGTTTTCCCTGCTGGCTCTTTGGGCGTGGGACCAACCTCCAGACATATGGCCATTTTTGTGCCTGTCGTGACACCATGTGGGAAAGGGTGGTTTTGAGGCTGCAGGTGCCAGAAAAGCCTGCAGCCCCCAGGTGTGTGGGGCTACGCAAGCGGTTCCCAAAGAGCTTTAGAACAAGGCATAGTTTTCCCTGCTGGCTCTTTGAGCGTGAGACCAGTCTCCAGACATATGGCCATTTTTGGGCCTCGCGCAGCGCCATGTGGGATAGGGTGGTTTTGAGGCTGAAGGCAGCAGGAAAGCCTGCAGCCCGCAGGTGTGTGGGGCTACGCAAGCAGTTCCCAAAGAGCTTTAGAACAAGGCATAGTTTTCCCTGCTGGCTCTTTGGGCGTCGGACCAATCTCCAGACATATGGTCATTTTTGGGCCTGGCGCGGCGCCAAGTCGGAAAGGGTGGTTTTGAGGCTGAAGGCAGCAGGAAAGCCTGCAGCCCCCAGGTGTGTGGGGCTACGCAAGCGGTTCCCAAAGAACTTTAGAACAAGGCATAGTTTTCCCTGCTGGCTCTTTGGGCGTGGGACCAACCTCCAGACATATGGCCATTTTTGAGCCTGGCGCGGCACCAAGTGGGAAAGGGTGGTTTTGAGGCCGAAGGCAGCAGGAAAGCCTGCAGCCCCCAGGTGTGTGGGGCTACGCAAGCGGTTCCCAAAGAGCTTTAGAACAAGGCATAGTTTTCCCTGCTGGCTCTTTGGGCGTGGGACCAACCTCCAGACATATGGCCATTTTTGTGCCTGGCGTGACGCCATGTGGGAAAGGGTGGTTTTGAGGCTGCAGGTGCCAGAAAAGCCTGCAGCCCCCAGGTGTGTGGGGCTACGCAAGCGGTTCCCAAAGAGCTTTAGAACAAGGCATAGTTTTCCCTGCTGGCTCTGTGGCCGTGGGACCAGTCTCCAGACATATGGCCATTTTGGGGCCTCGCGCGGGGCCAAGTGGGAAAGGGTGGTTTTGAGGCTGAAGGCAGCAGGAAAGCCTGCAGCCCCCAGGTCTGTGCGGCTACGCAAGCGGTTCCCAAAGAGCTTTAGAACAAGGCATAGTTTTCCCTGCTGGCTCTTTGGGCGTGGGACCAACCTCCAGACATATGGCCATTTTTGTGCCTGTCGAGACACCATGTGGGAAAGGGTGGTTTTGAGGCTGCAGGTGCCAGAAAAGCCTGCAGCCCCCAGGTGTGTGGGGCTACGCAAGCGGTTCCCAAAGAGCTTTAGAACAAGGCATAGTTTTCCCTGCTGGCTCTTTGGGCGTGGGACCAGTCTCCAGACATATGGCCATTTTTGGGCCTCGCGCAGCGCCATTTGGGATAGGGTGGTTTTGAGGCTGAAGGCAGCAGGAAAGCCTGCAGCTCGCAGGTGTGTGGGGCTACGCAAGCAGTTCCCAAAGAGCTTTAGAACAAGGCATAGTTTTCCCTGCTGGCTCTTTGGGCGTCGGACCAATCTCCAGACATATGGTCATTTTTGGGCCTGGCGCGGCGCCAAGTCGGAAAGGGTGGTTTTGAGGCTGAAGGCAGCAGGAAAGCCTGCAGCCCCCAGGTGTGTGGGGCTACGCAAGCGGTTCCCAAAGAGCTTTAGAACAAGGCATAGTTTTCCCTGCTGGCTCTTTGGGCGTGGGACCAACCTCCAGACATATGGCCATTTTTGAGCCTGGCGCGGCACCAAGTGGGAAAGGGTGGTTTTGAGGCCGAAGGCAGCAGGAAAGCCTGCAGCCCCCAGGTGTGTGGGGCTACGCAAGCGGTTCCCAAAGAGCTTTAGAACAAGGCATAGTTTTCCCTGCTGGCTCTTTGGGCGTGGGACCAACCTCCAGACATATGGCCATTTTTGTGCCTGGCGTGACGCCATGTGGGAAAGGGTGGTTTTGAGGCCGAAGGTAGCAGGAAAGCCTGCAGCCCCCAGGTGTGTGGGGCTACGCAAGCGGTTCCCTAAGAGCTTTAGAACAAGGCATAGTTTTCCCTGCTGGCTCTTTGGGCGTGGGACCAATCTCCAGACATATGGCCATTTTTGTGCCTGTCGTGACGCCATGTGGGAAAGGGTGGTTTTGAGGCTGCAGGTGCCAGAAAACCCTGCAGCCCCCAGGTGTGTGGGGCTACGCAAGCGGTTCCCAAAGAGCTTTAGAACAAGGCATAGTTTTCCCTGCTGGCTCTGTGGCTGTGGGACCAGTCTCCAGACATATGGCCATTTTGGGGCCTTGCGCGGGGCCAAGTGGGAAAGGGTGGTTTTGAGGCTGAAGGCAGCAGGAAAGCCTGCAGCCCCCAGGTCTGTGCGGCTACGCAAGCGGTTCCCAAAGAGCTTTAGAACAAGGCATAGTTTTCCCTGCTGGCTCTTTGGGCGTGGGACCAACCTCCAGACATATGGCCATTTTTGTGCCTGTCGTGACACCATGTGGGAAAGGGTGGTTTTGAGGCTGCAGGTGCCAGAAAAGCCTGCAGCCCCCAGGTGTGTGGGGCTACGCAAGCGGTTCCCAAAGAGCTTTAGAACAAGGCATAGTTTTCCCTGCTGGCTCTTTGAGCGTGAGACCAGTCTCCAGACATATGGCCATTTTTGGGCCTCGCGCAGCGCCATGTGGGATAGGGTGGTTTTGAGGTTGAAGGCAGCAGGAAAGCCTGCAGCCCGCAGGTGTGTGGGGCTACGCAAGTGGTTCCCAAAGAGCTTTAGAACAAGGCATAGTTTTCCCTGCTGGCTCTTTGGGCGTGGGACCAATCTCCAGACATATGGTCATTTTTGGGCCTGGCGCGGCGCCAAGTCGGAAAGGGTGGTTTTGAGGCTGAAGGCAGCAGGAAAGCCTGCAGCGCCCAGGTGTGTGGGGCTACGCAAGCGGTTCCCAAAGAACTTTAGAACAAGGCATAGTTTTCCCTGCTGGCTCTTTGGGCGTGGGACCAACCTCCAGACATATGGCCATTTTTGAGCCTGGCGCGGCACCAAGTGGGAAAGGGTGGTTTTGAGGCCGAAGGCAGCAGGAAAGCCTGCAGCCCCCAGGTGTGTGGGGCTACGCAAGCGGTTCCCAAAGAGCTTTAGAACAAGGCATAGTTTTCCCTGCTGGCTCTTTGGGCGTGGGACCAACCTCCAGACATATGGCCATTTTTGTGCCTGGCGTGACGCCATGTGGGAAAGGGTGGTTTTGAGGCCGAAGGCAGCAGGAAAGCCTGCAGCCCCCAGGTGTGTGGGGCTACGCAAGCGGTTCCCAAAGAGCTTTAGAACAAGGCATAGTTTTCCCTGCTGGCTCTTTGAGCGTGGGACCAGTCTCCAGACATATGGCCATTTTGGGGCCTCGCGCGGGGCCAAGTGGGAAAGGGTGGTTTTGAGGCTGAAGGCAGCAGGAAAGCCTGCAGCCCCCAGGTCTGTGCGGCTACGCAAGCGGTTCCCAAAGAGCTTTAGAACAAGGCATAGTTTTCCCTGCTGGCTCTTTGGGCGTGGGACCAACCTCCAGACATATGGCCATTTTTGTGCCTGTCGTGACACCATGTGGGAAAGGGTGGTTTTGAGGCTGCAGGTGCCAGAAAAGCCTGCAGCCCCCAGGTGTGTGGGGCTACGCAAGCGGTTCCCAAACAGCTTTAGAACAAGGCATAGTTTTCCCTGCTGGCTCTTTGCGCGTGGGACCAGTCTCCAGACATATGGCCATTTTTGGGCCTCGCGCAGCGCCATGTGGGATAGGGTGGTTTTGAGGCTGAAGGCAGCAGGAAAGCCTGCAGCCCGCAGGTGTGTGGGGCTACGCAAGCAGTTCCCAAAGAGCTTTAGAACAAGGCATAGTTTTCCCTGCTGGCTCTTTGGGCGTCGGACCAATCTCCAGACATATGGTCATTTTTGGGCCTGGCGCGGCGCCAAGTCGGAAAGGGTGGTTTTGAGGCTGAAGGCAGCAGGAAAGCCTGCAGCCCCCAGGTGTGTGGGGCTACGCAAGCGGTTCCCAAAGAGCTTTAGAACAAGGCATAGTTTTCCCTGCTGGCTCTTTGGGCGTGGGACCAACCTCCAGAGATATGGCCATTTTTGAGCCTGGCGCGGCACCAAGTGGGAAAGGGTGGTTTTGAGGCCGAAGGCAGCAGGAAAGCCTGCAGCCCCCAGGTGTGTGGGGCTACGCAAGCGGTTCCCAAAGAGCTTTAGAACAAGGCATAGTTTTCCCTGCTGGCTCTTTGGGCGTGGGACCAACCTCCAGACATATGGCCATTTTTGTGCCTGGCGTGACGCCATGTGGGAAAGGGTGGTTTTGAGGCTGCAGGTGCCAGAAAACCCTGCAGCCCCCAGGTGTGTGGGGCTACGCAAGCGGTTCCCAAAGAGCTTTAGAACAAGGCATAGTTTTCCCTGCTGGCTCTGTGGCCGTGGGACCAGTCTCCAGACATATGGCCATTTTGGGGCCTCGCGCGGGGCCAAGTGGGAAAGGGTGGTTTTGAGGCTGAAGGCAGCAGGAATGCCTGCAGCCCCCAGCTCTGTGGGGCTACGCAAGAGGTTCCCAAAGAGCTTTAGAACAAGGCATAGTTTTCCCTGCTGGCTCTTTGGGCGTGGGACCAACCTCCAGACATATGGCCATTTTTGTGCCTGGCGTGACGCCATGTGGGAAAGGGTGGTTTTGAGGCCGAAGGCAGCAGGAAAGCCTGCAGCCCCCAGGTGTGTGGGGCTACGCAAGCGGTTCCCAAAGAGCTTTAGAACAAGGCATAGTTTTCCCTGCTGGCTCTTTGGGCGTGGGACCAACCTCCAGACATATGGCCATTTTTGTGCCTGGCGTGACGCCATGTGGGAAAGGGTGGTTTTGAGGCCGAAGGTAGCAGGAAAGCCTGCAGCCCCCAGGTGTGTGGGGCTACGCAAGCGGTTCCCTAAGAGCTTTAGAACAAGGCATAGTTTTCCCTGCTGGCTCTTTGGGCGTGGGACCAATCTCCAGACATATGGCCATTTTTGTGCCTGTCGTGACGCCATGTGGGAAAGGGTGGTTTTGAGGCTGCAGGTGCCAGAAAACCCTGCAGCCCCCAGGTGTGTGGGGCTACGCAAGCGGTTCCCAAAGAGCTTTAGAACAAGGCATAGTTTTCCCTGCTGGCTCTGTGGCTGTGGGACCAGTCTCCAGACATATGGCCATTTTGGGGCCTTGCGCGGGGCCAAGTGGGAAAGGGTGGTTTTGAGGCTGAAGGCAGCAGGAAAGCCTGCAGCCCCCAGGTCTGTGCGGCTACGCAAGCGGTTCCCAAAGAGCTTTAGAACAAGGCATAGTTTTCCCTGCTGGCTCTTTGGGCGTGGGACCAACCTCCAGACATATGGCCATTTTTGTGCCTGTCGTGACACCATGTGGGAAAGGGTGGTTTTGAGGCTGCAGGTGCCAGAAAAGCCTGCAGCCCCCAGGTGTGTGGGGCTACGCAAGCGGTTCCCAAAGAGCTTTAGAACAAGGCATAGTTTTCCCTGCTGGCTCTTTGGGCGTGGGACCAGTCTCCAGACATATGGCCATTTTTGGGCCTCGCGCAGCGCCATGTGGGATAGGGTGGTTTTGAGGCTGAAGGCAGCAGGAAAGCCTGCAGCCCGCAGGTGTGTGGGGCTACGCAAGCAGTTCCCAAAGAGCTTTAGAACAAGGCATAGTTTTCCCTGCTGGCTCTTTGGGCGTCGGACCAATCTCCAGACATATGGTCATTTTTGGGCCTGGCGCGGCGCCAAGTCGGAAAGGGTGGTTTTGAGGCTGAAGGCAGCAGGAAAGCCTGCAGCCCCCAGGTGTGTGGGGCTACGCAAGCGGTTCCCAAAGAACTTTAGAACAAGGCATAGTTTTCCCTGCTGGCTCTTTGGGCGTGGGACCAACCTCCAGACATATGGCCATTTTTGAGCCTGGCGCGGCACCAAGTGGGAAAGGGTGGTTTTGAGGCCGAAGGCAGCAGGAAAGCCTGCAGCCCCCAGGTGTGTGGGGCTACGCAAGCGGTTCCCAAAGAGCTTTAGAACAAGGCATAGTTTTCCCTGCTGGCTCTTTGAGCGTGGGACCAGTCTCCAGACATATGGCCATTTTGGGGCCTCGCGCGGGGCCAAGTGGGAAAGGGTGGTTTTGAGGCTGAAGGCAGCAGGAAAGCCTGCAGCCCCCAGGTCTGTGCGGCTACGCAAGCGGTTCCCAAAGAGCTTTAGAACAAGGCATAGTTTTCCCTGCTGGCTCTTTGGGCGTGGGACCAACCTCCAGACATATGGCCATTTTTGTGCCTGTCGTGACACCATGTGGGAAAGGGTGGTTTTGAGGCTGCAGGTGCCAGAAAAGCCTGCAGCCCCCAGGTGTGTGGGGCTACGCAAGCGGTTCCCAAAGAGCTTTAGAACAAGGCATAGTTTTCCCTGCTGGCTCTTTGCGCGTGGGACCAGTCTCCAGACATATGGCCATTTTTGGGCCTCGCGCAGCGCCATGTGGGATAGGGTGGTTTTGAGGCTGAAGGCAGCAGGAAAGCCTGCAGCCCGCAGGTGTGTGGGGCTACGCAAGCAGTTCCCAAAGAGCTTTAGAACAAGGCATAGTTTTCCCTGCTGGCTCTTTGGGCGTCGGACCAATCTCCAGACATATGGTCATTTTTGGGCCTGGCGCGGCGCCAAGTCGGAAAGGGTGGTTTTGAGGCTGAAGGCAGCAGGAAAGCCTGCAGCCCCCAGGTGTGTGGGGCTACGCAAGCGGTTCCCAAAGAGCTTTAGAACAAGGCATATTTTTCCCTGCTGGCTCTTTGGGCGTGGGACCAACCTCCAGAGATATGGCCATTTTTGAGCCTGGCGCGGCACCAAGTGGGAAAGGGTGGTTTTGAGGCCGAAGGCAGCAGGAAAGCCTGCAGCCCCCAGGTGTGTGGGGCTACGCAAGCGGTTCCCAAAGAGCTTTAGAACAAGGCATAGTTTTCCCTGCTGGCTCTTTGGGCGTGGGACCAACCTCCAGACATATGGCCATTTTTCTGCCTGGCGTGACGCCATGTGGGAAAGGGTGGTTTTGAGGCTGCAGGTGCCAGAAAACCCTGCAGCCCCCAGGTGTGTGGGGCTACGCAAGCGGTTCCCAAAGAGCTTTAGAACAAGGCATAGTTTTCCCTGCTGGCTCTGTGGCCGTGGGACCAGTCTCCAGACATATGGCCATTTTGGGGCCTCGCGCGGGGCCAAGTGGGAAAGGGTGGTTTTGAGGCTGAAGGCAGCAGGAATGCCTGCAGCCCCCAGCTCTGTGGGGCTACGCAAGAGGTTCCCAAAGAGCTTTAGAACAAGGCATAGTTTTCCCTGCTGGCTCTTTGGGCGTGGGACCAACCTCCAGACATATGGCCATTTTTGTGCCTGGCGTGACGCCATGTGGGAAAGGGTGGTTTTGAGGCCGAAGGCAGCAGGAAAGCCTGCAGCCCCCAGGTGTGTGGGGCTACGCAAGCGGTTCCCAAAGAGCTTTAGAACAAGGCATAGTTTTCCCTGCTGGCTCTTTGGGCGTGGGACCAATCTCCAGACATATGGCCATTTTTCTGCCTGGCGTGACGCCATGTGGGAAAGGGTGGTTTTGAGGCTGCAGGTGCCAGAAAACCCTGCAGCCCCCAGGTGTGTGGGGCTACGCAAGTGGTTCCCAAAGAGCTTTAGAACAAGGCATAGTTTTCCCTGCTGGCTCTGTGGCCGTGGGACCAGTCTCCAGACATATGGCCATTTTGGGGCCTAGGGTGACGGCATGTGGGAAAGGGTGGTTTTGAGGCTGAAGGCAGCAGGAAAGCCTGCATCCCCCAGGTCTCCGCGGCTACGCAAGCGGTTCCCAAAGAGCTTTAGAACAAGGCATAGTTTTCCCTGCTGGCTCTTTGGGCGTGGGACCAATCTCCAGAAATATGGCCATTTTTGGGCCTAGGGTGACGGCATGTGGGAAAGGGTGGTTTTGAGGCTGAAGGCAGCAGGAAAGCCTGCAGCCCCCAGGTGTGTGGGGCTACGCAAGCGGTTCCCAAAGAGCTTTAGAAAAAGGCATAGTTTTCCCTGCTGGCTCTTTGGGCGTGGGACCAATCTCCAGACATATGGTCATTTTTGTGCCTGGCGCGGCGCCAAGTGGGAAAAGGTGGTTTTGAGGCTGAAGGCAGCAGGAAAGCCTGCACCCCCCAGGTGTGTGGGGCTACGCAAGCCGTTCCCAAAGAGCTTTAGAACAAGGCATAGTTTTCCCTGCTGGCTCTTTGGGCGTAAGACCAACCTCCAGATATATGGCCATTTTTGAGCCTGGCGCGGCACCAAGTGGGAAAGGGTGGTTTTGAGGCCGAAGGCAGCAGGAAAGCCTGCAGCCCCCAGGTGTGTGGGGCTACGCAAGCGGTTCCCAAAGAGCTTTAGAACAAGGCATAGTTTTCCCTGCTGGCTCTTTGGGCGTGGGACCAGTCTCCAGACATATGGCCATTTTTGAGCCTGGCGCGGGGCCAAGTGGGAAAGGGTGGTTTTGAGGCCGAAGGCAGCAGGAAAGCCTGCAGCCCCCAGGTGTGTGGGGCTACGCAAGCGGTTCCCAAAGAGCTTTAGAACAAGGCATAGTTTTCCCTGCTGGCTCTTTGGGCGTGGGACCAACCTCCAGACATATGGCCATTTTTGTGCCTGGCGTGACGCCATGTGGGAAAGGGTGGTTTTGAGGCCGAAGGCAGCAGGAAAGCCTGCAGCCCCCAGGTGTGTGGGGCTACGCAAGCGGTTCCCAAAGAGCTTTAGAACAAGGCATAGTTTTCCCTGCTGGCTCTTTGGGCGTGGGACCAATCTCGAGACATATGGCCATTTTTCTGCCTGGCGTGACGCCATGTGGGAAAGGGTGGTTTTGAGGCTGCAGGTGCCAGAAACCCTGCAGCCCCCAGGTGTGTGGGGCTACGCAAGCGGTTCCCAAAGAGCTTTAGAACAAGGCATAGTTTTCCCTGCTGGCTCTGTGGCCGTGGGACCAGTCTCCAGACATATGGCCATTTTGGGGCCTCGCGCGGCGCCAAGTCGGAAAGGGTGGTTTTGAGGCTGAAGGCAGCAGGAAAGCTTGCAGCCCCCAGGTGTGTGGGGCTACGCAAGCGGTTCCCAAAGAGCTTTAGAACAAGGCATAGTTTTCCCTGCTGGCTCTTTGGGTGTGGGACCAGTCTCCAGACATATGGTCATTTTTGGGCCTGGTGCGGCGCCAAGTGGGAAAGGGTGGTTTTGAGGCTGAAGGCAGCAAGAAAGCCTGCAGCCCCCAGGTGTATGGGGCCACGCAAGCGGTTCCCAAAGAGCTTTAGAACAAGGCATAGTTTTCCCTGCTGGCTCTTTGGGCGTGGGACCAACCTCCAGACATATGGCCGTTTTTGTGCCTGGCGTGACGCCATGTGGGAAAGGGTGGTTTTGAGGCTGAAGGCAGCAGGAAAGCCTGCAGCCCCCAGGTCTGTGGGGCTACGCAAGCGGTTCCCAAAGAGCTTTAGTACAAGGCATAGTTTTCCCTGCTGGCTCTTTCGGCGTGGGACCAATCTCCAGACATATGGCCATTTTTGTGCCTGGCGTGACACCAAGTGGGAAAGGGTGGTTTTGAGGCTGAAGGCAGCAGGAAAGCCTGCAGCCCCCAGGTGTGTGGGGCTACGCAAGCGGTTCCCAAAGAGCTTTAGAACAAGGCATAGTTTTCCCTGCTGGCTCTTTGGGCGTGGGACAAACCTCCAGACATATGGTCATTTTTGGGCCTGGCGCGGCGCCAAGTGGGAAAGGGTGGTTTTGAGGCTGAAGAGAGCAGGAAAGCCTGCAGCCCCCAGGTCTGTGGGGCTACGCAAGTGGTTCCCAAAGAGCTTTAGAACAAGGCATAGTTTTCCCTGCTGGCTCTTTGGGCGTGGGACCAGTCTCCAGACATATGGCCATTTTTGGGCCTGGCACGGGGCCAAGTGGGAAAGGGTGGTTTTGAGGCTGAAGGCAGCAGGAAAGCCTATAGCCCCCAGGTGTGTGGGGCTACGCAAGCGGTTCCCAAAGAGCTTTAGAACAAGGCATAATTTTCCCTGCTGGCTCTTTG
Source organism: Chroicocephalus ridibundus (assembly GCF_963924245.1). Taxonomy (NCBI): domain Eukaryota; kingdom Metazoa; phylum Chordata; class Aves; order Charadriiformes; family Laridae; genus Chroicocephalus; species Chroicocephalus ridibundus. The sequence goes on along the minus strand of NW_026961382.1, from coordinate 694,813 downwards.
GGCGTGGGACCAGTCTCCAGACATATGGCCATTTCTGGGCCTGGTGCGGCGACAATTGGGAAAGGGTGGTTTTGAGGCTGAAGGCAGCAGGAAAGCCTGCAGCCCCCAGGTCTGTGGGGCTACGCAAGCGGTTCCCAAAGAGCTTTAGAACAAGGCATAGTTTTCCCTGCTGGCTCTTTCGGCGTGGGACCAGTCTCCAGACATATGGCCATTTTTGGGCCTGGCGCGGCGCCAAGTGGGAAAGGGTGGTTTTGAGGCTGAAGGCAGCAGGAAAGCTTGCAGCCCCCTGGTCTGTGGGGCTACGCAAGCCGATCCCAAAGAGCTTTAGAACAAGGCATAGTTTTCCCTGCTGGCTCTTTGGGCGTCGGACCAATCTCCAGACATATGGCCATTTTTGTGCCTGGCGTGACGCCATGTGGGAAAGGGTGGTTTTCAGGCTGAAGGCAGCAGGAAAGCCTGCAGCCCCCAGGTGTGTGGGGCTACGCACGCGGTTCCCAAAGAGCTTTAGAACAAGGCATAGTTTTCCCTGCTGGCTCTATGGGCGTGGGACCAGTCTCCAGACATATGGCCATTTTTGGGCCTGGCGTGGCGCCACGTGGGAAAGGGTGGTTTTGAGGCTGAAGGCAGCAGGAAAGCCTGCAGCCCCCTGGTGTGTGGGGCTACGCAAGCGGTTCCCAAAGAGCTTTAGAACAAGGCATAGTTTTCCCTGCTGACTCTTTGGGCGTGGGACCAATCTCCAGACATATGGTCATTTTTGGGCCTGGCGTGGCGCCAAGTGGGAAAGGGTGGTTTTGAGGCTGAAGGCAGCAGGAAAGCCTGCAGCCCCCAGGTGTGTGGGGCTACGCAAGCGGTTCCCAAAGAGCTTTAGAACAAGGCATAGTTTTCCCTGCTGGCTCTTTGGGCGTGGGACCAATCTCCAGACATATGGCCATTTTTGTGCCTGGCGTGACGCCATGTGGGAAAGGGTGGTTTTGAGGCTGAAGGCAGCAGGAAAGCCTGCAGCCCCCAGGTGTGTGGGGCTACGCAAGTGGTTCCCAAAGAGCTTTAGAACAAGGCATAGTTTTCCCTGCTGGCTCTTTGGGCGTGGGACCAACCTCCAGACATATGGCCATTTTTGTGCCTGGCGTGACGCCATGTGGGAAAGGGTGGTTTTGAGGCTGAAGGCAGCAGGAAAGCCTGTAGCCCCCAGGTGTGTGGGGCTACGCAAGCGGTTCCCAAAGAGCTTTAGAACAAGGCATTGTTTTCCCTGCTGGCTCTTTGGGCGTGGGACCAACCTCCAGACATATGGCCGTTTTTGTGCCTGGCGTGACGCCATGTGGGAAAGGGTGGTTTTGAGGCTGAAGGCAGCAGGAAAGCCTTCAGCCCCCAGGTCTGTGCGGCTACGCAAGCCGTTTCCAAAGAGCTTTAGAACAAGGCATAGTTTTCCCTGCTGGCTCTTTCGGCGTGGGACCAATCTCCAGACATATGGCCATTTTTGTGCCTGGCGTGACACCAAGTGGGAAAGGGTGGTTTTGAGGCTGAAGGCAGCAGGAAGGTCTGCAGCCCCCAGGTGTGTGGGGCTACGCAAGCCGTTCCCAAAGAGCTTTAGAACAAGGCATAGTTTTCCCTGCTGGCTCTTTGGGCGTGGGACCAACCTCCAGACATATGGCCATTTTACGCCTGGCGTGACGCCATGTGGGAAAGGGTGGTTTTGAGGCTGAAGGCAGCAGGAAAGCTTGCAGCCCCCAGGTGTGTGGGGCTATGCAAGCGGTTCCCAAAGAGCTTTAGAACAAGGCATAGTTTTCCCTGCTGGCTCTTTGGGCGTGGGACCAATCTCCAGACATATGGCCATTTTTGTGCCTGGCGCAGCGACAAGTGGGAAAGGGTGGTTTTGAGGCTGAAGGCAGCAGGAAAGCCTGTAGCCCCCAGGTGTGTGGGGCTACGCAAGCGGTTCCCAAAGAGCTTTAGAACAAGGCATTGTTTTCCCTGCTGGCTCTTTGGGCGTGGGACCAACCTCCAGACATATGGCCGTTTTTGTGCCTGGCGTGACGCCATGTGGGAAAGGGTGGTTTTGAGGCTGAAGGCAGCAGGAAAGCCTGCAGCCCCCAGGTGTGTGGGGCTACGCAAGCCGTTTCCAAAGAGCTTTAGAACAAGGCATAGTTTTCCCTGCTGGCTCTTTCGGCGTGGGACCAATCTCCAGACATATGGCCATTTTTGTGCCTGGCGTGACACCAAGTGGGAAAGGGTGGTTTTGAGGCTGAAGGCAGCAGGAAGGTCTGCAGCCCCCAGGTGTGTGGGGCTACGCAAGCCGTTCCCAAAGAGCTTTAGAACAAGGCATAGTTTTCCCTGCTGGCTCTTTGGGCGTGGGACCAACCTCCAGACATATGGCCATTTTACGCCTGGCGTGACGCCATGTGGGAAAGGGTGGTTTTGAGGCTGAAGGCAGCAGGAAAGCTTGCAGCCCCCAGGTGTGTGGGGCTATGCAAGCGGTTCCCAAAGAGCTTTAGAACAAGGCATAGTTTTCCCTGCTGGCTCTTTGGGCGTGGGACCAATCTCCAGACATATGGCCATTTTTGTGCCTGGCGCAGCGACAAGTGGGAAAGGGTGGTTTTGAGGCTGAAGGCAGCAGGAAAGCCTGTAGCCCCCAGGTGTGTGGGGCTACGCAAGCGGTTCCCAAAGAGCTTTAGAACAAGGCATAGTTTTCCCTGCTGCTCTTTGGGCGTGGGACCAGTCTCCAGACATATGGCCATTTTTGGGCCTGGTGCGGCGCCAAGTGGGAAAGGGTGGTTTTGAGGCTGAAGGCAGCAAGAAAGCCTGCAGCCCCTAGGTCTTTGAGGCCACGCAAGCGGTTCCCAAAGAGCTTTAGAACAAAGCATAGTTTTCCCTGCTGGCTCTTTCGGCTTGGGACCAACCTCCAGACATATGGCCATTTTTGTGCCTGGCGTGACGCCATGTGGGAAAGAGTGGTTTTGAGGCTGAAGGCAGCAGGAAAGCCTGCAGCCCGCAGGTGTGTGGGGCTACGCAAGCCGTTCCCAAAGAGCTTTAGAACAAGGCATAGTTTTCCCTGCTGGCTCTTTGGGCGTGGGACCAACCTCCAGACATATGGTCATTTTTGGGCCTGGCGCGGCGCCAAGTGGGAAAGGGTGGTTTTGAGGCTGAAGGCAGCAGGAAAGCCTGTAGCCCCCAGGTGTGTGGGGCTACGCAAGCGGTTCCCAAAGAGCTTTAAACAAGGCATAGTTTTCCCTGTTGGCTCTTTGGGCGTGGGACCAGTCTCCAGACATATGGCCATTTCTGGGCCTGGTGCGGCGACAAGTGGGAAAGGGTGGTTTTGAGGCTGAAGGCAGCAGGAAAGCCTGCAGCCCCCAGGTGTGTGGGGCTACGCAAGCGGTTCCCAAAGAGCTTTAGAACAAGGCATAGTTTTCCCTGCTGGCTCTTTGGGCGTGGGACCAATCTCCAGACATATGGCCATTTTTGTGCCTGGCGTGACGCCATGTGGGAAAGGGTGGTTTTCAGGCTGAAGGCAGCAGGAAAGCCTGCAGCCCCCAGGTGTGTGGGGCTATGCAAGCGGTTCCCAAAGAGCTTTAGAACAAGGCATAGTTTTCCCTGCTGGCTCTTTGAGCGTGGGACCAGTCTCCAGACATATGGCCATTTTTGGGCCTGGCGTGGCGCTACGTGGGAAAGGGTGCCTTTGAGGCTGAAGAGAGCAGGAAAGCCTGCAGCCCCCAGGTCTGTGGGGCTACGCAAGCGGTTCCCAAAGAGCTTTAGAACAAGGCATAGTTTTCCCTGCTGACTCTTTGGGCGTGGGACCAATCTCCAGAAATATGGTCATTTTTGGGCCTGGCGTGGCGCCAAGTCGGAAAGGGTGGTTTTGAGGCTGAAGGCAGCAGGAGAGCCTGCAGCCCCCAGGTGTGTGGGGCTACGCAAGCGGTTCCCAAAGAGCTTTAGAACAAGGCATAGTTTTCCCTGCTGGCTCTTTGGGCGTGGGACCAATCTCCAGACATATGGCCATTTTTGTGCCTGGCGTGACGCCATGTGGGAAAGGGTGGTTTTGAGGCTGAAGGCAGCAGGAAAGCCTGCAGCCCCCAGGTGTGTGGGGCTACGGAAGCGGTTCCCAAAGAGCTTTAGAACAAGGCATAGTTTTCCCTGCTGGCTCTTTGGGCGTGGGACCAATCTCCAGACATATGGCCATTTTTGTGCCTGGCGTGACGCCATGTGGGAAAGGGTGGTTTTGAGGCTGAAGGCAGCAGGAAAGCCTGCAGCCCCCAGGTGTGTGGGGCTACGCAAGCGGTTCCCAAAGAGCTTTAGAACAAGGCATAGTTTTCCCTGCTGGCTCTTTGGGCGTGGGACCAATCTCCAGACATATGGCCATTTTTGTGCCTGGCGTGACACCAAGTGGGAAAGGGTGGTTTTGAGGCTGAAGGTAGCAGGAAGGTCTGCAGCCGCCAGGTGTGTGGGGCTACGCAAGCGGTTCCCAAAGAGCTTTAGAACAAGGCATAGTTTTCCCTGCTGGCTCTTTCGGCGTGGGACCAGTCTCCAGACATATGGCCATTTTTGTGCCTGGCGTGACACCAAGTGGGAAAGGGTGGTTTTGAGGCTGAAGGCAGCAGGAAAGCCTGCAGCCCCCAGGTGTGTGGGGCTATGCAAGCCGTTCCCAAAGAGCTTTAGAACAAGGCATAGTTTTCCCTGCTGGCTCTTTGGGCGTGGGACCAACCTCCAGATATATGGTCATTTTTGGGCCTGGCGCGGCGCCAAGTGGGAAAGGGTGGTTTTGAGGCTGAAGGCAGCAGGAAAGCCTGCAGCCCCCAGGTCTGTGGGGCTACGCAAGTGGTTCCCAAAGAGCTTTAGAACAAGGCATAGTTTTCCCTGCTGGCTCTTTAGAGCGTGGGACCAATCTCCAGACATATGGGCATTTTTGGGCCTGGCGCGGGGCCAAGTGGGAAAGGGTGGTTTTGAGGCTGAAGGCAGCAGGAAAGCCTGCAGCCCCCAGGTGTGTGGGGCTACGCAAGCGGTTCCCAAAGAGCTTTAGAACAAGGCATAGTTTTCCCTGTTGGCTCTTTGGGCGTGGGACCAGTCTCCAGACATATGGCCATTTCTGGGCCTGGTGCGGCGACAAGTGGGAAAGGGTGGTTTTGAGGCTGAAGGCAGCAGGAAAGCCTGCAGCCCCCAGGTCTGTGGGGCTACGCAAGCGGTTCTCAAAGAGCTTTAGAACAAGGCATAGTTTTCCCTGCTGGCTCTTTGGGCGTGGGACCAGTCTCCAGACATATGGCCATTTTTGGGCCTGGCGCAGCGCCAAGTGGGTAAGGGTGGTTTTGAGGCTGAAGGCAGCAGGAAAGCTTGCAGCCCCCTGGTCTGTGGGGCTACGCAAGCCGTTCCCAAAGAGCTTTAGAACAAGGCATAGATTTCCCTGCTGGCTCTTTGGGCGTGGGACCAATCTCCAGACATATGGCCATTTTTGGGCCTGGCGTGACGCCATGTGGGAAAGGGTGGTTTTGAGGCTGAAGGCAGCAGGAAAGCCTGCAGCCCCCAGGTGTGTGGGGCTATGCAAGCGGTTCCCAAAGAGCTTTAGAACAAGGCATAGTTTTCCCTGCTGGCTCTATGGGCGTGGGACCAGTCTCCAGACATATGGCCATTTTTGGGCCTGGCGTGGCGCCAAGTGGGACAGGGTTGTTTTGAGGCTGAAGGCAGCAGGAGAGCCTGCAGCCCCAAGGTCTGAGGGGCTACGCAAGCGGTTCCCAAAGAGCTTTAGAACAAGGCATAGTTTTCCCTGCTGGCTCTTTCGGCGTGGGACCAGTCTCCAGACATATGGCCATTTTTGTGCCTGTTGTCACGCCATGTGGGAAAGGGTGGTTTTGAGGCTGAAGGCAGCAGGAAAGCCTGTAGCCCCCAGGTGTGTGGGGCTACGCAAGCGGTTCCCAAAGAGCTTTAGAACAAGGCATAGTTTTCCCTGCTGGCTCTTTGGGCGTGGGACCAATCTCCAGACATATGGCCGTTTTTGTGCCTGGCGTGACGCCATGTGGGAAAGGGTGGTTTTGAGGCTGAAGGCAGCAGGAAGGTCTACAGCCCCCAGGTGTGTGGGGCTACACAAGCCGTTCCCAAAGAGCTTTAGAACAAGGCATAGTTTTCCCTGCTGGCTCTTTGAGCGTGGGACCAGTCTCCAGACATATGGCCATTTTTGTGCCTGTTGTCACGCCATGTGGGAAAGGGTGGTTTTGAGGCTGAAGGCAGCAGGAAAGCTTGCAGCCCCCTGGTCTGTGGGGCTACGCAAGCCGTTCCCAAAGAGCTTTAGAACAAGGCATAGTTTTCCCTGCTGGCTCTTTGGGCGTGGGACCAATCTCCAGACATATGGCCATTTTTGGGCCTGGCATGACGCCATGTGGGAAAGGGTGGTTTTCAGGCTGAAGGCAGCAGGAAAGCCTGCAGCCCCCAGGTGAGTGGGGCTATGCAAGCGGTTCCCAAAGAGCTTTAGAACAAGGCATAGTTTTCCCTGCTGGCTCTATGGGCGTGGGACCAGTCTCCAGACATATGGCCATTTTTGGGCCTGGCGTGGCGCCAAGTGGGACAGGGTTGTTTTGAGGCTGAAGGCAGCAGGAGAGCCTGCAGCCCCCAGGTCTGTGGGGCTACGCAAGCGGTTCCCAAAGAGCTTTAGAACAAGGCATAGTTTTCCCTGCTGGCTCTTTGGGCGTGGGGCCAATCTCCAGACATATGGCCATTTTTGTGCCTGGCATGACGCCATGTGGGAAAGGGTGGTTTTGAGGCTGAAGTCAGCAGGAAGGTCTGCATCCCCCAGGTGTGTGGGGCTAGGCAAGCGGTTCCCAAAGAGCTTTACAACAAGGCATAGTTTTCCCTGCTGGCTCTTTGAGCGTGGGACCAGTCTCCAGACATATGGCCATTTTTGGGCCTCGCGCAGCGCCAAGTGGGAAAGGGTGGTTTTGAGGCTGAAGGCAGCAGGAAAGCCTGCAGCGCCCAGGTGTGTGGGGCTACGCAAGCAGTTCCCAACGAGCTTTAGAACAAGGCATAGTTTTCCCTGCTGGCTCTTTGGGCGTGGGACCAATCTCCAGACATATGGCCATTTTTGTGCCTGGCGTGACGCCATGTGGGAAAGGGTGGTTTTCAGGCTGAAGGCAGCAGGAATGCCTGCAGCCCCCAGGTGTGTGGGGCTATGCAAGCGGTTCCCAAAGAGCTTTAGAACAAGGCATAGTTTTCCCTGCTGGCTCTATGGGCGTGGGACCAGTCTCCAGACATATGGCCATTTTTGGGCCTGGCGTGTCGCCAAGTGGGACAGGGTTGTTTTGAGGCTGAAGGCAGCAGGAGAGCCTGCAGCCCCCAGGTGTGTGGGGCTACGCAAGCGGTTCCCAAAGAGCTTTAGAACAAGGCATAATTTTCCCTGCTGGCTCTTTGGGCGTGGGACCAAGCTCCAGACATATGGCCATTTTTGTGCCTGGTGTCACGCCATGTGGGAAAGGGTGGTTTTGAGGCTGAAGGCAGCAGGAAAGCCTGTAGCCCCCAGGTGTGTGGGGCTACGCAAGCGGTTCCCAAAGAGCTTTAGAACAAGGCATAGTTTTCCCTGCTGGCTCTTTGGGCGTGGGACCAATCTCCAGACATATGGCCGTTTTTGTGCCTGGCGTGACGCCATGTGGGAAAGGGTGGTTTTGAGGCTGAAGGCAGCAGGAAGGGCTGCAGCCCCCAGGTGTGTGGGGCTACACAAGCCGTTCCCAAAGAGCTTTAGAACAAGGCATAGTTTTCCCTGCTGGCTCTTTGAGCGTGGGACCAGTCTCCAGACATATGGCCATTTTTGGGCCTGGCGCAGCGCCAAGTGGGAAAGGGTGGTTTTGAGGCTGAAGGCAGCAGGAAAGCTTGCAGCCCCCTGGTCTGTGGGGCTACGCAAGCGGTTCCCAAAGAGCTTTAGAACAAGGCATAGTTTTCCCTGCTGGCTCTTTGGGCGTGGGACCAGTCTCCAGACATATGGCCATTTTTGGGCCTGGCGTGACGCCATGTGGGAAAGGGTGGTTTTGAGGCTGAAGGCAGCAGGAAAGCCTGCAGCCCCCAGGTGTGTGGGGCTATGCAAGCGGTTCCCAAAGAGCTTTAGAACAAGGCATAGTTTTCCCTGCTGGCTCTATGGGCGTGGGACCAGTCTCCAGACATATGGTCATTTTTGGGCCTGGCGCGGCGCCAAGTGGGACAGGGTTGTTTTGAGGCTGAAGGCAGCAGGAGAGCCTGCAGCCCCCAGGTCTGTGGGGCTACGCAAGCGTTTCCCAAAGAGCTTTAGAACAAGGCATAGTTTTCCCTGCTGGCTCTTTGGGCGTGGGACCAAGCTCCAGACATATGGCCATTTTTGTGCCTGGTGTCACGCCATGTGGGAAAGGGTGGTTTTGAGGCTGAAGGCAGCAGGAAAGCCTGTAGCCCCCAGGTGTGTGGGGCTACGCAAGCCGTTCCCAAAGAGCTTTAGAACAAGGCATAGTTTTCCCTGCTGGCTCTTTGGGCGTGGGACCAACCTCCAGACATATGGCCATTTTTGGGCCTCGCGCAGCGCCAAGTGGGAAAGGGTGGTTTTGAGGCTGAAGGCAGCAGGAAAGCCTGCAGCGCCCAGGTGTGTGGGGCTACGCAAGCAGTTCCCAAAGAGCTTTAGAACAAGGCATAGTTTTCCCTGCTGGCTCTTTGGGCGTGGGACCAGTCTCCAGACATATGGCCATTTTTGGGCCTGGCGTGGCGCCAAGTGGGAAAGGGTGCCTTTGAGGCTGAAGAGAGCAGGAAAGCCTGCAGCCCCCAGGTGTGTGAGGCTACGCAAGCGGTTCCCAAAGAGCTTTAGAACAAGGCATAGTTTTCCCTGCTGGCTCTTTGGGCGTGGGACCAGTCTCCAGACATATGGCCATTTTTATGCCTGGCGTGACGCCATGTGGGAAAGGGTGGTTTTGAGGCTGAAGGCAGCAGGAAAGCCTGCAGCCCCCAGGTCTGTGGGGCTACGCAAGTGGTTCCCAAAGAGCATTAGAACAAGGCATAGTTTTCCCTGCTGGCTCTTTGGGCGTGGGACCAATCTCCAGATCATATGGCCATTTTTGGGCCTGGCGCGGGGCCAAGTGGGAAAGGGTGGTTTTGAGGCTGAAGGCAGCAGGAAAGCCTGTAGCCCTCAGGTGTGTGGGGCTACGCAAGCGGTTCCCAAAGAGCTTTAGAACAAGGCATAGTTTTCCCTGTTGGCTCTTTGGGCGTGGGACCAGTCTCCAGACATATGGCCATTTCTGGGCCTGGTGCGGTGACAAGTGGGAAAGGGTGGTTTTGAGGCTGAAGGCAGCAGGAAAGCCTGCAGCACCCAGGTCTGTGGGGCTACGCAAGCGGTTCCCAAAGAGCTTTAGAACAAGGCATAGTTTTCCCTGCTGGCTCTTTCGGCGTGGGACCAGTCTCCAGACATATGGCCATTTTTGGGCCTGGCGCAGCGCCAAGTGGGAAAGGGTGGTTTTGAGGCTGAAGGCAGCAGGAAATCTTGCAGCCCCCTGGTCTGTGGGGCTACGCAAGCGGTTCCCAAAGAGCTTTAGAACAAGGCATAGTTTTCCCTGCTGGCTCTTTGGGCGTCGGACCAATCTCCAGACATATGGCCATTTTTGGGCCTCGCGCAGCGCCAAGTGGGAAAGGGTGGTTTTGAGGCTGAAGGCAGCAGGAAAGCCTGCAGCGCCCAGGTGTGTGGGGCTACGCAAGCAGTTCCCAAAGAGCTTTAGAAGAAGGCATAGTTTTCCCTGCTGTCTCTTTGGGCGTGGGACCAGTCTCCAGACATATGGCCATTTTTGGGCCTGGCGTGGCGCCAAGTGGGAAAGGGTGCCTTTGAGGCTGAAGGCAGCAGGAAAGCCTGCAGCCCCCAGGTGTGTGAGGCTACGCAAGCGGTTCCCAAAGAGCTTTAGAACAAGGCATAGTTTTCCCTGCTGGCTCTTTGGGCGTGGGACCAACCTCCAGACATATGGCCATTTTTATGCCTGGCGTGACGCCATGTGGGAAAGGGTGGTTTTGAGGCTGAAGGCAGCAGGAAAGCCTGCAGCCCCCAGGTCTGTGGGGCTATGCAAGTGGTTCCCAAAGAGCTTTAGAACAAGGCATAGTTTTCCCTGCTGGCTCTTTGGGCGTGGGACCAATCTCCAGACATATGGCCATTTTTATGCCTGGCGTGACGCCATGTGGGAAAGGGTGGTTTTGAGGCTGAAGGCAGCAGGAAAGCCTGCAGCCCCCAGGTGTGTGGGGCTACGCAAGCGGTTCCCAAAAAGCTTTAGAACAAGGCATAGTTTTCCCTGCTGCTCTTTGGGCGTGGGACCAGTCTCCAGACATATGGCCATTTTTGGGCCTGGTGCGGCGCCAAGTGGGAAAGGGTGGTTTTCAGGCTGAAGGCAGCAAGAAAGCCTGCAGCCCCCAGGTCTTTGAGGCCACGCAAGCGGTTCCCAAAGAGCTTTAGAACAAGGCATAGTTTTCCCTGCTGGCTCTTTGGGCGTGGGACCAACCTCCAGACATATGGCCATTTTTGTGCCTGGCGTGACGCCATGTGGGAAAGGGTGGTTTTGAGACTGAAGGCAGCAGGAAAGCCTGCAGCCCCCAGGTGTGTGGGGCTACGCAAGCGGTTCCCAAAGAGCTTTAGAACAAGGCATAGTTTTCCCTGCTGGCTCTTTGGGCGTGGGACCAATCTCCAGACATATGGCCGTTTCTGGGCCTGGCGCGGCGCCAAGTGGGAAAGGGTGGCTTTGAGGCTGAAGGCAGCAGGAAAGCCTGCAGCCCCCAGGTGTGTGGGGCTACGCAAGCGGTTCCCAAAGAGCTTTAGAACAAGGCATAATTTTCCCTGCTGGCTCTTTGGGAAAGGGACCAGTCTCCAGACATATGGCCATTTTTGGGCCTGAAGCGAAGCCAAGTGGGAAAGGGTGGTTTTGAGGCTGAAGGCAGCAGGAAAGCCTGCACCCCCCAGGTGTGTGGGGCCACGCAAGCGGTTCCCAAAGAGCTTTAGAACAAGGCATAGTTTTCCCTGCTGGCTCTTTGGACGTGGGACCAGTCTCCAGACATATGGCCATTTTTGTGCCTGGCGTGACGCCAAGTGGGAAAGGGTGGTTTTGAGGCTGAAGGCAGCAGGAAAGCCTGCACCCCCCAGGTCTGTGGGGCTACGCAAGAGGTTCCCAAAGAGCTTTAGAACAAGGCATAGTTTTCCCTGCTGGCTCTTTGGGCGTGGGACCAGTCTCCAGACATATGGCCATTTTTGGGCCTGGCGTGGCGCCAAGTGGGAAAGGGTGCCTTTGAGCCTGAAGAGAGCAGGAAAGCCTGCAGCCCCCAGGTGTGTGGGGCTATGCAAGCGGTTCCCAAAGAGCTTTAGAACAAGGCATAGTTTTCCCTGCTGGCTCTATGGGCGTGGGACCAGTCTCCAGACATATGGCCATTTTTGGGCCTGGCGTGGCGCCAAGTGGGACAGGGTTGTTTTGAGGCTGAAGGCAGCAGGAGAGCCTGCAGCCCCAAGGTCTGAGGGGCTACGCAAGCGGTTCCCAAAGAGCTTTAGAACAAGGCATAGTTTTCCCTGCTGGCTCTTTCGGCGTGGGACCAGTCTCCAGACATATGGCCATTTTTGTGCCTGTTGTCACGCCATGTGGGAAAGGGTGGTTTTGAGGCTGAAGGCAGCAGGAAAGCCTGTAGCCCCCAGGTGTGTGGGGCTACGCAAGCGGTTCCCAAAGAGCTTTAGAACAAGGCATAGTTTTCCCTGCTGGCTCTTTGGGCGTGGGACCAATCTCCAGACATATGGCCGTTTTTGTGCCTGGCGTGACGCCATGTGGGAAAGGGTGGTTTTGAGGCTGAAGGCAGCAGGAAGGTCTACAGCCCCCAGGTGTGTGGGGCTACACAAGCCGTTCCCAAAGAGCTTTAGAACAAGGCATAGTTTTCCCTGCTGGCTCTTTGAGCGTGGGACCAGTCTCCAGACATATGGCCATTTTTGTGCCTGTTGTCACGCCATGTGGGAAAGGGTGGTTTTGAGGCTGAAGGCAGCAGGAAAGCTTGCAGCCCCCTGGTCTGTGGGGCTACGCAAGCCGTTCCCAAAGAGCTTTAGAACAAGGCATAGTTTTCCCTGCTGGCTCTTTGGGCGTGGGACCAATCTCCAGACATATGGCCATTTTTGGGCCTGGCATGACGCCATGTGGGAAAGGGTGGTTTTCAGGCTGAAGGCAGCAGGAAAGCCTGCAGCCCCCAGGTGAGTGGGGCTATGCAAGCGGTTCCCAAAGAGCTTTAGAACAAGGCATAGTTTTCCCTGCTGGCTCTATGGGCGTGGGACCAGTCTCCAGACATATGGCCATTTTTGGGCCTGGCGTGGCGCCAAGTGGGACAGGGTTGTTTTGAGGCTGAAGGCAGCAGGAGAGCCTGCAGCCCCCAGGTCTGTGGGGCTACGCAAGCGGTTCCCAAAGAGCTTTAGAACAAGGCATAGTTTTCCCTGCTGGCTCTTTGGGCGTGGGGCCAATCTCCAGACATATGGCCATTTTTGTGCCTGGCGTGACGCCATGTGGGAAAGGGTGGTTTTGAGGCTGAAGTCAGCAGGAAGGTCTGCATCCCCCAGGTGTGTGGGGCTAGGCAAGCGGTTCCCAAAGAGCTTTAGAACAAGGCATAGTTTTCCCTGCTGGCTCTTTGAGCGTGGGACCAGTCTCCAGACATATGGCCATTTTTGGGCCTCGCGCAGCGCCAAGTGGGAAAGGGTGGTTTTGAGGCTGAAGGCAGCAGGAAAGCCTGCAGCGCCCAGGTGTGTGGGGCTACGCAAGCAGTTCCCAACGAGCTTTAGAACAAGGCATAGTTTTCCCTGCTGGCTCTTTGGGCGTGGGACCAATCTCCAGACATATGGCCATTTTTGTGCCTGGCGTGACGCCATGTGGGAAAGGGTGGTTTTCAGGCTGAAGGCAGCAGGAATGCCTGCAGCCCCCAGGTGTGTGGGGCTATGCAAGCGGTTCCCAAAGAGCTTTAGAACAAGGCATAGTTTTCCCTGCTGGCTCTATGGGCGTGGGACCAGTCTCCAGACATATGGCCATTTTTGGGCCTGGCGTGTCGCCAAGTGGGACAGGGTTGTTTTGAGGCTGAAGGCAGCAGGAGAGCCTGCAGCCCCCAGGTGTGTGGGGCTACGCAAGCGGTTCCCAAAGAGCTTTAGAACAAGGCATAATTTTCCCTGCTGGCTCTTTGGGCGTGGGACCAAGCTCCAGACATATGGCCATTTTTGTGCCTGGTGTCACGCCATGTGGGAAAGGGTGGTTTTGAGGCTGAAGGCAGCAGGAAAGCCTGTAGCCCCCAGGTGTGTGGGGCTACGCAAGCGGTTCCCAAAGAGCTTTAGAACAAGGCATAGTTTTCCCTGCTGGCTCTTTGGGCGTGGGACCAATCTCCAGACATATGGCCGTTTTTGTGCCTGGCGTGACGCCATGTGGGAAAGGGTGGTTTTGAGGCTGAAGGCAGCAGGAAGGGCTGCAGCCCCCAGGTGTGTGGGGCTACACAAGCCGTTCCCAAAGAGCTTTAGAACAAGGCATAGTTTTCCCTGCTGGCTCTTTGAGCGTGGGACCAGTCTCCAGACATATGGCCATTTTTGGGCCTGGCGCAGCGCCAAGTGGGAAAGGGTGGTTTTGAGGCTGAAGGCAGCAGGAAAGCTTGCAGCCCCCTGGTCTGTGGGGCTACGCAAGCGGTTCCCAAAGAGCTTTAGAACAAGGCATAGTTTTCCCTGCTGGCTCTTTGGGCGTGGGACCAGTCTCCAGACATATGGCCATTTTTGGGCCTGGCGCGGCGCCAAGTGGGACAGGGTTGTTTTGAGGCTGAAGGCAGCAGGAGAGCCTGCAGCCCCCAGGTCTGTGGGGCTACGCAAGCGTTTCCCAAAGAGCTTTAGAACAAGGCATAGTTTTCCCTGCTGGCTCTTTGGGCGTGGGACCAAGCTCCAGACATATGGCCATTTTTGTGCCTGGTGTCACGCCATGTGGGAAAGGGTGGTTTTGAGGCTGAAGGCAGCAGGAAAGCCTGTAGCCCCCAGGTGTGTGGGGCTACGCAAGCCGTTCCCAAAGAGCTTTAGAACAAGGCATAGTTTTCCCTGCTGGCTCTTTGGGCGTGGGACCAACCTCCAGACATATGGCCATTTTTGGGCCTCGCGCAGCGCCAAGTGGGAAAGGGTGGTTTTGAGGCTGAAGGCAGCAGGAAAGCCTGCAGCGCCCAGGTGTGTGGGGCTACGCAAGCAGTTCCCAAAGAGCTTTAGAACAAGGCATAGTTTTCCCTGCTGGCTCTTTGGGCGTGGGACCAGTCTCCAGACATATGGCCATTTTTGGGCCTGGCGTGGCGCCAAGTGGGAAAGGGTGCCTTTGAGGCTGAAGAGAGCAGGAAAGCCTGCAGCCCCCAGGTGTGTGAGGCTACGCAAGCGGTTCCCAAAGAGCTTTAGAACAAGGCATAGTTTTCCCTGCTGGCTCTTTGGGCGTGGGACCAGTCTCCAGACATATGGCCATTTTTATGCCTGGCGTGACGCCATGTGGGAAAGGGTGGTTTTGAGGCTGAAGGCAGCAGGAAAGCCTGCAGCCCCCAGGTCTGTGGGGCTACGCAAGTGGTTCCCAAAGAGCATTAGAACAAGGCATAGTTTTCCCTGCTGGCTCTTTGGGCGTGGGACCAATCTCCAGATCATATGGCCATTTTTGGGCCTGGCGCGGGGCCAAGTGGGAAAGGGTGGTTTTGAGGCTGAAGGCAGCAGGAAAGCCTGTAGCCCTCAGGTGTGTGGGGCTACGCAAGCGGTTCCCAAAGAGCTTTAGAACAAGGCATAGTTTTCCCTGTTGGCTCTTTGGGCGTGGGACCAGTCTCCAGACATATGGCCATTTCTGGGCCTGGTGCGGTGACAAGTGGGAAAGGGTGGTTTTGAGGCTGAAGGCAGCAGGAAAGCCTGCAGCACCCAGGTCTGTGGGGCTACGCAAGCGGTTCCCAAAGAGCTTTAGAACAAGGCATAGTTTTCCCTGCTGGCTCTTTCGGCGTGGGACCAGTCTCCAGACATATGGCCATTTTTGGGCCTGGCGCAGCGCCAAGTGGGAAAGGGTGGTTTTGAGGCTGAAGGCAGCAGGAAAGCTTGCAGCCCCCTGGTCTGTGGGGCTACGCAAGCGGTTCCCAAAGAGCTTTAGAACAAGGCATAGTTTTCCCTGCTGGCTCTTTGGGCGTCGGACCAATCTCCAGACATATGGCCATTTTTGGGCCTCGCGCAGCGCCAAGTGGGAAAGGGTGGTTTTGAGGCTGAAGGCAGCAGGAAAGCCTGCAGCGCCCAGGTGTGTGGGGCTACGCAAGCAGTTCCCAAAGAGCTTTAGAAGAAGGCATAGTTTTCCCTGCTGTCTCTTTGGGCGTGGGACCAGTCTCCAGACATATGGCCATTTTTGGGCCTGGCGTGGCGCCAAGTGGGAAAGGGTGCCTTTGAGGCTGAAGGCAGCAGGAAAGCCTGCAGCCCCCAGGTGTGTGAGGCTACGCAAGCGGTTCCCAAAGAGCTTTAGAACAAGGCATAGTTTTCCCTGCTGGCTCTTTGGGCGTGGGACCAACCTCCAGACATATGGCCATTTTTATGCCTGGCGTGACGCCATGTGGGAAAGGGTGGTTTTGAGGCTGAAGGCAGCAGGAAAGCCTGCAGCCCCCAGGTCTGTGGGGCTATGCAAGTGGTTCCCAAAGAGCTTTAGAACAAGGCATAGTTTTCCCTGCTGGCTCTTTGGGCGTGGGACCAATCTCCAGACATATGGCCATTTTTATGCCTGGCGTGACGCCATGTGGGAAAGGGTGGTTTTGAGGCTGAAGGCAGCAGGAAAGCCTGCAGCCCCCAGGTGTGTGGGGCTACGCAAGCGGTTCCCAAAAAGCTTTAGAACAAGGCATAGTTTTCCCTGCTGCTCTTTGGGCGTGGGACCAGTCTCCAGACATATGGCCATTTTTGGGCCTGGTGCGGCGCCAAGTGGGAAAGGGTGGTTTTCAGGCTGAAGGCAGCAAGAAAGCCTGCAGCCCCCAGGTCTTTGAGGCCACGCAAGCGGTTCCCAAAGAGCTTTAGAACAAGGCATAGTTTTCCCTGCTGGCTCTTTGGGCGTGGGACCAACCTCCAGACATATGGCCATTTTTGTGCCTGGCGTGACGCCATGTGGGAAAGGGTGGTTTTGAGACTGAAGGCAGCAGGAAAGCCTGCAGCCCCCAGGTGTGTGGGGCTACGCAAGCGGTTCCCAAAGAGCTTTAGAACAAGGCATAGTTTTCCCTGCTGGCTCTTTGGGCGTGGGACCAATCTCCAGACATATGGCCGTTTCTGGGCCTGGCGCGGCGCCAAGTGGGAAAGGGTGGCTTTGAGGCTGAAGGCAGCAGGAAAGCCTGCAGCCCCCAGGTGTGTGGGGCTACGCAAGCGGTTCCCAAAGAGCTTTAGAACAAGGCATAATTTTCCCTGCTGGCTCTTTGGGAAAGGGACCAGTCTCCAGACATATGGCCATTTTTGGGCCTGAAGCGAAGCCAAGTGGGAAAGGGTGGTTTTGAGGCTGAAGGCAGCAGGAAAGCCTGCACCCCCCAGGTGTGTGGGGCCACGCAAGCGGTTCCCAAAGAGCTTTAGAACAAGGCATAGTTTTCCCTGCTGGCTCTTTGGACGTGGGACCAGTCTCCAGACATATGGCCATTTTTGTGCCTGGCGTGACGCCAAGTGGGAAAGGGTGGTTTTGAGGCTGAAGGCAGCAGGAAAGCCTGCACCCCCCAGGTCTGTGGGGCTACGCAAGAGGTTCCCAAAGAGCTTTAGAACAAGGCATAGTTTTCCCTGCTGGCTCTTTGGGCGTGGGACCAGTCTCCAGACATATGGCCATTTTTGGGCCTGGCGTGGCGCCAAGTGGGAAAGGGTGCCTTTGAGCCTGAAGAGAGCAGGAAAGCCTGCAGCCCCCAGGTGTGTGGGGCTACGCAAGCAGTTCCCAAAGAGCTTTAGAACAAGGCATAGTTTTCCCTGCTGGCTCTTTGGGCGTCAGACCAATCTCCAGACATTTGGTCATTTTTGGGCCTGGCGCGACGCCAAGTGGGAAAGGGTGGTTTTGAGGCTGAAGGCAGGAGGAAAGCCTGCAGCCCCCAGGTGTGTGCGGCTACGCAAGCGGTTCCCAACGAGCTTTAGAACAAGGCATAGTTTTCCCTGCTGGCTCTTTGGGCGTGGGACCAACCTCCAGACATATGGCCATTTTTGTGCCTGGGGTGACGCCATGTGGGAAAGGGTGGTTTTGAGGCCGAAGGCAGCAGGAAAGCCTGCAGCCCCCAGGTGTGTGGGGCTATGCAAGCGGTTCCCAAAGAGCTTTAGAACAAGGCGTAGTTTTCCCTGCTGGCTCTTTGGGCGTGGGACCAATCTCCAGCTATATGGCCATTTTTGTGCCTGGGGTGACGCCATGTGGGAAAGGGTGGTTTTGAGGCTGAGGGTGCCAGAAAAGCCTGCAGCCCCCAGGTGTGTGGGGCTACGCAAGCCGTTCCCAAAGAGCTTTAGAACAAGGCATAATTTTCCCTGCTGGCTCTGTGGCCGTGGGACCACTCTCCAGACATATGGCCATTTTTGGGCCTGGTGCGGCGCCAAGTGGGAAAGGGTGGTTTTGAGGCTGAAGGCAGCAGGAAAGCCTGCAGCCCCCAGGTTTGTGGGGCTACGCAAGCGGTTCCCAAAGAGCTTTAGTACAAGGCATAGTTTTCCCTGCTGGCTCTTTGGGCGTGGGTCCAATCTCCAGACATATGGCCATTTTTGTGCCTGGCGTGACACCAAGTGGGAAAGGGTGGTTTTGAGGCTGAAGAGAGCAAGAAAGCCTGCAGCCCCCAGGTCTGTGAGGCCACGCAAGCGGTTCCCAAAGAGCTTTAGAACAAGGCATAGTTTTCCCTGCTGGCTCTTTGGGCGTGGGACCAACCTCCAGACATATGGCCATTTTTGGGCCTCGCGCGGCGCCAAGTGGGAAAGGGTGGTTTTGAGGCTGAAGGCAGCAGGAAAGCTTGCAGCCCCCAGGTGTGTGGGGCTACGCAAGCGGTTCCCAAAGAGCTTTAGAACAAGGCATAGTTTTCCCTGCTGGCTCTTTGGGCGTGGGACCAACCTCCAGACATATGGCCATTTTTATGCCTGGCGTGACGCCATGTGGGAAAGGGTGGTTTTGAGGCTGAAGGCAGCAGGAAAGCCTGTAGCCCTCAGGTGTGTGGGGCTACGCAAGCGGTTCCCAAAGAGCTTTAGAACAAGGCATAGTTTTCCCTGTTGGCTCTTTGGGCGTGGGACCAGTCTCCAGACATATGGCCATTTCTGGGCCTGGTGCGGCGACAAGTGGGAAAGGGTGGTTTTGAGGCTGAAGGCAGCAGGAAAGCCTGCAGCACCCAGGTCTGTGGGGCTACGCAAGCGGTTCCCAAAGAGCTTTAGAACAAGGCATAGTTTTCCCTGCTGGCTCTTTCGGCGTGGGACCAGTCTCCAGACATATGGCCATTTTTGGGCCTGGCGCAGCGCCAAGTGGGAAAGGGTGGTTTTGAGGCTGAAGGCAGCAGGAAAGCTTGCAGCCCCCTGGTCTGTGGGGCTACGCAAGCCGTTCCCAAAGAGCTTTAGAACAAGGCATAGTTTTCCCTGCTGGCTCTTTGGGCGTCGGACCAATCTCCAGACATATGGCCATTTTTGGGCCTGGCGTGACGCCATGTGGGAAAGGGTGGTTTTGAGGCTGAAGGCAGCAGGAAAGCCTGCAGCCCTCAGGTGTGTGGGGCTATGCAAGCGGTACCCAAAGAGCTTTAGAACAAGGCATAGTTTTCCCTGCTGGCTCTATGGGCGTGGGACCAGTCTCCAGACATATGGCCATTTTTGGGCCTGGCGTGGCGCCAAGTGGGACAGGGTTGTTTTGAGGCTGAAGGCAGCAGGAGAGCCTGCAGCCCCCAGGTGTGTGGGGCTACGCAAGCGGTTCCCAAAGAGCTTTAGAACAAGGCATAGTTTTCCCTGCTGGCTCTTTGGGCGTGGGACCAACCTCCAGACATATGGCCATTTTTGTGCCTGGTGTCACGCCATGTGGGAAAGGGTGGTTTTGAGGCTGAAGAGAGCAGGAAAGCCTGCAGCCCCGAGGTGTGTGGGGCTACGCAAGCCGTTCCCAAAGAGCTTTAGAACAAGGCATAGTTTTCCCTGCTGGCTCTTTGAGCGTGGGACCAGTCTCCAGACATATGGCCATTTTTGGGCCTCGCGCAGCGCCAAGTGGGAAAGGGTGGTTTTGAGGCTGAAGGCAGCAGGAAAGCCTGCAGCGCCCAGGTGTGTGGGGCTACGCAAGCAGTTCCCAAAGAGCTTTAGAAGAAGGCATAGTTTTCCCTGCTGTCTCTTTGGGCGTGGGACCAGTCTCCAGACATATGGCCATTTTTGGGCCTGGCGTGGCGCCAAGTGGGAAAGGGTGCCTTTGAGGCTGAAGGCAGCAGGAAAGCCTGCAGCCCCCAGGTGTGTGAGGCTACGCAAGCGGTTCCCAAAGAGCTTTAGAACAAGGCATAGTTTTCCCTGCTGGCTCTTTGGGCGTGGGACCAACCTCCAGACATATGGCCATTTTTATGCCTGGCGTGACGCCATGTGGGAAAGGGTGGTTTTGAGGCTGAAGGCAGCAGGAAAGCCTGCAGCCCCCAGGTGTGTGGGGCTATGCAAGTGGTTCCCAAAGAGCTTTAGAACAAGGCATAGTTTTCCCTGCTGGCTCTTTGGGCGTGGGACCAATCTCCAGACATATGGCCATTTTTATGCCTGGCGTGATGCCATGTGGGAAAGGGTGGTTTTGAGGCTGAAGGCAGCAGGAAAGCCTGCAGCCCCCAGGTGTGTGGGGCTACGCAAGCGGTTCCCAAAGAGCTTTAGAACAAGGCATAGTTTTCCCTGCTGCTCTTTGGGCGTGGGACCAGTCTCCAGATATATGGCCATTTTTGGGCCTGGTGCGGCGCCAAGTGGGAAAGGGTGGTTTTGAGGCTGAAGGCAGCAAGAAAGCCTGCAGCCCCCAGGTCTTTGAGGCCACGCAAGCGGTTCCCAAAGAGCTTTAGAACAAGGCATAGTTTTCCCTGCTGGCTCTTTGGGCGTGGGACCAACCTCCAGACATATGGCCATTTTTGTGCCTGGCGTGACGCCATGTGGGAAAGGGTGGTTTTGAGACTGAAGGCAGCAGGAAAGCCTGCAGCCCCCAGGTGTGTGGGGCTACGCAAGCGGTTCCCAAAGAGCTTTAGAACAAGGCATAGTTTTCCCTGCTGGCTCTTTGGGCGTGGGACCAATCTCCAGACATATGGCCGTTTCTGGGCCTGGCGCGGCGCCAAGTGGGAAAGGGTGGCTTTGAGGCTGAAGACAGCAGGAAAGCCTGCAGCCCCCAGGTCTCTGGGGCTTCGCAAGCGATTCCCAAAGAGCTTTAGAACAAGGCATAATTTTCCCTGCTGGCTCTTTGGGAAAGGGACCAGTCTCCAGACATATGGCCATTTTTGGGCCTGAAGCGAAGCCAAGTGGGAAAGGGTGGTTTTGAGGCTGAAGGCAGCAGGAAAGCCTGCACCCCCCAGGTCTGTGGGGCCACGCAAGCGGTTCCCAAAGAGCTTTAGAACAAGGCATAGTTTTCCCTGCTGGCTCTTTGGACGTGGGACCAGTCTCCAGACATATGGCCATTTTTGTGCCTGGCGTGACGCCAAGTGGGAAAGGGTGGTTTTGAGGCTGAAGGCAGCAGGAAAGCCTGCACCCCCCAGGTCTGTGGGGCTACGCAAGAGGTTCCCAAAGAGCTTTAGAACAAGGCATAGTTTTCCCTGCTGGCTCTTTGGGCGTGGGACCAGTCTCCAGACATATGGCCATTTTTGGGCCTGGCGTGGCGCCAAGTGGGAAAGGGTGCCTTTGAGCCTGAAGAGAGCAGGAAAGCCTGCAGCCCCCAGGTGTGTGGGGCTACGCAAGCAGTTCCCAAAGAGCTTTAGAACAAGGCATAGTTTTCCCTGCTGGCTCTTTGGGCGTCAGACCAATCTCCAGACATATGGTCATTTTTGGGCCTGGCGCGACGCCAAGTGGGAAAGGGTGGTTTTGAGGCTGAAGGCAGGAGGAAAGCCTGCAGCCCCCAGGTGTGTGCGGCTACGCAAGCGGTTCCCAACGAGCTTTAGAACAAGGCATAGTTTTCCCTGCTGGCTCTTTGGGCGTGGGACCAACCTCCAGACATATGGCCATTTTTGTGCCTGGGGTGACGCCATGTGGGAAAGGGTGGTTTTGAGGCCGAAGGCAGCAGGAAAGCCTGCAGCCCCCAGGTGTGTGGGGCTATGCAAGCGGTTCCCAAAGAGCTTTAGAACAAGGCGTAGTTTTCCCTGCTGGCTCTTTGGGCGTGGGACCAATCTCCAGCTATATGGCCATTTTTCTGCCTGGCTTGACGCCATGTGGGAAAGGGTGGTTTTGAGGCTGAGGGTGCCAGAAAAGCCTGCAGCCCCCAGGTGTGTGGGGCTACGCAAGCCGTTCCCAAAGAGCTTTAGAACAAGGCATAATTTTCCCTGCTGGCTCTGTGGCCGTGGGACCACTCTCCAGCCATATGGCCATTTTTGTGCCTGGTGCGGCGCCAAGTGGGAAAGGGTGGTTTTGAGGCTGAAGGCAGCAGGAAAGCCTGCAGCCCCCAGGTGTGTGGGGCTACGCAAGCGGTTCCCAAAGAGCTTTAGAACAAGGCATAGTTTTCCCTGCTGCTCTTTGGGCGTGGGACCAGTCTCCAGACATATGGCCATTTTTGGGCCTGGTGCGGCGCCAAGTGGGAAAGGGTGGTTTTGAGGCTGAAGGCAGCAAGAAAGCCTGCAGCCCCCAGGTCTTTGAGGCCACGCAAGCGGTTCCCAAAGAGCTTTAGAACAAGGCATAGTTTTCCCTGCTGGCTCTTTGGGCGTGGGACCAACCTCCAGACATATGGCCATTTTTGTGCCTGGCGTGACGCCATGTGGGAAAGGGTGGTTTTGAGACTGAAGGCAGCAGGAAAGCCTGCAGCCCCCAGGTGTGTGGGGCTACGCAAGCGGTTCCCAAAGAGCTTTAGAACAAGGCATAGTTTTCCCTGCTGGCTCTTTGGGCGTGGGACCAATCTCCAGACATATGGCCGTTTCTGGGCCTGGCGCGGCGCCAAGTGGGAAAGGGTGGCTTTGAGGCTGAAGGCAGCAGGAAAGCCTGCAGCCCCCAGGTCTCTGGGGCTTCGCAAGCGATTCCCAAAGAGCTTTAGAACAAGGCATAATTTTCCCTGCTGGCTCTTTGGGAAAGGGACCAGTCTCCAGACATATGGCCATTTTTGGGCCTGA
Source organism: Chroicocephalus ridibundus (assembly GCF_963924245.1). Classification (NCBI taxonomy): domain Eukaryota; kingdom Metazoa; phylum Chordata; class Aves; order Charadriiformes; family Laridae; genus Chroicocephalus; species Chroicocephalus ridibundus. Next base: position 672,634 of record NW_026961382.1, on the reverse strand, counting down.
AGCGAAGCCAAGTGGGAAAGGGTGGTTTTGAGGCTGAAGGCAGCAGGAAAGCCTGCACCCCCCAGGTCTGTGGGGCCACGCAAGCGGTTCCCAAAGAGCTTTAGAACAAGGCATAGTTTTCCCTGCTGGCTCTTTGGACGTGGGACCAGTCTCCAGACATATGGCCATTTTTGTGCCTGGCGTGACGCCAAGTGGGAAAGGGTGGTTTTGAGGCTGAAGGCAGCAGGAAAGCCTGCACCCCCCAGGTCTGTGGGGCTACGCAAGAGGTTCCCAAAGAGCTTTAGAACAAGGCATAGTTTTCCCTGCTGGCTCTTTGGGCGTGGGACCAGTCTCCAGACATATGGCCATTTTTGGGCCTGGCGTGGCGCCAAGTGGGAAAGGGTGCCTTTGAGCCTGAAGAGAGCAGGAAAGCCTGCAGCCCCCAGGTGTGTGGGGCTACGCAAGCAGTTCCCAAAGAGCTTTAGAACAAGGCATAGTTTTCCCTGCTGGCTCTTTGGGCGTCAGACCAATCTCCAGACATATGGTCATTTTTGGGCCTGGCGCGACGCCAAGTGGGAAAGGGTGGTTTTGAGGCTGAAGGCAGGAGGAAAGCCTGCAGCCCCCAGGTGTGTGCGGCTACGCAAGCGGTTCCCAACGAGCTTTAGAACAAGGCATAGTTTTCCCTGCTGGCTCTTTGGGCGTGGGACCAACCTCCAGACATATGGCCATTTTTGTGCCTGGGGTGACGCCATGTGGGAAAGGGTGGTTTTGAGGCCGAAGGCAGCAGGAAAGCCTGCAGCCCCCAGGTGTGTGGGGCTATGCAAGCGGTTCCCAAAGAGCTTTAGAACAAGGCGTAGTTTTCCCTGCTGGCTCTTTGGGCGTGGGACCAATCTCCAGCTATATGGCCATTTTTCTGCCTGGCTTGACGCCATGTGGGAAAGGGTGGTTTTGAGGCTGAGGGTGCCAGAAAAGCCTGCAGCCCCCAGGTGTGTGGGGCTACGCAAGCCGTTCCCAAAGAGCTTTAGAACAAGGCATAATTTTCCCTGCTGGCTCTGTGGCCGTGGGACCACTCTCCAGCCATATGGCCATTTTTGTGCCTGGTGCGGCGCCAAGTGGGAAAGGGTGGTTTTGAGGCTGAAGGCAGCAGGAAAGCCTGCAGCCCCCAGGTTTGTGGGGCTACGCAAGCGGTTCCCAAAGAGCTTTAGTACAAGGCATAGTTTTCCCTGCTGGCTCTTTGGGCGTGGGTCCAATCTCCAGACATATGGCCATTTTTGTGCCTGGCGTGACACCAAGTGGGAAAGGGTGGTTTTGAGGCTGAAGAGAGCAAGAAAGCCTGCAGCCCCCAGGTCTGTGAGGCCACGCAAGCGGTTCCCAAAGAGCTTTAGAACAAGGCATAGTTTTCCCTGCTGGCTCTTTGGGCGTGGGACCAACCTCCAGACATATGGCCATTTTTGGGCCTCGCGCGGCGCCAAGTGGGAAAGGGTGGTTTTGAGGCTGAAGGCAGCAGGAAAGCTTGCAGCCCCCAGGTGTGTGGGGCTACGCAAGCGGTTCCCAAAGAGCTTTAGTACAAGGCATAGTTTTCCCTGCTGGCTCTTTGGGCGTGGGACCAACCTCCAGACATATGGCCATTTTTATGCCTGGCGTGACGCCATGTGGGAAAGGGTGGTTTTGAGGCTGAAGGCAGCAGGAAAGCCTGCAGCCCCCAGGTGTGTGGGGCTACGCAAGCGGTTCCCAAAGAGCTTTAGAACAAGGCATAGTTTTCCCTGCTGGCTCTTTGGGCGTGGGACCAATCTCCAGACATATGGCCATTTTTGGGCCTGGTGCGGCGCCAAGTGGGAAAGGGTGTTTTTGAGGCTGAAGGCAGCAGGAAAGCTTGCAGCCCCCAGGTCTGTGAGGCCACGCAAGCGGTTCCCAAAGAGCTTTAGAACAAGGCATAGTTTTCCCTGCTGGCTCTTTGGGCGTGGGACCAACCTCCAGACATATGGCCATTTTTGTGCCTGGCGTGACGCCATGTGGGAAAGGGTGGTTTTGAGGCTGAAGGCAGCAGGAAAGCCTGCAGCCCCCAGGTGTGTGGGGCTACGCAAGCGGTTCCCAAAGAGCTTTAGAAAAAGGCATAGTTTTCCCTGCTGGCTCTTTCGGCGTGGGACCAATCTCCAGACATATGGCCATTTTCGTGCCTGGCGTGACACCAAGTGGGAAAGGGTGGTTTTGAGGCTGAAGGCAGCAGGAAAGCCTGCAGCCCCCAGGTGTGTGGGGCTACGCAAGCCGTTCCGAAAGAGCTTTAGAACAAGGCATAGTTTTCCCTGCTGGCTCTGTGGCTGTGGGACCAGTCTCCAGACATATGGCCATTTTTGGGCCTGGCGCGGCACCAAGTGGGAAAGGGTGGTTTTGAGGCTGAAGGAAGGAGGAAAGCCTGCAGCCCCCAGGTGTGTGCGGCTACGCAAGCGGTTCCCAACGAGCTTTAGAACAAGGCATAGTTTTCCCTGCTGGCTCTTTGGGCGTGGGACCAACCTCCAGACATATGGCCATTTTTGTGCCTGGGGTGACGCCATGTGGGAAAGGGTGGTTTTGAGGCTGAAGGCAGCAGGAAAGCCTGCAGCCCCCAGGTGTGTGGGGCTACGCAAGCGGTTCCCAAAGAGCTTTAGAACAAGGCGTAGTTTTCCCTGCTGGCTCTTTGGGCGTGGGACCAATCTCCAGCTATATGGCCATTTTTCTGCCTGGCGTGACGCCATGTGGGAAAGGGTGGTTTTGAGGCTGAGGGTGCCAGAAAAGCCTGCAGCCCCCAGGTGTGTGGGGCTACGCAAGCGGTTCCCAAAGAGCTTTAGAACAAGGCATAGTTTTCCCTGCTGGCTCTGTGGCCGTGGGACCAGTCTCCAGACATATGGCCATTTTTGGGCCTGGTGCGGCGCCAAGTGGGAAAGGGTGGTTTTGAGGCTGAAGGCAGCAGGAAAGCCTGCAGCCCCCAGGTGTGTGGGGCTACGCAAGCGGTTCCCAAAGAGCTTTAGTACAAGGCATAGTTTTCCCTGCTGGCTCTTTGGGCGTGGGACCAATCTCCAGCCATATGGCCATTTTTGTGCCTGGCGTGACACCAAGTGGGAAAGGGTGGTTTTGAGGCTGAAGAGAGCAAGAAAGCCTGCAGCCCCCAGGTGTGTGGGGCCACGCAAGCGGTTCCCAAAGAGCTTTAGAACAAGGCATAGTTTTCCCTGCTGGCTCTTTGGGCGTGGGACCAACCTCCAGACATATGGCCATTTTTATGCCTGGCGTGACGCCATGTGAGAAAGGGTGGTTTTGAGGCTGAAGGCAGCAGGAAAGCCTGCAGCCCCCAGGTGTGTGGGGCTACGCAAGCAGTTCCCAAAGAGCTTTAGAACAAGGCATAGTTTTCCCTGCTGGCTCTTTGGGCGTGGGACCAATCTCCACACATATGGCCATTTTTGTACCTGTCGTGACACCATGTGGGAAAGGGTGGTTTTGAGGCTGAAGGCAGCAGGAAAGCCTGCAGCCCGCAGGTGTGTGGGGCTACGCAAGCCGTTCCCAAAGAGCTTTAGAACAAGGCATAGTTTTCCCTGCTGGCTCTTTGGGCGTGGGACCAGTCTCCAGACATATGGCCATTTTTGGGCCTCGCGCAGCGCCATGTGGGAAAGGGTGGTTTTGAGGCTGAAGGCAGCAGGAAAGCCTGCAGACCCCAGGTCTGTGGGGCTACGCAAGCAGTTCCCAAAGAGCTTTAGAACAAGGCATAGTTTTCCCTGCTGGCTCTTTGGGCGTCAGACCAATCTCCAGACATATGGTCATTTTTGGGCCTGGCGCGACGCCAAGTGGGAAAGGGTGGTTTTGAGGCTGAAGGCAGGAGGAAAGCCTGCAGCCCCCAGGTGTGTGCGGCTACGCAAGCGGTTCCCAACGAGCTTTAGAACAAGGCATAGTTTTCCCTGCTGGCTCTTTGGGCGTGGGACCAACCTCCAGACATATGGCCATTTTTGTGCCTGGGGTGACGCCATGTGGGAAAGGGTGGTTTTGAGGCCGAAGGCAGCAGGAAAGCCTGCAGCCCCCAGGTGTGTGGGGCTATGCAAGCGGTTCCCAAAGAGCTTTAGAACAAGGCGTAGTTTTCCCTGCTGGCTCTTTGGGCGTGGGACCAATCTCCAGACATATGGCCATTTTTCTGACTGGCGTGACGCCATGTGGGAAAGGGTGGTTTTGAGGCTGAGGGTGCCAGAAAAGCCTGCAGCCCCCAGGTGTGTGGGGCCACGCAAGCGGTTCCCAAAGAGCTTTAGAACAAGGCATAGTTTTCCCTGCTGGCTCTGTGGCCGTGGGACCACTCTCCAGACATATGGCCATTTTTGGGCCTGGTGCGGCGCCAAGTGGGAAAGGGTGGTTTTGAGGCTGAAGGCAGCAGGAAAGCCTGCAGCCCCCAGGTGTGTGGGGCTACGCAAGCGGTTCCCAAAGAGCTTTAGTACAAGGCATAGTTTTCCCTGCTGGCTCTTTGGTCGTGGGTCCAATCTCCAGACATATGGCCATTTTTGTGCCTGGCGTGACACCAAGTGGGAAAGGGTGGTTTTGAGGCTGAAGAGAGCAAGAAAGCCTGCAGTCCCCAGGTCTGTGAGGCCACGCAAGCGGTTCCCAAAGAGCTTTAGAACAAGGCATAGTTTTCCCTGCTGGCTCTTTGGGCGTGGGACCAATCTCCAGACATATGGCCATTTTTGGGCCTCGCGCGGCGCCAAGTGGGAACGGGTGGTTTTGAGGCTGAAGGCAGCAGGAAAGCTTGCAGCCCCCAGGTGTGTGGGGCTACGCAAGCGGTTCCCAAAGAGCTTTAGAACAAGGCATAGTTTTCCCTGCTGGCTCTTTGGGCGTGGGACCAACCTCCAGACATATGGCCATTTTTATGCCTGGCGTGACGCCATGTGGGAAAGGGTGGTTTTGAGGCTGAAGGCAGCAGGAAAGCCTGCAGCCCCCAGGTGTGTGGGGCTACGCAAGCGGTTCCCAAAGAGCTTTAGAACAAGGCATAGTTTTCCCTGCTGGCTCTTTGGGCGTGGGACCAATCTCCAGCTATATGGCCATTTTTCTGACTGGCGTGACGCCATGTGGGAAAGGGTGGTTTTGAGGCTGAGGGTGCCAGAAAAGCCTGCAGCCCCCAGGTGTGTGGGGCCACGCAAGCGGTTCCCAAAGAGCTTTAGAACAAGGCATAGTTTTCCCTGCTGGCTCTGTGGCCGTGGGACCACTCTCCAGACATATGGCCATTTTTGGGCCTGGTGCGGCGCCAAGTGGGAAAGGGTGGTTTTGAGGCTGAAGGCAGCAGGAAAGCCTGCAGCCCCCAGGTGTGTGGGGCTACGCAAGCGGTTCCCAAAGAGCTTTAGTACAAGGCATAGTTTTCCCTGCTGGCTCTTTGGTCGTGGGTCCAATCTCCAGACATATGGCCATTTTTGTGCCTGGCGTGACACCAAGTGGGAAAGGGTGGTTTTGAGGCTGAAGAGAGCAAGAAAGCCTGCAGCCCCCAGGTCTGTGAGGCCACGCAAGCGGTTCCCAAAGAGCTTTAGAACAAGGCATAGTTTTCCCTGCTGGCTCTTTGGGCGTGGGACCAATCTCCAGACATATGGCCATTTTTGGGCCTCGCGCGGCGCCAAGTGGGAAAGGGTGGTTTTGAGGCTGAAGGCAGCAGGAAAGCTTGCAGCCCCCAGGTGTGTGGGGCTACGCAAGCGGTTCCCAAAGAGCTTTAGAACAAGGCATAGTTTTCCCTGCTGGCTCTTTGGGCGTGGGACCAACCTCCAGACATATGGCCATTTTTATGCCTGGCGTGACGCCATGTGGGAAAGGGTGGTTTTGAGGCTGAAGGCAGCAGGAAAGCCTGCAGCCCCCAGGTGTGTGGGGCTACGCAAGCGGTTCCCAAAGAGCTTTAGAACAAGGCATAGTTTTCCCTGCTGGCTCTTTGGGCGTGGGACCAATCTCCAGACATATGGCCATTTTTGGGCCTGGTGCGGCGCCAAGTGGGAAAGGGTGGTTTTGAGGCTGAAGGCAGCAGGAAAGCTTGCAGCCCCCAGGTCTGTGAGGCCACACAAGCGGTTCCCAAAGAGCTTTAGAACAAGGCATAGTTTTCCCTGCTGGCTCTTTGGGCGTGGGACCAACCTCCAGACATATGGCCATTTTTATGCCTGGCGTGACGCCATGTGGGAAAGGGTGGTTTTGAGGCTGAAGGCAGCAGGAAAGCCTGCAGCCCCCAGGTGTGTGGGGCTACGCAAGCGGTTCCCAAAGAGCTTTAGTACAAGGCATAGTTTTCCCTGCTGGCTCTTTCGGCGTGGGACCAATCTCCAGACATATGGCCATTTTCGTGCCTGGCGTGACACCAAGTGGGAAAGGGTGGTTTTGAGGCTGAAGGCAGCAGGAAAGCCTGCAGCCCCCAGGTGTGTGGGGCTACGCAAGCCGTTCCCAAAGAGCTTTAGAACAAGGCATAGTTTTCCCTGCTGGCTCTTTCGGCGTGGGACCAACCTCCAGACATATGGCCATTTTTGGGCCTGGCGCGGCGCCAAGTGGGAAAGGGTGGTTTTGAGGCTGAAGGCAGCAGGAAAGCTTGCAGCCCCCAGGTGTGTGGGGCTACGCAAGCGGTTCCCAAAGAGCTTTAGAACAAGGCATAGTTTTCCCTGCTGGCTCTGTGGCCGTGGGACCAGTCTCCAGACATATGGCCATTTTTGGGCCTGGTGCGGCGCCAAGTTGGAAAGGGTGGTTTTGAGGCTGAAGGCAGCAGGAAAGCCTGCAGCCCCCAGGTGTGTGGGGCTACGCAAGCGGTTCCCAAAGAGCTTTAGTACAAGGCATAGTTTTCCCTGCTGGCTCTTTGGGCGTGGGACCAATCTCCAGACATATGGCCATTTTTGTGCCTGGCGTGACACCAAGTGGGAAAGGGTGGTTTTTAGGCTGAAGAGAGCAAGAAAGCCTGCAGCCCCCAGGTCTGTGAGGCCACGCAAGTGGTTCCCAAAGAGCTTTACAACAAGGCATAGTTTTCCCTGCTGGCTCTTTGGGCGTGGGACCAACCTCCAGACATATGGCCATTTTTGGGCCTCGCGCGGCGCCAAGTGGGAAAGGGTGGTTTTGAGGCTGAAGGCAGCAGGAAAGCTTGCAGCCCCCAGGTGTGTGGGGCTACGCAAGCGGTTCCCAAAGAGCTTTAGAACAAGGCATAGTTTTCCCTGCTGGCTCTTTGGGCGTGGGACCAACCTCCAGACATATGGCCATTTTTATGCCTGGCGTGACGCCATGTGGGAAAGGGTGGTTTTGAGGCTGAAGGCAGCAGGAAAGCCTGTAGCCCCCAGGTGTGTGGGGCTACGCAAGCGGTTCCCAAAGAGCTTTAGAACAAGGCATAGTTTTCCCTGCTGGCTCTTTGGGCGTGGGACCAGTCTCCAGACATATGGCCATTTTTGGGCCTGGTGCGGCGCCAAGTGGGAAAGGGTGGTTTTCAGGCTGAAGGCAGCAGGAAAGCCTGCAGCCCCCAGGTCTGTGGGGCCACGCAAGCGGTTCCCAAAGAGCTTTAGAACAAGGCATAGTTTTCCCTGCTGGCTCTTTGGGCGTGGGACCAACCTCCAGACATATGGCCATTTTTGTGCCTAGCGTGACGCAATGTGGGAAAGGGTGGTTTTGAGACTGAAGGCAGCAGGAAAGCCTGCAGCCCCCAGGTGTGTGGGGCTACGCAAGCGGTTCCCAAAGAGCTTTAGTACAAGGCATAGTTTTCCCTGCTGGCTCTTTGGGCGTGGGACCAATCTCCAGACATATGGCCATTTTTGTGCCTGGCGTGACACCAAGTGGGAAAGGGTGGTTTTGAGGCTGAAGAGAGCAAGAAAGCCTGCAGCCCCCAGGTCTGTGAGGCCACGCAAGCGGTTCCCAAAGAGCTTTAGAACAAGGCATAGTTTTCCCTGCTGGCTCTTTGGGCGTGGGACCAATCTCCAGACATATGGCCATTTTTGGGCCTGGTGCGGCGCCAAGTGGGAAAGGGTGGTTTTGAGGCTGAAGGCAGCAGGAAAGCTTGCAGCCCCCAGGTGTGTGGGGCTACGCAAGCGGTTCCCAAAGAGCTTTAGAACAAGGCATAGTTTTCCCTGCTGGCTCTTTGGGCGTGGGACCAACCTCCAGACATATGACCATTTTTATGCCTGGCGTGACACCAAGTGGGAAAGGGTGGTTTTGAGGCTGAAGGCAGCAGGAAAGCCTGCAGCCCCCAGGTGTGTGGGGCTACGCAAGCCGTTCCCAAAGAGCTTTAGAACAAGGCATAGTTTTCCCTGCTGGCTCTTTCGGCGTGGGACCAACCTCCAGACATATGGCCATTTTTGGGCCTGGCGCGGCGCCAGGTGGGAAAGGGTGGTTTTGAGGCTGAAGGAAGGAGGAAAGCCTGCAGCCCCCAGGTGTGTGGGGCTACGCAAGCGGTTCCCAAAGAGCTTTAGAACAAGGCATAGTTTTCCCTGCTGGCTCTGTGGCCGTGGGACCAGTCTCCAGACATATGGCCATTTTTGGGCCTGGTGCGGCGCCAAGTGGGAAAGGGTGGTTTTGAGGCTGAAGGCAGCAGGAAAGCCTGCAGCCCCCAGGTGTGTGGGGCTACGCAAGCTGTTCCCAAAGAGCTTTAGTACAAGGCATAGTTTTCCCTGCTGGCTCTTTGGGCGTGGGACCAATCTCCAGACATATGGCCATTTTTGTGCCTGGCGTGACACCAAGTGGGAAAGGGTGGTTTTGAGGCTGAAGAGAGCAAGAAAGCCTGCAGCCCCCAGGTCTGTGAGGCCACGCAAGCGGTTCCCAAAGAGCTTTAGAACAAGGCATAGTTTTCCCTGCTGGCTCTTTGGGCGTGGGACCAACCTCCAGACATATGGCCATTTTTGGGCCTCGCGCGGCGCCAAGTGGGAAAGGGTGGTTTTGAGGCTGAAGGCAGCAGGAAAGCTTGCAGCCCCCAGGTGTGTGGGGCTACGCAAGCGGTTCCCAAAGAGCTTTAGAACAAGGCATAGTTTTCCCTGCTGGCTCTTTGGGCGTGGGACCAACCTCCAGACATATGGCCATTTTTGTGCCTGGTGTCACGCCATGTGGGAAAGGGTGGTTTTGAGGCTGAAGACAGCAGGAAAGCCTGCAGCCCCCAGGTGTGTGGGGCTACGCAAGCGGTTCCCAAAGAGCTTTAGAACAAGGCATAGTTTTCCCTGCTGGCTCTTTGGGCGTGGGACCAGTCTCCAGACATATGGCCATTTTTGGGCCTGGTGCGGCGCCAAGTGGGAAAGGGTGGTTTTCAGGCTGAAGGCAGCAGGAAAGCCTGCAGCCCCCAGGTCTGTGAGGCCACGCAAGCGGTTCCCAAAGAGCTTTAGAACAAGGCATAGTTTTCCCTGCTGGCTCTTTGGGCGTGGGACCAACCTCCAGACATATGGCCATTTTTGTGCCTAGCGTGACGCCATGTGGGAAAGGGTGGTTTTGAGGCTGAAGGCAGCAGGAAAGCCTGCAGCCCCCAGGTGTGTGGGGCTACGCAAGCGGTTCCCAAAGAGCTTTAGTACAAGGCATAGTTTTCCCTGCTGGCTCTTTGGGCGTGGGACCAATCTCCAGACATATGGCCATTTTTGTGCCTGGCGTGACACCAAGTGGGAAAGGGTGGTTTTGAGGCTGAAGAGAGCAAGAAAGCCTGCAGCCCCCAGGTCTGTGAGGCCACGCAAGCGGTTCCCAAAGAGCTTTAGAACAAGGCATAGTTTTCCCTGCTGGCTCTTTGGGCGTGGGACCAACCTCCAGACATATGGCCATTTTTGGGCCTGGCGCGGCGCCAAGTGGGAAAGGGTGGTTTTGAGGCTGAAGGCAGCAGGAAAGCTTGCAGCCCCCAGGTGTGTGGGGCTACGCAAGCGGTTCCCAAAGAGCTTTAGAACAAGGCATAGTTTTCCCTGCTGGCTCTTTGGGCGTGGGACCAACCTCCAGACATATGGCCATTTTTATGCCTGGCGTGACGCCATGTGGGAAAGGGTGGTTTTGAGGCTGAAGGCAGCAGGAAAGCCTGCAGCCCCCAGGTCTGTGGGGCTACGCAAGCGGTTCCCAAAGAGCTTTAGAACAAGGCATAGTTTTCCCTGCTGGCTCTTTGGGCGTGGGACCAGTCTCCAGACATATGGCCATTTTTGGGCCTGGTGCGGCGCCAAGTGGGAAAGGGTGGTTTTCAGGCTGAAGGCAGCAGGAAAGCCTGCAGCCCCCAGGTCTGTGAGGCCACGCAAGCGGTTCCCAAAGAGCTTTAGAACAAGGCATAGTTATCCCTGCTGGCTTTTTGGGCGTGGGACCAACCTCCAGACATATGGCCATTTTTGTGCCTAGCGTGACGCCATGTGGGAAAGGGTGGTTTTGAGGCTGAAGGCAGCAGGAAAGCCTGCAGCCCCCAGGTGTGTGGGGCTACGCAAGCGGTTCCCAAAGAGCTTTAGAACAAGGCATAGTTTTCCCTGCTGGCTCTTTGGGCGTGGGACCAATCTCCAGACATATGGCCATTTTTGTGCCTGGCGTGACACCAAGTGGGAAAGGGTGGTTTTGAGGCTGAAGAGAGCAGGAAAGCCTGCAGCCCCCAGGTGTGTGGGGCTACGCAAGCAGTTCCCAAAGAGCTTTAGAACAAGGCATAGTTTTCCCTGCTGGCTCTTTGGGCGTGGGACCACTCTCCAGACATATGGCCATTTTTGGGCCTGGTGCGGCGCCAAGTGGGAAAGGGTGGTTTTGAGGCTGAAGGCAGCAGGAAAGCCTGCAGCCCCCAGGTGTGTGGGGCTACGCAAGCGGTTCCCAAAGAGCTTTAGAACAAGGCATAGTTTTCCCTGCTGGCTCTTTGGGCGTGGGACCAATCTCCACACATATGGCCATTTTTGTGCCTGTCGTGACACCATGTGGGAAAGGGTGGTTTTGAGGCTGAAGGCAGCAGGAAAGCCTGCAGCCCGTAGGTGTGTGGGGCTACGCAAGCGGTTCCCAAAGAGCTTTAGAACAAGGCATAGTTTTCCCTGCTGGCTCTTTGGGCGTGGGACCAGTCTCCAGACATATGGCCATTTTTGGGCCTCGCGCAGCGCCATGTGGGAAAGGGTGGTTTTGAGGCTGAAGGCAGCAGGAAAGCCTGCAGCCCCCAGGTCTGTGGGGCTACGCAAGCAGTTCCCAAAGAGCTTTAGAACAAGGCATAGTTTTCCCTGCTGGCTCTTTGAGCGTGGGACCAGTCTCCAGACATATGGCCATTTTTGGGCCTGGCGCGGCGCCAAGTGGGAAAGGGTGCCTTTGAGGCTGAAGGCAGCAGGAAAGCCTGCAGCCCCCAGGTGTGTGGGGCTACGCAAGCGGTTCCCAAAGAGCTTTAGAACAAGGCATAGTTTTCCCTGCTGGCTCTTTGGGCGTGGGACCAACCTCCAGACATATGGCCATTTTTGTGCCTGGCGTGACGCCATGTGGGAAAGGGTGGTTTTGAGGCCGAAGGCAGCAGGAAAGCCTGCAGCCCCCAGGTGTGTGGGGCTACGCAAGCGGTTCCCAAAGAGCTTTAGAACAAGGCATAGTTTTCCCTGCTGGCTCTTTGGGCGTGGGACCAGTCTCCAGACACATGGCCATTTTTGGGCCTGCCGTGGCGCCAAGTGGGAAAGGGTGCCTTTGAGGCTGAAGAGAGCAGGAAAGCCTGCAGCCCGCAGGTGTGTGGGGCTACGCAAGCGGTTCCCAAAGAGCTTTAGAACAAGGCATAGTTTTCCCTGCTGGCTCTTTGGGCGTCGGACCAATCTCCAGACATATGGTCATTTTTGGGCCTGGCGCGGCGCCAAGTCGGAAAGGGTGGTTTTGAGGCTGAAAGCAGCAGGAAAGCCTGCAGCCCCCAGGTGTGTGGGGCTACGCAAGCGGTTCCCAAAGAGCTTTAGAACAAGGCATAGTTTTCCCTGCTGGCTCTTTGGGCGTGGGACCAACCTCCAGACATATGGCCATTTTTGAGCCTGGCGCGGCACCAAGTGGGAAAGGGTGGTTTTGAGGCTGAAGGCAGCAGGAAAGCCTGCAGCCCGCAGGTGTGTGGGGCTACGCAAGCGGTTCCCAAAGAGCTTTAGAACAAGGCATAGTTTTCCCTGCTGGCTCTTTGGGCATGGGACCAACCTCCAGACATATGGCCATTTTTGTGCCTGGCGTGACGCCATGTGGGAAAGGGTGGTTTTGGGGCCGAAGGCAGCAGGAAAGCCTGCAGCCCCCAGGTGTGTGGGGCTACGCAAGCGGTTCCCAAAGAGCTTTAGAACAAGGCATAGTTTTCCCTGCTGGCTCTTTGGGCGTGGGACCAATCTCCAGACATATGGCCATTTTTCTGCCTGGCGTGACGCCATGTGGGAAAGGGTGGTTTTGAGGCTGCAGGTGCCAGAAAACCCTGCAGCCCCCAGGTGTGTGGGGCTACGCAAGCGGTTCCCAAAGAGCTTTAGAACAAGGCATAGTTTTCCCTGCTGGCTCTTTGGGCGTGGGACCAACCTCCAGACATATGGCCATTTTGGGGCCTCGCGCGGGGCCAAGTGGGAAAGGGTGGTTTTGAGGCTGAAGGCAGCAGGAAAGCCTGCAGCCCCCAGGTCTGTGCGGCTACGCAAGCGGTTCCCAAAGAGCTTTAGAACAAGGCATAGTTTTCCCTGCTGGCTCTTTGGGCGTGGGACCAACCTCCAGACATATGGCCATTTTTGTGCCTGGCGTGACGCCATGTGGGAAAGGGTGGTTTTGAGGCTGAAGGCAGCAGGAAAGCCTGCAGCCCCCAGGTGTGTGGGGCTACGCAAGCGGTTCCCAAAGAGCTTTAGAACAAGGCATAGTTTTCCCTGCTGGCTCTTTGGGCGTGGGACCAATCTCCAGACATATGGCCATTTTTGTGCCTGGCGTGACGCCATGTGGGAAAGGGTGGTTTTGAGGCTGAAGGCAGCAGGAAAGCCTGTAGCCCCCAGGTGTGTGGGGCTACGCAAGCGGTTCCCAAAGAGCTTTAGAACAAGGCATAGTTTTCCCTGCTGGCTCTTTGGGCGTGGGACCAACCTCCAGACATATGGCCGTTTTTGTGCCTGGCGTGACGCCATGTGGGAAAGGGTGGTTTTGAGGCTGAAGGCAGCAGGAAAGCCTGCAGCCCCCAGGTGTGTGGGGCTACGCAAGCCGTTTCCAAAGAGCTTTAGTACAAGGCATAGTTTTCCCTGCTGGCTCTTTCGGCGTGGGACCAATCTCCAGACATATGGCCATTTTTGTGCCTGGCGTGACACCAAGTGGGAAAGGGTGGTTTTGAGGCTGAAGGCAGCAGGAAAGCCTGCAGCCCCCAGGTCTGTGGGGCTACGCAAGCAGTTCCCAAAGAGCTTTAGAACAAGGCATAGTTTTCCCTGCTGGCTCTTTGAGCGTGGGACCAGTCTCCAGACATATGGCCATTTTTGGGCCTGGCGCGGCGCCAAGTGGGAAAGGGTGCCTTTGAGGCTGAAGGCAGCAGGAAAGCCTGCAGCCCCCAGGTGTGTGGGGCTACGCAAGCGGTTCCCAAAGAGCTTTAGAACAAGGCATAGTTTTCCCTGCTGGCTCTTTCGGCGTGGGACCAACCTCCAGACATATGGCCATTTTTGTGCCTGGCGTGACGCCATGTGGGAAAGGGTGGTTTTGAGGCCGAAGGCAGCAGGAAAGCCTGCAGCCCCCAGGTGTGTGGGGCTACGCAAGCGGTTCCCAAAGAGCTTTAGAACAAGGCATAGTTTTCCCTGCTGGCTCTTTGGGCGTGGGACCAGTCTCCAGACACATGGCCATTTTTGGGCCTGCCGTGGCGCCAAGTGGGAAAGGGTGCCTTTGAGGCTGAAGAGAGCAGGAAAGCCTGCAGCCCGCAGGTGTGTGGGGCTACGCAAGCGGTTCCCAAAGAGCTTTAGAACAAGGCATAGTTTTCCCTGCTGGCTCTTTGGGCGTCGGACCAATCTCCAGACATATGGTCATTTTTGGGCCTGGCGCGGCGCCAAGTCGGAAAGGGTGGTTTTGAGGCTGAAAGCAGCAGGAAAGCCTGCAGCCCCCAGGTGTGTGGGGCTACGCAAGCGGTTCCCAAAGAGCTTTAGAACAAGGCATAGTTTTCCCTGCTGGCTCTTTGGGCGTGGGACCAACCTCCAGACATATGGCCATTTTTGAGCCTGGCGCGGCACCAAGTGGGAAAGGGTGGTTTTGAGGCTGAAGGCAGCAGGAAAGCCTGCAGCCCCCAGGTGTGTGGGGATACGCAAGCGGTTCCCAAAGAGCTTTAGAACAAGGCATAGTTTTCCCTGCTGGCTCTTTGGGCATGGGACCAACCTCCAGACATATGGCCATTTTTGTGCCTGGCGTGACGCCATGTGGGAAAGGGTGGTTTTGGGGCCGAAGGCAGCAGGAAAGCCTGCAGCCCCCAGGTGTGTGGGGCTACGCAAGCGGTTCCCAAAGAGCTTTAGAACAAGGCATAGTTTTCCCTGCTGGCTCTTTGGGCGTGGGACCAATCTCCAGACATATGGCCATTTTTCTGCCTGGCGTGACGCCATGTGGGAAAGGGTGGTTTTGAGGCTGCAGGTGCCAGAAAACCCTGCAGCCCCCAGGTGTGTGGGGCTACGCAAGCGGTTCCCAAAGAGCTTTAGAACAAGGCATAGTTGTCCCTGCTGGCTCTTTGGGCGTGGGACCAACCTCCAGACATATGGCCATTTTGGGGCCTCGCGCGGGGCCAAGTGGGAAAGGGTGGTTTTGAGGCTGAAGGCAGCAGGAAAGCCTGCAGCCCCCAGGTCTGTGCGGCTACGCAAGCGGTTCCCAAAGAGCTTTAGAACAAGGCATAGTTTTCCCTGCTGGCTCTTTGGGCGTGGGACCAACCTCCAGGCATATGGCCATTTTTGGGCCTGGCGTGACGCCATGTGGGAAAGGGTGGTTTTGAGGCTGAAGGCAGCAGGAAAGCCTGCAGCCCCCAGGTGTGTGGGGCTACGCAAGCGGTTCCCAAAGAGCTTTAGAACAAGGCATAGTTTTCCCTGCTGGCTCTTTGGGCGTGGGACCAATCTCCAGACATATGGCCATTTTTGTGCCTGGCGTGACGCCATGTGGGAAAGGGTGGTTTTGAGGCTGAAGGCAGCAGGAAAGCCTGTAGCCCCCAGGTGTGTGGGGCTACGCAAGCGGTTCCCAAAGAGCTTTAGAACAAGGCATAGTTTTCCCTGCTGGCTCTTTGGGCGTGGGACCAGTCTCCAGCCATATGGCCATTTTTGTGCCTGGCGTGACGCCATGTGGGAAAGGGTGGTTTTGAGGCTGAAGGCAGCAGGAAAGCCTGCAGCCCCCAGGTGTGTGGGGCTACGCAAGCCGTTTCCAAAGAGCTTTAGTACAAGGCATAGTTTTCCCTGCTGGCTCTTTCGGCGTGGGACCAATCTCCAGACATATGGCCATTTTTGTGCCTGGCGTGACACCAAGTGGGAAAGGGTGGTTTTGAGGCTGAAGGCAGCAGGAAGGTCTGCAGCCCCCAGGTGTGTGGGGCTACGCAAGCGGTTCCCAAAGAGCTTTAGAACAAGGCATAGTTTTCCCTGCTGGCTCTTTGGGCGTGGGACCAACCTCCAGACATATGGCCATTTTACGCCTGGCGTGACGCCCTATGGGAAAGGGTGGTTTTAAGGCTGAAGGCAGCAGGAAAGCTTGCAGCCCCCAGGTGTGTGGGGCTATGCAAGCGGTTCCCAAAGAGCTTTAGAACAAGGCATAGTTTTCCCTGCTGGCTCTTTGGGCGTGGGACCAATCTCCAGACATATGGCCATTTTTGTGCCTGGCGCAGCGACAAGTGGGAAAGGGTGGTTTTGAGGCTGAAGGCAGCAGGAAAGCCTGCAGCCCCCAGGTGTGTGGGGCTACGCAAGCGGTTCCCAAAGAGCTTTAGAACAAGGCATAGTTTTCCCTGCTGCTCTTTGGGCGTGGGACCAGTCTCCAGACATATGGCCATTTTTGGGCCTGGTGCGGCGCCAAGTGGGAAAGGGTGGTTTTGAGGCTGAAGGCAGCAAGAAAGCCTGCAGCCCCTAGGTCTTTGAGGCCACGCAAGCGGTTCCCAAAGAGCTTTAGAACAAAGCACAGTTTTCCCTGCTGGCTCTTTGGGCTTGGGACCAACCTCCAGACATATGGCCATTTTTGTGCCTGGCGTGACGCCATGTGGGAAAGAGTGGTTTTGAGGCTGAAGGCAGGAGGAAAGCCTGCAGCCCCCAGGTGTGTGGGGCTACGCAAGCGGTTCCCAAAGAGCTTTAGAACAAGGCATAGTTTTCCCTGCTGGCTCTTTGGGCGTGGGACCAACCTCCAGACATATGGTCATTTTTGGGCCTGGCGCGGGGCCAAGTGGGAAAGGGTGGTTTTGAGGCTGAAGGCAGCAGGAAAGCCTGCAGCCCCCAGGTCTGTGGGGCTACGCAAGTGGTTCCCAAAGAGCTTTAGAACAAGGCATAGTTTTCCCTGCTGGCTCTTTTAGCGTGGGACCAGTCTCCAGACATATGGCCATTCTTGGGCCTGGCGCGGGGCCAAGTGGGAAAGGGTGGTTTTGAGGCTGAAGGCAGCAGGAAAGCCTGTAGCCCCCAGGTGTGTGGGGCTACGCAAGCGGTTCCCAAAGAGCTTTAGAACAAGGCATAGTTTTCCCTGTTGGCTCTTTGGGCGTGGGACCAGTCTCCAGACATATGGCCATTTCTGGGCCTGGTGCGGCGACAAGTGGGAAAGGGTGGTTTTGAGGCTGAAGGCAGCAGGAAAGCCTGCAGCCCCCAGGTCTGTGGGGCTACGCAAGCGGTTCCCAAAGAGCTTTAGAACAAGGCATAGTTTTCCCTGCTGGCTCTTTCGGCGTGGGACCAGTCTCCAGACATATGGCCATTTTTGTGCCTGGCGTGACGCCATGTGGGAAAGGGTGGTTTTGAGGCTGAAGGCAGCAGGAAAGCTTGCAGCACCCTGGTCTGTGGGGCTACGCAAGCCGATCCCAAAGAGCTTTAGAACAAGGCATAGTTTTCCCTGCTGGCTCTTTCGGCGTGGGACCAATCTCCAGACATATGGCCATTTTTGTGCCTGGCGTGACACCAAGTGGGAAAGGGTGGTTTTGAGGCTGAAGGCAGCAGGAAGGTCTGCAGCCCCCAGGTGTGTGGGGCTACGCAAGCGGTTCCCAAAGAGGTTTAGAACAAGGCATAGTTTTCCCTGCTGGCTCTTTGGGCGTGGGACCAACCTCCAGACATATGGCCATTTTTGTGCCTGGCGTGACGCCATGTGGGAAAGGGTGGTTTTGAGGCTGAAGGCAGCAGGAAAGCCTGCAGCCCCCAGGTCTGTGGGGCTACGCAAGCGGTTCCCAAAGAGCTTTAGTACAAGGCATAGTTTTCCCTGCTGGCTCTTTCGGCGTGGGACCAGTCTCCAGACATATGGCCATTTTTGTGTCTGGCGTGACACCAAGTGGGAAAGGGTGGTTTTGAGGCTGAAGGCAGCAGGAAAGCCTGCAGCCCCCAGGTGTGTGGGGCTACGCAAGCCGTTCCCAAAGAGCTTTAGAACAAGGCATAGTTTTCCCTGCTGGCTCTTTGGGCGTGGGACCAACCTCCAGACATATGGTCATTTAGGGCCTGGCACGGGGCCAAGTGGGAAAGGGTGGTTTTGAGGCTGAAGGCAGCAGGAAAGCCTGTAGCCCCCAGGTGTGTGGGGCTACGCAAGCGGTTCCCAAAGAGCTTTAGAACAAGGCATAGTTTTCCCTGTTGGCTCTTTGGGCGTGGGACCAGTCTCCAGACATATGGCCATTTCTGGGCCTGGTGCGGCGACAAGTGGGAAAGGGTGGTTTTGAGGCTGAAGGCAGCAGGAAAGCCTGCAGCCCCCAGGTCTGTGGGGCTACGCAAGCGGTTCCCAAAGAGCTTTAGAACAAGGCATAGTTTTCCCTGCTGGCTCTTTGGGCGTGGGACCAACCTCCAGACATATGGCCATTTTTGGGCCTGGCGCAGCGCCAAGTGGGAAAGGGTGGTTTTGAGGCTGAAGGCAGCAGGAAAGCTTGCAGCCCCCTGGTCTGTGGGGCTACGCAAGCCGTTCCCAAAGAGCTTTAGAACAAGGCATAGTTTTCCCTGCTGGCTCTTTGGGCGTGGGACCAATCTCCAGACATATGGCCATTTTTGGGCCTGGCGCGGCGCCATGTGGGAAAGGGTGGTTTTGAGGCTGAAGGCAGCAGGAAAGCCTGCAGCCCCCAGGTGTGTGGTGCTACGCAAGCGGTTCCCAAATAGCTTTAGAACAAGGCATAGTTTTCCCTGCTGGCTCTTTGGGCGTGGGACCAACCTCCAGACATATGGCCATTTTTGGGCCTGGCGCAGCGCCAAGTGGGAAAGGGTGGTTTTGAGGCTGAAGGCAGCAGGAAAGCTTGCAGCCCCCTGGTCTGTGGGGCTACGCAAGCCGTTCCCAAAGAGCTTTAGAACAAGGCATAGTTTTCCCTGCTGGCTCTTTGGGCGTGGGACCAATCTCCAGACATATGGCCATTTTTGGGCCTGGCGTGACGCCATGTGGGAAAGGGTGGTTTTGAGGCTGAAGGCAGCAGGAAAGCCTGCAGCCCCCAGGTGTGTGGTGCTATGCAAGCGGTTCCCAAAGAGCTTTAGAACAAGGCATAGTTTTCCCTGCTGGCTCTATGGGCGTGGGACCAGTCTCCAGACATATGGCCATTTTTGGGCCTGGCGTGGCGCCAAGTGGGACAGGGTTGTTTTGAGGCTGAAGGCAGCAGGAGAGCCTGCAGCCCCCAGGTGTGTGGGGCTACGCAAGCGGTTCCCAAAGAGCTTTAGAACAAGGCATAGTTTTCCCTGCTGGCTCTTTGGGCGTGGGACCAAGCTCCAGACATATGGCCATTTTTGTGCCTGGTGTCACGCCATGTGGGAAAGGGTGGTTTTGAGGCTGAAGGCAGCAGGAAAGCCTGTAGCCCCCAGGTGTGTGGGGCTACGCAAGCGGTTCCCAAAGAGCTTTAGAACAAGGCATAGTTTTCCCTGCTGGCTCTTTGGGCGTGGGACCAATCTCCAGACATATGGCCGTTTTTGTGCCTGGCGTGACGCCATGTGGGAAAGGGTGGTTTTGAGGCTGAAGGCAGCAGGAAGGTCTGCAGCCCCCAGGTGTGTGGGGCTACACAAGCCGTTCCCAAAGAGCTTTAGAACAAGGCATAGTTTTCCCTGCTGGCTCTTTGAGCGTGGGACCAGTCTCCAGACATATGGCCATTTTTGGGCCTGGCGCAGCGCCAAGTGGGAAAGGGTGGTTTTGAGGCTGAAGGCAGCAGGAAAGCTTGCAGCCCCCTGGTCTGTGGGGCTACGCAAGCCGTTCCCAAAGAGCTTTAGAACAAGGCATAGTTTTCCCTGCTGGCTCTTTGGGCGTGGGACCAATCTCCAGACATATGGCCATTTTTGGGCCTGGCGTGACGCCATGTGGGAAAGGGTGGTTTTGAGGCTGAAGGCAGCAGGAAAGCCTGCAGCCCCCAGGTGTGTGGGGCTATGCAAGCGGTTCCCAAAGAGCTTTAGAACAAGGCATAGTTTTCCCTGCTGGCTCTATGGGCGTGGGACCAGTCTCCAGACATATGGCCATTTTTGGGCCTGGCGTGGCGCCAAGTGCGACAGGGTTGTTTTGAGGCTGAAGGCAGCAGGAGAGCCTGCAGCCCCCAGGTCTGTGGGGCTACGCAAGCGGTTCCCAAAGAGCTTTAGAACAAGGCATAGTTTTCCCTGCTGGCTCTTTGAGCGTGGGACCAAGCTCCAGACATATGGCCATTTTTGTGCCTGGTGTCACGCCATGTGGGAAAGGGTGGTTTTGAGGCTGAAGGCAGCAGGAAAGCCTGCAGCCCCCAGGTGTGTGGGGCTACGCAAGCGGTTCCCAAAGAGCTTTAGAACAAGGCACAGTTTTCCCTGCTGGCTCTTTGGGCGTGGGACCAATCTCCAGACATATGGCCGTTTTTGTGCCTGGCGTGACGCCATGTGGGAAAGGGTGGTTTTGAGGCTGAAGGCAGCAGGAAGGTCTGCAGCCCCCAGGTGTGTGGGGCTACGCAAGCGGTTCCCAAAGAGCTTTAGAACAAGGCATAGTTTTCCCTGCTGGCTCTTTCGGCGTGGGACCAGTCTCCAGACATATGGCCATTTTTGGGCCTCGCGCAGCGCCAAGTGGGAAAGGGTGGTTTTGAGGCTGAAGGCAGCAGGAAAGCCTGCAGCGCCCAGGTGTGTGGGGCTACGCAAGCAGTTCCCAAAGAGCTTTAGAACAAGGCATAGTTTTCCCTGCTGGCTCTTTGGGCGTGGGACCAGTCTCCAGACATATGGCCATTTTTGGGCCTGGCGTGGCGCCAAGTGGGAAAGGGTGCCTTTGAGGCTGAAGGCAGCAGGAAAGCCTGCAGCCCCCAGGTGTGTGAGGCTACGCAAGCGGTTCCCAAAGAGCTTTAGAACAAGGCATAGTTTTCCCTGCTGGCTCTTTGGGCGTGGGACCAGTCTCCAGACATATGGCCATTTTTATGCCTGGCGTGACGCCATGTGGGAAAGGGTGGTTTTGAGGCTGAAGGCAGCAGGAAAGCCTGCAGCCCCCAGGTGTGTGGGGCTACGCAAGTGGTTCCCAAAGAGCTTTAGAACAAGGCATAGTTTTCTCTGCTGGCTCTTTGAGCGTGGGACCAATCTCCAGACATATGGCCATTTTTGGGCCTGGCGCGGCGCCAAGTGGGAAAGGGTGCCTTTGAGGCTGAAGAGAGCAGGAAAGCCTGCAGCCCCCAGGTGTGTGGGGCTACGCAAGCGGTTCCCAAAGAGCTTTAGAACAAGGCATAGTTTTCCCTGCTGGCTCTTTCGGCGTGGGACCAGTCTCCAGACATATGGCCATTTTTGGGCCTGGCGCAGCGCCAAGTGGGAAAGGGTGGTTTTGAGGCTGAAGGCAGCAGGAAAGCCTGCAGCCCTCAGGTGTGTGGGGCTACGCAAGCGGTACCCAAAGAGCTTTAGAACAAGGCATAGTTTTCCCTGCTGGCTCTATGGGCGTGGGACCAGTCTCCAGACATATGGCCATTTTTGGGCCTGGCGTGGCGCCAAGTGGGACAGGGTTGTTTTGAGGCTGAAGGCAGCAGGAGAGCCTGCAGCCCCCAGGTGTGTGGGGCTACGCAAGCGGTTCCCAAAGAGCTTTAGAACAAGGCATAGTTTTCCCTGCTGGCTCTTTGGGCGTGGGACAAATCTCCAGACATATGGCCATTTTTGTGCCTGGCGCAGCGACAAGTGGGAAAGGGTGGTTTTGAGGCTGAAGGCAGCAGGAAAGCCTGTAGCACCCAGGTGTGTGGGGCTACGCAAGCGGTTCCCAAAGAGCTTTAGAACAAGGCATAGTTTTCCCTGCTGGCTCTTTCGGCGTGGGACCAGTCTCCAGACATATGGCCATTTTTGTGCCTGGCGCAGCGCCAAGTGGGAAAGGGTGGTTTTGAGGCTGAAGGCAGCAGGAAAGCTTGCAGCCCCCTGGTCTGTGGGGCTACGCAAGCCGTTCCCAAAGAGCTTTAGAACAAGGCATAGTTTTCCCTGCTGGCTCTTTGGGCGTGGGACCAATCTCCAGACATGTGGCCGTTTTTGTGCCTGGCGTGACGCCATGTGGGAAAGGGTGGTTTTGAGGCTGAAGGCAGCAGGAAGGTCTGCAGCCCCCAGGTGTGTGGGGCTATGCAAGCCGTTCCCAAAGAGCTTTAGAACAAGGCATAGTTTTCCCTGCTGGCTCTTTGAGCGTGGGACCAGTCTCCAGACATATGGCCATTTTTGGGCCTGGCGTGGCGCCAAGTGGGAAAGGGTGCCTTTGAGGCTGAAGGCAGCAGGAAAGCCTGCAGCCCCCAGGTGTGTGAGGCTACGCAAGCGGTTCCCAAAGAGCTTTAGAACAAGGCATAGTTTTCCCTGCTGGCTCTTTGGGCGTGGGACCAGTCTCCAGACATATGGTCATTTTTATGCCTGGCGTGACGCCATGTGGGAAAGGGTGGTTTTGAGGCTGAAGGCAGCAGGAAAGCCTGCAGCCCCCAGGTCTGTGGGGCTACGCAAGTGGTTCCCAAAGAGCTTTAGAACAAGGCATAGTTTTCTCTGCTGGCTCTTTGAGCGTGGGACCAATCTCCAGACATATGGCCATTTTTGGGCCTGGCGCGGCGCCAAGTGGGAAAGGGTGCCTTTGAGGCTGAAGAGAGCAGGAAAGCCTGCAGCCACCAGGTCTGTGGGGCTACGCAAGCGGTTCCCAAAGAGCTTTAGAACAAGGCATAGTTTTCCCTGCTGGCTCTTTCGGCGTGGGACCAGTCTCCAGACATATGGCCATTTTTGGGCCTGGCGCAGCGCCAAGTGGGAAAGGGTGGTTTTGAGGCTGAAGGCA
This sequence comes from Chroicocephalus ridibundus, assembly GCF_963924245.1. Lineage (NCBI taxonomy): Eukaryota > Metazoa > Chordata > Aves > Charadriiformes > Laridae > Chroicocephalus > Chroicocephalus ridibundus. Next base: position 650,455 of record NW_026961382.1, on the reverse strand, counting down.
GCAGGAAAGCTTGCAGCCCCCTGGTCTGTGGAGCTACGCAAGCCGTTCCCAAAGAGCTTTAGAACAAGGCATAGTTTTCCCTGCTGGCTCTTTGGGCGTCGGACCAATCTCCAGACATATGGCCATTTTTGGGCCTGGCGTGACGCCATGTGGGAAAGGGTGGTTTTGAGGCTGAAGGCAGCAGGAAAGCCTGCAGCCCTCAGGTGTGTGGGGCTATGCAAGCGGTACCCAAAGAGCTTTAGAACAAGGCATAGTTTTCCCTGCTGGCTCTATGGGCGTGGGACCAGTCTCCAGACATATGGCCATTTTTGGGCCTGGCGTGGCGCCAAGTGGGACAGGGTTGTTTTGAGGCTGAAGGCAGCAGGAAAGCTTGCAGCCCCCTGGTCTGTGGGGCTACGCAAGCCGTTCCCAAAGAGCTTTAGAACAAGGCATAGTTTTCCCTGCTGGCTCTTTGGGCGTGGGACCAATCTCCAGACATATGGCCATTTTTGTGCCTGGCGCAGCGCCAAGTGGGAAAGGGTGGTTTTGAGGCTGAAGGCAGCAGGAAAGCTTGCAGCCCCCTGGTCTGTGGGGCTACGCAAGCCGTTCCCAAAGAGCTTTAGAACAAGGCATAGTTTTCCCTGCTGGCTCTTTGGGCGTGGGACCAATCTCCAGACATGTGGCCGTTTTTGTGCCTGGCGTGACGCCATGTGGGAAAGGGTGGTTTTGAGGCTGAAGGCAGCAGGAAGGTCTGCAGCCCCCAGGTGTGTGGGGCTACGCAAGCCGTTCCCAAAGAGCTTTAGAACAAGGCATAGTTTTCCCTGCTGGCTCTTTGAGCGTGGGACCAGTCTCCAGACATATGGCCATTTTTGGGCCTCGCGCAGCGCCAAGTGGGAAAGGGTGGTTTTGAGGCTGAAGGCAGCAGGAAGGTCTGCAGCCCCCAGGTGTGTGGGGCTACGCAAGCGGTTCCCAAAGAGCTTTAGAACAAGGCATAGTTTTCCCTGCTGGCTCTTTTAGCGTGGGACCAACCTCCAGACATATGGCCATTTTTGTGCCTGGCGTGACGCCATGTGGGAAAGGGTGGTTTTGAGGCTGAAGGCAGCAGGAAAGCCTGCAGCCCCCAGGTCTGTGGGGCTACGCAAGCGGTTCCCAAAGAGCTTTAGTACAAGGCATAGTTTTCCCTGCTGGCTCTTTCGGCGTGGGACCAGTCTCCAGACATATGGCCATTTTTGTGCCTGGCGTGACACCAAGTGGGAAAGGGTGGTTTTGAGGCTGAAGGCAGCAGGAAAGCCTGCAGCCCCCAGGTGTGTGGGGCTACGCAAGCGGTTCCCAAAGAGCTTTAGAACAAGGCATAGTTTTCCCTGCTGGCTCTTTCGGCGTGGGACCAATCTCCAGACATATGGCCATTTTTGTGCCTGGCGTGACGCCATGTGGGAAAGGGTGGTTTTGAGGCTGAAGGCAGCAGGAAAGCCTGCAGCCCCCAGGTGTGTGGGGCTACGCAAGCGGTTCCCAAAGAGCTTTAGAACAAGGCATAGTTTTCCCTGCTGGCTCTTTGGGCGTGGGACCAATCTCCAGACATATGGCCATTTTTGTGCCTGGCGTGACGCCAAGTGGGAAAGGGTTTTTTTGAGGCTGAAGGCAGCAGGAAAGGCTGCAGCCCCCAGGTCTGTGGGGCTACGCAAGCGGTTCCCAAAGAGCTTTAGAACAAGGCATAGTTTTCCCTGCTGGCTCTTTCGGCGTGGGACCAGTCTCCAGACATATGGCCATTTTTGTGCCTGGCGTGACACCAAGTGGGAAAGGGTGGTTTTGAGGCTGAAGGCAGCAGGAAAGCCTGCAGCCCCCAGGTGTGTGGGGCTACGCAAGCCGTTCCCAAAGAGCTTTAGAACAAGGCATAGTTTTCCCTGCTGGCTCTTTGGGCGTGGGACCAATCTCCAGACATATGGCCATTTTTGGGCCTGGCGTGACGCCAATTGGGAAAGGGTGGTTTTGAGGCTGAAGGCAGCAGGAAAGCCTGCAGCCCCCAGGTGTGTGGGGCTACGCAAGCGGTTCCCAAAGAGCTTTAGAACAAGGCATAGTTTTCCCTGCTGGCTCTTTCGGCGTGGGACCAATCTCCAGACATATGGCCATTTTTGTGCCTGGCGTGACGCCAAGTGGGAAAGGGTTTTTTTGAGGCTGAAGGCAGCAGGAAAGGCTGCAGCCCCCAGGTGTGTGGGGCTACGCAAGCGGTTCCCAAAGAGCTTTAGAACAAGGCATAGTTTTCCCTGCTGGCTCTTTGGGAAAGGGACCAGTCTCCAGAAATATCCCATTTTTGTGCCTGGCGCGACGCCAAGTGGGAAAGGGTGGTTTTGAGGCTGAAGGCAGCAGGGAAGCCTGCAGCCCCCAGGTGTGTGGGGCTACGCAAGCGGTTCCCAAAGAGCTTTAGAACAAGGCATAGTTTTCCCTGCTGGCTCTTTGGGCGTGGGACCAATCTCCAGACATATGGCCATTTTTGTGCCTGGCGTGACGCCAAGTGGGAAAGGGTGGTTTTGAGGCTGAAGGCAGCAGGAAAGTCTGCATCCCGCTGGTCTGTGGGGCCACGCAAGCGGTTCCCAAAGAGCTTTAGAACAAGGCATAGTTTTCCCTGCTGGCTCTTTGGGCGTGGGACCAACCTCCAGACATATGGCCTTTTTTGTGCCTGGCGCGGGGCCACGTGGGAAATGGAGGTTTTGAGGCTGAAGGCAGCAGGAAAGCCTGCAGCCCCCAGGTGTGTGGGGCTATGCAAGCGGTTCCCAAAGAGCTTTAGAACAAGGCATAGTTTTCCCTGCTGGCTCTTTGGGTGTGGGACCAGTCTCCTGACATATGGCCATTTTTGTGCCTGGTGCGGCGCCAAGTGGGAAAGGGTGGTTTTGAGGCTGAAGGCAGCAGGAAAGCCTGCAGCCCCCAGGTGTGTGGGGCTACGCAAGCGGTTCCCAAAGAGCTTTAGAACAAGGCATAGTTTTCCCTGCTGGCTCTTGGGCGTGGGACCAGTCTCCAGACATATGGCCATTTTTGGGCCTGGCGTGGCGCCATGTGGGAAAGGGTGGTTTTGAGGCTGAAGGCAGCAGGAAAGCCTGCAGCCCCCAGGTGTGTGGGGCTACGCAAGCGGTTCCCAAAGAGCTTTAGAACAAGGCATAGTTTTCCCTGCTGGCTCTTTGGGCGTGGGACCAGTCTCCAGCCATATGGCCATTTTTGTGCCTGGCGCGGCGCCAAGTGGGAAAGGGTGGTTTTGAGGCTGAAGGCAGCAGGAAAGCCTGCAGCCCCCAGGTGTGTGGGGCTACGCAAGCGGTTCCCAAAGAGCTTTAGAACAAGGCATAGTTTTCCCTGCTGGCTCTTTCGGCGTGGGACCAATCTCCAGACATATGGCCATTTTTGTGCCTGGCGTGACGCCAAGTGGGAAAGGGTTTTTTTGAGGCTGAAGGCAGCAGGAAAGTCTGCAGCCCGCAGGTCTGTGGGGCCACGCAAGCGGTTCCCAAAGAGCTTTAGAACAAGGCATAGTTTTCCCTGCTGGCTCTTTGGGAAAGGGACCAGTCTCCAGAAATATAGCCATTTTTGTGCCTGGTGTGACACCAAGTGGGAAAGGGTGGTTTTGAGGCTGAAGGCAGCAGGAAAGCCTGCAGCCCCCAGGTGTGTGGGGCCACGCAAGCCGTTCCCAAAGAGCTTTAGAACAAGGCATAGTTTTCCCTGCTGGCTCTTTGGGCGTGGGACCAATCTCCAGACATATGGCCGTTTCTGGGCCTGGCGCGGCGCCAAGTGGGAAAGGGTGGTTTTGAGGCTTAAGGCAGCAGGAAAGTCTGCAGCCCGCAGGTCTGTGGGGCCACGCAAACGGTTCCCAAAGAGCTTTAGAACAAGGCATAGTTTTCCCTGCTGGCTCTTTCGGCGTGGGACCAACCTCCAGACTTATGGCCGTTTTTGTGCCTGGCGCGTGGCCACGTGGGAAATGGAGGTTTTGAGGCTGAAGGCAGCAGGAAAGCCTGCAGCCCCCAGGTGTGTGGGGCTATGCAAGCGGTTCCCAAAGAGCTTTAGAACAAGGCATAGTTTTCCCTGCTGGCTCTTTGGGTGTGGACCAGTCTCCTGACATATGGCCATTTTTGTGCCTGGTGCGGCGCCAAGTGGGAAAGGGTGGTTTTGAGGCTGAAGGCAGCAGGAAAGCCTGCAGCCCCCAGGTGTGTGGGGCCACGCAAGCGGTTCCCAAAGAGCTTTAGAACAAGGCATAGTTTTCCCTGCTGGCTCTTTGGGCGTGGGACCAATCTCCAGACATATGGCCGTTTCTGGGCCTGGCGCGGCGCCAAGTGGGAAAGGGTGGTTTTGAGGCTGAAGGCAGCAGGAAGGTCTGCAGCCCCCAGGTGTGTGGGGCTACGCAAGCGGTTCCCAAAGAGCTTTAGAACAAGGCATAGTTTTCCCTGCTGGCTCTTTGGGCGTGGGACCAATCTCCAGACATATGGCCGTTTTTGTGCCTGGCGCGGGGCCACGTGGGAAATGGAGGTTTTGAGGCTGAAGGCAGCAGGAAAGCCTGCAGCCCCCAGGTCTGTGGGGCTATGCAAGCGGTTCCCAAAGAGCTTTAGAACAAGGCATAGTTTTCCCTGCTGGCTCTTGGGCGTGGGACCAGTCTCCAGACATATGGCCATTTTTGGGCCTGGCATGACGCCATGTGGGAAAGGGTGGTTTTGAGGCTGAAGGCAGCAGGAAAGCCTGCAGCCCCCAGGTGTGTGGGGCTACGCAAGCGGTTCCCAAAGAGCTTTAGAACAAGGCATAGTTTTCCCTGCTGGCTCTTTGGGCGTGGGACCAGTCTCCAGCCATATGGCCATTTTTGTGCCTGGCGCGGCGCCAAGTGGGAAAGGGTGGTTTTGAGGCTGAAGGCAGCAGGAATGTCTGCAGTCCGCAGGTCTGTGGGGCCACGCAAGCGGTTCCCAAAGAGCTTTAGAACAAGGCATAGTTTTCCCTGCTGGCTCTTTCGGCGTGGGACCAACCTCCAGACATATGGCCATTTTTGTGCCTGGCGCGGCGCCAAGTGGGAAAGGGTGGTTTTGAGGCTGAAGGCAGCAGGAAAGCCTGCAGCCCCCAGGTCTGTGGGGCCACGCAAGCGGTTCCCAAAGAGCTTTAGAACCAGGCATAATTTTCCCTGCTGGCTCTTTGGGCGTGGAACCAATCTCCAGACATATGGCCATTCTTGGGTCTGGCGCGGCGCCAAGTGGGAAAGGGTGGTTTTGAGGCTGAAGTCATCAGGAAAGCCTGCAGCCCCCAGGTGTGTGGGGCTACGCAAGCGGTTCCCAAAGAGCTTTAGAACAAGGCATAGTTTTCCCTGCTGGCTCTTGGGCGTGGGACCAGTCTCCAGACATATGGCCATTTTTGGGCCTGGCGCAGCGCCAAGTGGGAAAGGGTGGTTTTGAGGCTGAAGGCAGCAGGAAAGCCTGCAGCCCCCAGGTCTGTGGGGCTACGCAAGCGGTTCCCAAAGAGCTTTAGAACAAGGCATAGTTTTCCCTGCTGGCTCTTTGGGCGTGGGACCAATCTCCAGACATATGGCCTTTTCTGGACCTGGGTCGGCGCCAAGTGGGAAAGGGTGGTTTTGAGGCTGAAGGCAGCAGGAAAGCCTGCAGCCCCCAGGTGTGTGGGGCTACGCAAGCGGTTCCCAAAGAGCTTTAGAACAAGGCATAGTTTTCCCTGCTGGCTCTTGGGGTGGGACCAGTCTCCAGACATATGGCCATTTTTGGGCCTGGCGCGGCGCCAAGTGGGAAAGGGTGGTTTTGAGGCTGAAGGCAGCAGGAAAGCCTGCAGCCCCCAGGTGTGTGGGGCTACGCAAGCGGTTCCCAAAGAGGTTTAGAACAAGGCATAGTTTTCCCTGCTGGCTCTTTGGGCGTGGGACCAATCTCCAGACATATGGCCATTTTTGGGCCTGGCGTGACGCCATGTGGGAAAGGGTGGTTTTGAGGCTGAAGGCAGCAGGAAAGCCTGCAGCCCCCAGGTGTGTGGTGCTATGCAAGCGGTTCCCAAAGAGCTTTAGAACAAGGCATAGTTTTCCCTGCTGGCTCTATGGGCGTGGGACCAGTCTCCAGACATATGGCCATTTTTGGGCCTGGCGTGGCGCCAAGTGGGACAGGGTTGTTTTGAGGCTGAAGGCAGCAGGAGAGCCTGCAGCCCCCAGGTGTGTGGGGCTACGCAAGCGGTTCCCAAAGAGCTTTAGAACAAGGCATAGTTTTCCCTGCTGGCTCTTTGGGCGTGGGACCAAGCTCCAGACATATGGCCATTTTTGTGCCTGGTGTCACGCCATGTGGGAAAGGGTGGTTTTGAGGCTGAAGGCAGCAGGAAAGCCTGTAGCCCCCAGGTGTGTGGGGCTACGCAAGCGGTTCCCAAAGAGCTTTAGAACAAGGCATAGTTTTCCCTGCTGGCTCTTTGGGCGTGGGACCAATCTCCAGACATATGGCCGTTTTTGTGCCTGGCGTGACGCCATGTGGGAAAGGGTGGTTTTGAGGCTGAAGGCAGCAGGAAGGTCTGCAGCCCCCAGGTGTGTGGGGCTACACAAGCCGTTCCCAAAGAGCTTTAGAACAAGGCATAGTTTTCCCTGCTGGCTCTTTGAGCGTGGGACCAGTCTCCAGACATATGGCCATTTTTGGGCCTGGCGCAGCGCCAAGTGGGAAAGGGTGGTTTTGAGGCTGAAGGCAGCAGGAAAGCTTGCAGCCCCCTGGTCTGTGGGGCTACGCAAGCCGTTCCCAAAGAGCTTTAGAACAAGGCATAGTTTTCCCTGCTGGCTCTTTGGGCGTGGGACCAATCTCCAGACATATGGCCATTTTTGGGCCTGGCGTGACGCCATGTGGGAAAGGGTGGTTTTGAGGCTGAAGGCAGCAGGAAAGCCTGCAGCCCCCAGGTGTGTGGGGCTATGCAAGCGGTTCCCAAAGAGCTTTAGAACAAGGCATAGTTTTCCCTGCTGGCTCTATGGGCGTGGGACCAGTCTCCAGACATATGGCCATTTTTGGGCCTGGCGTGGCGCCAAGTGCGACAGGGTTGTTTTGAGGCTGAAGGCAGCAGGAGAGCCTGCAGCCCCCAGGTCTGTGGGGCTACGCAAGCGGTTCCCAAAGAGCTTTAGAACAAGGCATAGTTTTCCCTGCTGGCTCTTTGAGCGTGGGACCAAGCTCCAGACATATGGCCATTTTTGTGCCTGGTGTCACGCCATGTGGGAAAGGGTGGTTTTGAGGCTGAAGGCAGCAGGAAAGCCTGCAGCCCCCAGGTGTGTGGGGCTACGCAAGCGGTTCCCAAAGAGCTTTAGAACAAGGCACAGTTTTCCCTGCTGGCTCTTTGGGCGTGGGACCAATCTCCAGACATATGGCCGTTTTTGTGCCTGGCGTGACGCCATGTGGGAAAGGGTGGTTTTGAGGCTGAAGGCAGCAGGAAGGTCTGCAGCCCCCAGGTGTGTGGGGCTACGCAAGCCGTTCCCAAAGAGCTTTAGAACAAGGCATAGTTTTCCCTGCTGGCTCTTTCGGCGTGGGACCAGTCTCCAGACATATGGCCATTTTTGGGCCTCGCGCAGCGCCAAGTGGGAAAGGTTGGTTTTGAGGCTGAAGGCAGCAGGAAAGCCTGCAGCGCCCAGGTGTGTGGGGCTACGCAAGCAGTTCCCAAAGAGCTTTAGAACAAGGCATAGTTTTCCCTGCTGGCTCTTTGGGCGTGGGACCAGTCTCCAGACATATGGCCATTTTTGGGCCTGGCGTGGCGCCAAGTGGGAAAGGGTGCCTTTGAGGCTGAAGGCAGCAGGAAAGCCTGCAGCCCCCAGGTGTGTGAGGCTACGCAAGCGGTTCCCAAAGAGCTTTAGAACAAGGCATAGTTTTCCCTGCTGGCTCTTTGGGCGTGGGACCAGTCTCCAGACATATGGCCATTTTTATGCCTGGCGTGACGCCATGTGGGAAAGGGTGGTTTTGAGGCTGAAGGCAGCAGGAAAGCCTGCAGCCCCCAGGTCTGTGGGGCTACGCAAGTGGTTCCCAAAGAGCTTTAGAACAAGGCATAGTTTTCTCTGCTGGCTCTTTGAGCGTGGGACCAATCTCCAGACATATGGCCATTTTTGGGCCTGGCGCGGCGCCAAGTGGGAAAGGGTGCCTTTGAGGCTGAAGAGAGCAGGAAAGCCTGCAGCCCCCAGGTGTGTGGGGCTACGCAAGCGGTTCCCAAAGAGCTTTAGAACAAGGCATAGTTTTCCCTGCTGGCTCTTTGAGCGTGGGACCAGTCTCCAGACATATGGCCATTTTTGGGCCTGGCGCAGCGCCAAGTGGGAAAGGGTGGTTTTGAGGCTGAAGGCAGCAGGAAAGCTTGCAGCCCCCTGGTCTGTGGGGCTACGCAAGCCGTTCCCAAAGAGCTTTAGAACAAGGCATAGTTTTCCCTGCTGGCTCTTTGGGCGTCGGACCAATCTCCAGACATATGGCCATTTTTGGGCCTGGCGTGACGCCATGTGGGAAAGGGTGGTTTTGAGGCTGAAGGCAGCAGGAAAGCCTGCAGCCCTCAGGTGTGTGGGGCTATGCAAGCGGTACCCAAAGAGCTTTAGAACAAGGCATAGTTTTCCCTGCTGGCTCTATGGGCGTGGGACCAGTCTCCAGACATATGGCCATTTTTGGGCCTGGCGTGGCGCCAAGTGGGACAGGGTTGTTTTGAGGCTGAAGGCAGCAGGAGAGCCTGCAGCCCCCAGGTGTGTGGGGCTACGCAAGCGGTTCCCAAAGAGCTTTAGAACAAGGCATAGTTTTCCCTGCTGGCTCTTTGGGCGTGGGACAAATCTCCAGACATATGGCCATTTTTGTGCCTGGCGCAGCGACAAGTGGGAAAGGGTGGTTTTGAGGCTGAAGGCAGCAGGAAAGCCTGTAGCACCCAGGTGTGTGGGGCTACGCAAGCGGTTCCCAAAGAGCTTTAGAACAAGGCATAGTTTTCCCTGCTGGCTCTTTCGGCGTGGGACCAGTCTCCAGACATATGGCCATTTTTGTGCCTGGCGCAGCGCCAAGTGGGAAAGGGTGGTTTTGAGGCTGAAGGCAGCAGGAAAGCTTGCAGCCCCCTGGTCTGTGGGGCTACGCAAGCCGTTCCCAAAGAGCTTTAGAACAAGGCATAGTTTTCCCTGCTGGCTCTTTGGGCGTGGGACCAATCTCCAGACATGTGGCCGTTTTTGTGCCTGGCGTGACGCCATGTGGGAAAGGGTGGTTTTGAGGCTGAAGGCAGCAGGAAGGTCTGCAGCCCCCAGGTGTGTGGGGCTATGCAAGCCGTTCCCAAAGAGCTTTAGAACAAGGCATAGTTTTCCCTGCTGGCTCTTTGAGCGTGGGACCAGTCTCCAGACATATGGCCATTTTTGGGCCTGGCGTGGCGCCAAGTGGGAAAGGGTGCCTTTGAGGCTGAAGGCAGCAGGAAAGCCTGCAGCCCCCAGGTGTGTGAGGCTACGCAAGCGGTTCCCAAAGAGCTTTAGAACAAGGCATAGTTTTCCCTGCTGGCTCTTTGGGCGTGGGACCAGTCTCCAGACATATGGTCATTTTTATGCCTGGCGTGACGCCATGTGGGAAAGGGTGGTTTTGAGGCTGAAGGCAGCAGGAAAGCCTGCAGCCCCCAGGTCTGTGGGGCTACGCAAGTGGTTCCCAAAGAGCTTTAGAACAAGGCATAGTTTTCTCTGCTGGCTCTTTGAGCGTGGGACCAATCTCCAGACATATGGCCATTTTTGGGCCTGGCGCGGCGCCAAGTGGGAAAGGGTGCCTTTGAGGCTGAAGAGAGCAGGAAAGCCTGCAGCCACCAGGTCTGTGGGGCTACGCAAGCGGTTCCCAAAGAGCTTTAGAACAAGGCATAGTTTTCCCTGCTGGCTCTTTCGGCGTGGGACCAGTCTCCAGACATATGGCCATTTTTGGGCCTGGCGCAGCGCCAAGTGGGAAAGGGTGGTTTTGAGGCTGAAGGCAGCAGGAAATCTTGCAGCCCCCTGGTCTGTGGGGCTACGCAAGCCGTTCCCAAAGAGCTTTAGAACAAGGCATAGTTTTCCCTGCTGGCTCTTTGGGCGTCGGACCAATCTCCAGACATATGGCCATTTTTGGGCCTGGCGTGACGCCATGTGGGAAAGGGTGGTTTTGAGGCTGAAGGCAGCAGGAAAGCCTGCAGCCCTCAGGTGTGTGGGGCTATGCAAGCGGTACCCAAAGAGCTTTAGAACAAGGCATAGTTTTCCCTGCTGGCTCTTTGGGCGTGGGACCAATCTCCAGACATATGGCCATTTTTGTGCCTGGCGCAGCGCCAAGTGGGAAAGGGTGGTTTTGAGGCTGAAGGCAGCAGGAAAGCTTGCAGCCCCCTGGTCTGTGGGGCTACGCAAGCCGTTCCCAAAGAGCTTTAGAACAAGGCATAGTTTTCCCTGCTGGCTCTTTGGGCGTGGGACCAATCTCCAGACATGTGGCCGTTTTTGTGCCTGGCGTGACGCCATGTGGGAAAGGGTGGTTTTGAGGCTGAAGGCAGCAGGAAGGTCTGCAGCCCCCAGGTGTGTGTGGCTACGCAAGCCGTTCCCAAAGAGCTTTAGAACAAGGCATAGTTTTCCCTGCTGGCTCTTTGAGCGTGGGACCAGTCTCCAGACATATGGCCATTTTTGGGCCTCGCGCAGCGCCAAGTGGGAAAGGGTGGTTTTGAGGCTGAAGGCAGCAGGAAGGTCTGCAGCCCCCAGGTGTGTGGGGCTACGCAAGCGGTTCCCAAAGAGCTTTAGAACAAGGCATAGTTTTCCCTGCTGGCTCTTTTAGCGTGGGACCAACCTCCAGACATATGGCCATTTTTGTGCCTGGCGTGACGCCATGTGGGAAAGGGTGGTTTTGAGGCTGAAGGCAGCAGGAAAGCCTGCAGCCCCCAGGTCTGTGGGGCTACGCAAGCGGTTCCCAAAGAGCTTTAGTACAAGGCATAGTTTTCCCTGCTGGCTCTTTCGGCGTGGGACCAGTCTCCAGACATATGGCCATTTTTGTGCCTGGCGTGACACCAAGTGGGAAAGGGTGGTTTTGAGGCTGAAGGCAGCAGGAAAGCCTGCAGCCCCCAGGTGTGTGGGGCTACGCAAGCGGTTCCCAAAGAGCTTTAGAACAAGGCATAGTTTTCCCTGCTGGCTCTTTCGGCGTGGGACCAATCTCCAGACATGTGGCCATTTTTGTGCCTGGCGTGACGCCATGTGGGAAAGGGTGGTTTTGAGGCTGAAGGCAGCAGGAAAGCCTGCAGCCCCCAGGTGTGTGGGGCTACGCAAGCGGTTCCCAAAGAGCTTTAGAACAAGGCATAGTTTTCCCTGCTGGCTCTTTGGGCGTGGGACCAATCTCCAGACATATGGCCATTTTTGTGCCTGGCGTGACGCCAAGTGGGAAAGGGTTTTTTTGAGGCTGAAGGCAGCAGGAAAGGCTGCAGCCCCCAGGTCTGTGGGGCTACGCAAGCGGTTCCCAAAGAGCTTTAGAACAAGGCATAGTTTTCCCTGCTGGCTCTTTCGGCGTGGGACCAGTCTCCAGACATATGGCCATTTTTGTGCCTGGCGTGACACCAAGTGGGAAAGGGTGGTTTTGAGGCTGAAGGCAGCAGGAAAGCCTGCAGCCCCCAGGTGTGTGGGGCTACGCAAGCCGTTCCCAAAGAGCTTTAGAACAAGGCATAGTTTTCCCTGCTGGCTCTTTGGGCGTGGGACCAATCTCCAGACATATGGCCATTTTTGGGCCTGGCGTGACGCCAATTGGGAAAGGGTGGTTTTGAGGCTGAAGGCAGCAGGAAAGCCTGCAGCCCCCAGGTGTGTGGGGCTACGCAAGCGGTTCCCAAAGAGCTTTAGAACAAGGCATAGTTTTCCCTGCTGGCTCTTTCGGCGTGGGACCAATCTCCAGACATGTGGCCATTTTTGTGCCTGGCGTGACGCCAAGTGGGAAAGGGTTTTTTTGAGGCTGAAGGCAGCAGGAAAGGCTGCAGCCCCCAGGTGTGTGGGGCTACGCAAGCGGTTCCCAAAGAGCTTTAGAACAAGGCATAGTTTTCCCTGCTGGCTCTTTGGGAAAGGGACCAGTCTCCAGAAATATCCCATTTTTGTGCCTGGCGCGACGCCAAGTGGGAAAGGGTGGTTTTGAGGCTGAAGGCAGCAGGGAAGCCTGCAGCCCCCAGGTGTGTGGGGCTACGCAAGCGGTTCCCAAAGAGCTTTAGAACAAGGCATAGTTTTCCCTGCTGGCTCTTTGGGCGTGGGACCAATCTCCAGACATATGGCCATTTTTGTGCCTGGCGTGACGCCAAGTGGGAAAGGGTGGTTTTGAGGCTGAAGGCAGCAGGAAAGTCTGCATCCCGCTGGTCTGTGGGGCCACGCAAACGGTTCCCAAAGAGCTTTAGAACAAGGCATAGTTTTCCCTGCTGGCTCTTTGGGCGTGGGACCAACCTCCAGACATATGGCCGTTTTTGTGCCTGGCGCGGGGCCACGTGGGAAATGGAGGTTTTGAGGCTGAAGGCAGCAGGAAAGCCTGCAGCCCCCAGGTGTGTGGGGCTATGCAAGCGGTTCCCAAAGAGCTTTAGAACAAGGCATAGTTTTCCCTGCTGGCTCTTTGGGTGTGGGACCAGTCTCCTGACATATGGCCATTTTTGTGCCTGGTGCGGCGCCAAGTGGGAAAGGGTGGTTTTGAGGCTGAAGGCAGCAGGAAAGCCTGCAGCCCCCAGGTGTGTGGGGCTACGCAAGCGGTTCCCAAAGAGCTTTAGAACAAGGCATAGTTTTCCCTGCTGGCTCTTGGGCGTGGGACCAGTCTCCAGACATATGGCCATTTTTGGGCCTGGCGTGGCGCCATGTGGGAAAGGGTGGTTTTGAGGCTGAAGGCAGCAGGAAAGCCTGCAGCCCCCAGGTGTGTGGGGCTACGCAAGCGGTTCCCAAAGAGCTTTAGAACAAGGCATAGTTTTCCCTGCTGGCTCTTTGGGCGTGGGACCAGTCTCCAGCCATATGGCCATTTTTGTGCCTGGCGCGGCGCCAAGTGGGAAAGGGTGGTTTTGAGGCTGAAGGCAGCAGGAAAGCCTGCAGCCCCCAGGTGTGTGGGGCTACGCAAGCGGTTCCCAAAGAGCTTTAGAACAAGGCATAGTTTTCCCTGCTGGCTCTTTCGGCGTGGGACCAATCTCCAGACATATGGCCATTTTTGTGCCTGGCGTGACGCCAAGTGGGAAAGGGTTTTTTTGAGGCTGAAGGCAGCAGGAAAGTCTGCAGCCCGCAGGTCTGTGGGGCCACGCAAGCGGTTCCCAAAGAGCTTTAGAACAAGGCATAGTTTTCCCTGCTGGCTCTTTGGGAAAGGGACCAGTCTCCAGAAATATAGCCATTTTTGTGCCTGGTGTGACACCAAGTGGGAAAGGGTGGTTTTGAGGCTGAAGGCAGCAGGAAAGCCTGCAGCCCCCAGGTGTGTGGGGCCACGCAAGCGGTTCCCAAAGAGCTTTAGAACAAGGCATAGTTTTCCCTGCTGGCTCTTTGGGCGTGGGACCAATCTCCAGACATATGGCCGTTTCTGGGCCTGGCGCGGCGCCAAGTGGGAAAGGGTGGTTTTGAGGCTTAAGGCAGCAGGAAAGTCTGCAGCCCGCAGGTCTGTGGGGCCACGCAAACGGTTCCCAAAGAGCTTTAGAACAAGGCATAGTTTTCCCTGCTGGCTCTTTCGGCGTGGGACCAACCTCCAGACTTATGGCCGTTTTTGTGCCTGGCGCGTGGCCACGTGGGAAATGGAGGTTTTGAGGCTGAAGGCAGCAGGAAAGCCTGCAGCCCCCAGGTGTGTGGGGCTATGCAAGCGGTTCCCAAAGAGCTTTAGAACAAGGCATAGTTTTCCCTGCTGGCTCTTTGGGTGTGGACCAGTCTCCTGACATATGGCCATTTTTGTGCCTGGTGCGGCGCCAAGTGGGAAAGGGTGGTTTTGAGGCTGAAGGCAGCAGGAAAGCCTGCAGCCCCCAGGTGTGTGGGGCCACGCAAGCGGTTCCCAAAGAGCTTTAGAACAAGGCATAGTTTTCCCTGCTGGCTCTTTGGGCGTGGGACCAATCTCCAGACATATGGCCGTTTCTGGGCCTGGCGCGGCGCCAAGTGGGAAAGGGTGGTTTTGAGGCTGAAGGCATCAGGAAACCTGCAGCCCCCAGGTGTGTGGGGCTACGCAAGCGGTTCCCAAAGAGCTTTAGAACAAGGCATAGTTTTCCCTGCTGGCTCTTTGGGCGTGGGACCAATCTCCAGACATATGGCCGTTTTTGTGCCTGGCGCGGGGCCACGTGGGAAATGGAGGTTTTGAGGCTGAAGGCAGCAGGAAAGCCTGCAGCCCCCAGGTCTGTGGGGCTATGCAAGCGGTTCCCAAAGAGCTTTAGAACAAGGCATAGTTTTCCCTGCTGGCTCTTGGGCGTGGGACCAGTCTCCAGACATATGGCCATTTTTGGGCCTGGCATGACGCCATGTGGGAAAGGGTGGTTTTGAGGCTGAAGGCAGCAGGAAAGCCTGCAGCCCCCAGGTCTGTGGGGCTACGCAAGCGGTTCCCAAAGAGCTTTAGAACAAGGCATAGTTTTCCCTGCTGGCTCTTTGGGCGTGGGACCAGTCTCCAGCCATATGGCCATTTTTGTGCCTGGCGCGGCGCCAAGTGGGAAAGGGTGGTTTTGAGGCTGAAGGCAGCAGGAATGTCTGCAGTCCGCAGGTCTGTGGGGCCACGCAAGCGGTTCCCAAAGAGCTTTAGAACAAGGCATAGTTTTCCCTGCTGGCTCTTTCGGCGTGGGACCAACCTCCAGACATATGGCCATTTTTGTGCCTGGCGCGGCGCCAAGTGGGAAAGGGTGGTTTTGAGGCTGAAGGCAGCAGGAAAGCCTGCAGCCCCCAGGTCTGTGGGGCCACGCAAGCGGTTCCCAAAGAGCTTTAGAACCAGGCATAATTTTCCCTGCTGGCTCTTTGGGCGTGGAACCAATCTCCAGACATATGGCCATTCTTGGGCCTGGCGCGGCGCCAAGTGGGAAAGGGTGGTTTTGAGGCTGAAGTCATCAGGAAAGCCTGCAGCCCCCAGGTGTGTGGGGCTACGCAAGCGGTTCCCAAAGAGCTTTAGAACAAGGCATAGTTTTCCCTGCTGGCTCTTGGGCGTGGGACCAGTCTCCAGACATATGGCCATTTTTGGGCCTGGCGCAGCGCCAAGTGGGAAAGGGTGGTTTTGAGGCTGAAGGCAGCAGGAAAGCCTGCAGCCCCCAGGTCTGTGGGGCTACGCAAGCGGTTCCCAAAGAGCTTTAGAACAAGGCATAGTTTTCCCTGCTGGCTCTTTGGGCGTGGGACCAATCTCCAGACATATGGCCTTTTCTGGACCTGGGTCGGCGCCAAGTGGGAAAGGGTGGTTTTGAGGCTGAAGGCAGCAGGAAAGCCTGCAGCCCCCAGGTGTGTGGGGCTACGCAAGCGGTTCCCAAAGAGCTTTAGAACAAGGCATAGTTTTCCCTGCTGGCTCTTGGGGTGGGACCAGTCTCCAGACATATGGCCATTTTTGGGCCTGGCGCGGCGCCAAGTGGGAAAGGGTGGTTTTGAGGCTGAAGGCAGCAGGAAAGCCTGCAGCCCCCAGGTGTGTGGGGCTACGCAAGCGGTTCCCAAAGAGGTTTAGAACAAGGCATAGTTTTCCCTGCTGGCTCTTTGGGCGTGGGACCAATCTCCAGACATATGGCCTTTTCTGGACCTGGGTCGGTGCCAAGTGGGAAAGGGTGGTTTTGAGGCTGAAGGCAGCAGGAAAGCCTGCAGCCCCCAGGTGTGTGGGGCTACGCAAGCGGTTCCCAAAGAGCTTTAGAACAAGGCATAGCTTTCCCTGCTGGCTCTTTGGGCGTGGGACCAATCTCCACACATATGGCCATTTTTGTGCCTGGCATGGCGCCAAGTGGGAAAGGGTTGTTTTGAGGCTGAAGAGAGCAGGAAAGCCTGCAGCCTCCAGGTCTGTGGGGCTATGCAAGCGGTTCCCAAAGAGCTTTAGAACAAGGCATAGTTTTCCCTGCTGGCTCTTTGAGAAAGGGACCAGTCTCCAGACATATGGCCATTTTTGTGCCTGGCGCGGGGCCAAGTGGGAAAGGGTGGTTTTGAGGCTGAAGGCAGCAGGAAAGCCTGCAGCCCCCAGGTGTGTGGGGCTACGCAAGCGGTTCCCAAAGAGCTTTACAACAAGGCATAGTTTTCCCTGCTGGCTCTTGAGCGTGGGACCTGTCTCCAGACATATGGCCATTTTTGGGCCTGGCGTGACGCCATGTGGGAAAGGGTGGTGTGAGGCTGAAGGCAGCAGGAAAGCCTGCAGCCCCCAGGTCTGTGGGGCTACGCAAGCGGTTCCCAAAGAGCTTTAGTACAAGGCATAGTTTTCCCTGCTGGCTCTTTGGGCGTAGGACCAATCTCCAGACATATGGCCATTTTTATGCCTGGCGCGACGCCAAGTGGGAAAGGGTGGCTGTGAGGCTGAAGGCAGCAGGAAAGCCTGCAGCCCCCAGGTGTGTGGGGCTACGCAAGCGGTTCCCAAAGAGCTTTAGAACAAGACATAGTTTTCCCTGCTGGCTCTTTGGGCGTGGGACCAGTCTCCAGACATATGGCATTTTTAGGCCTGGCGCGGGGACAAGTGGGAAAGGGTGGTTTTGAGGCTGAAGGCAGCAGGAAATCCTGCAGCCCCCAGGTGTGTGGGGCTACGCAAGCGGTTCCCAAAGAGCTTTAGAACAAGGCATATTTTTCCCTGCTGACTCTTTGGGCGTGGGACCAATCTCCAGACTTATGGCCATTTTTGTGCCTGGCGTGACGCCATGTGGGAAAGTGTGCTTTTGAGGCTGAAGGCAGCAGGAAAGACTGCAGCCCCCAGGTGTGTGGGGCTACGCAAGCGGTTCCCAAAGAGCTTTAGAACAAGGCATAGTTTTCCCTGTTGGCTCTTTGGGCGTGGGACCAGTCTCCAGACATATGGCCATTTCTGGGCCTGGTGCGGCGACAAGTGGGAAAGGGTGGTTTTGAGGCTGAAGGCAGCAGGAAAGCCTGCAGCCCCCAGGTGTGTGGGGCTACGCAAGCGGTTCCCAAAGAGCTTTAGAACAAGGCATAGTTTTCCCTGCTGGCTCTTTGGGCGTGGGACCAACCTCCAGACATATGGCCATTTTTGGGCCTGGCGCAGCGCCAAGTGGGAAAGGGTGGTTTTGAGGCTGAAGGCAGCAGGAAAGCTTGCAGCCCCCTGGTCTGTGGGGCTACGCAAGCCGTTCCCAAAGAGCTTTAGAAGAAGGCATAGATTTCCCTGCTGGCTCTTTGGGCGTGGGACCAATCTCCAGACATATGGCCATTTTTGGGCCTGGCGTGACGCCATGTGGGAAAGGGTGGTTTTGAGGCTGAAGGCAGCAGGAAAGCCTGCAGCCCCCAGGTGTGTGGGGCTATGCAAGCGGTTCCCAAAGAGCTTTAGAACAAGGCATAGTTTTCCCTGCTGGCTCTATGGGCGTGGGACCAGTCTCCAGACATATGGCCATTTTTGGGCCTGGCGTGGCGCCAAGTGGGACAGGGTTGTTTTGAGGCTGAAGGCAGCAGGAGAGCCTGCAGCCCCAAGGTCTGAGGGGCTACGCAAGCGGTTCCCAAAGAGCTTTAGAACAAGGCATAGTTTTCCCTGCTGGCTCTTTGGGCGTGGGACCAACCTCCAGACATATGGCCATTTTTGTGCCTGGTGTCACGCCATGTGGGAAAGGGTGGTTTTGAGGCTGAAGGCAGCAGGAAAGCCTGTAGCCCCCAGGTGTGTGGGGCTACGCAAGCGGTTCCCAAAGAGCTTTAGAACAAGGCATAGTTTTCCCTGCTGGCTCTTTGGGCGTGGGACCAATCTCCAGACATATGGCCGTTTTTGTGCCTGGCGTGACGCCATGTGGGAAAGGGTCGTTTTGAGGCTGAAGTCAGCAGGAAGGTCTGCAGCCCCCAGGTGTGTGGGGCTACGCAAGCCGTTCCCAAAGAGCTTTAGAACAAGGCATAGTTTTCCCTGCTGGCTCTTTGAGCGTGGGACCAACCTCCAGACATATGGTCATTTTTGGGCCTGGCGCGGCGCCAAGTGGGAAAGGGTGGTTTTGAGGCTGAAGGCAGCAGGAAAGCCTGCAGCCCCCAGGTCTGTGGGGCTACGCAAGTGGTTCCCAAAGAGCTTTAGAACAAGGCATAGTTTTCCCTGCTGGCTCTTTGAGCGTGGGACCAATCTCCAGACATATGGCCATTTTTGGGCCTGGCGCGGGGCCAAGTGGGAAAGGGTGGTTTTGAGGCTGAAGGCAGCAGGAAAGCCTGTAGCCCCCAGGTGTGTGGGGCTACGCAAGCGGTTCCCAAAGAGCTTTAGAACAAGGCATAGTTTTCCCTGTTGGCTCTTTGGGCGTGGGACCAGTCTCCAGACATATGGCCATTTCTGGGCCTGGTGCGGCGACAAGTGGGAAAGGGTGGTTTTGAGGCTGAAGGCAGCAGGAAAGCCTGCAGCCCCCAGGTGTGTGGGGCTACGCAAGCGGTTCCCAAAGAGCTTTAGAACAAGGCATAGTTTTCCCTGCTGGCTCTTTGGGCGTGGGACCAACCTCCAGACATATGGCCATTTTTGGGCCTGGCGCAGCGCCAAGTGGGAAAGGGTGGTTTTGAGGCTGAAGGCAGCAGGAAAGCTTGCAGCCCCCTGGTCTGTGGGGCTACGCAAGCCGTTCCCAAAGAGCTTTAGAAGAAGGCATAGATTTCCCTGCTGGCTCTTTGGTCGTGGGACCAATCTCCAGACATATGGCCATTTTTGGGCCTGGCGTGACGCCATGTGGGAAAGGGTGGTTTTGAGGCTGAAGGCAGCAGGAAAGCCTGCAGCCCTCAGGTGTGTGGGGCTATGCAAGCGGTTCCCAAAGAGCTTTAGAACAAGGCATAGTTTTCCCTGCTGGCTCTATGGGCGTGGGACCAGTCTCCAGACATATGGCCATTTTTGGGCCTGGCGTGGCGCCAAGTGGGACAGGGTTGTTTTGAGGCTGAAGGCAGCAGGAGAGCCTGCAGCCCCAAGGTCTGAGGGGCTACGCAAGCGGTTCCCAAAGAGCTTTAGAACAAGGCATAGTTTTCCCTGCTGGCTCTATGGGCGTGGGACCAGTCTCCAGACATATGGCCATTTTTGTGCCTGGTGTCACGCCAAGTGGGAAAGGGTGGTTTTGAGGCTGAAGGCAGCAGGAAAGCCTGTAGCCCCCAGGTGTGTGGGGCTACGCAAGCGGTTCCCAAAGAGCTTTAGAACAAGGCATAGTTTTCCCTGCTGGCTCTTTGGGCGTGGGACCAATCTCCAGACATATGGCCGTTTTTGTGCCTGGCGTGACGCCATGTGGGAAAGGGTGGTTTTGAGGCTGAAGGCAGCAGGAAGGTCTGCAGCCCCCAGGTGTGTGGGGCTACACAAGCCGTTCCCAAAGAGCTTTAGAACAAGGCATAGTTTTCCCTGCTGGCTCTTTGGGCGTGGGACCAGTCTCCAGACATATGGCCATTTTTGGGCCTGGCGCAGCGCCAAGTGGGAAAGGGTGGTTTTGAGGCTGAAGGCAGCAGGAAAGCTTGCAGCCCCCTGGTCTGTGGGGCTACGCAAGCCGTTCCCAAAGAGCTTTAGAACAAGGCATAGATTTCCCTGCTGGCTCTTTGGGCGTCGGACCAATCTCCAGACATATGGCCATTTTTGGGCCTGGCGTGACGCCATGTGGGAAAGGGTGGTTTTGAGGCTGAAGGCAGCAGGAAAGCCTGCAGCCCTCAGGTGTGTGGGGCTATGCAAGCGGTTCCCAAAGAGCTTTAGAACAAGGCATAGTTTTCCCTGCTGGCTCTATGGGCGTGGGACCAGTCTCCAGACATATGGCCATTTTTGGGCCTGGCGTGGCGCCAAGTGGGACAGGGTTGTTTTGAGGCTGAAGGCAGCAGGAGAGCCTGCAGCCCCAAGGTCTGAGGGGCTACGCAAGCGGTTCCCAAAGAGCTTTAGAACAAGGCATAGTTTTCCCTGCTGGCTCTATGGGCGTGGGACCAGTCTCCAGACATATGGCCATTTTTGTGCCTGGTGTCACGCCAAGTGGGAAAGGGTGGTTTTGAGGCTGAAGGCAGCAGGAAAGCCTGTAGCCCCCAGGTGTGTGGGGCTACGCAAGCGGTTCCCAAAGAGCTTTAGAACAAGGCATAGTTTTCCCTGCTGGCTCTTTGGGCGTGGGACCAATCTCCAGACATATGGCCGTTTTTGTGCCTGGCGTGACGCCATGTGGGAAAGGGTGGTTTTGAGGCTGAAGGCAGCAGGAAGGTCTGCAGCCCCCAGGTGTGTGGGGCTACACAAGCCGTTCCCAAAGAGCTTTAGAACAAGGCATAGTTTTCCCTGCTGGCTCTTTGGGCGTGGGACCAGTCTCCAGACATATGGCCATTTTTGGGCCTGGCGCAGCGCCAAGTGGGAAAGGGTGGTTTTGAGGCTGAAGGCAGCAGGAAAGCTTGCAGCCCCCTGGTCTGTGGGGCTACGCAAGCCGTTCCCAAAGAGCTTTAGAACAAGGCATAGTTTTCCCTGCTGGCTCTTTGGGCGTGGGACCAATCTCCAGACATATGGCCATTTGTGGGCCTGGCGTGACGCCATGTGGGAAAGGGTGGTTTTCAGGCTGAAGGCAGCAGGAAAGCCTGCAGCCCCCAGGTGAGTGGGGCTATGCAAGCGGTTCCCAAAGAGCTTTAGAACAAGGCATAGTTTTCCCTGCTGGCTCTATGGGCGTGGGACCAGTCTCCAGACATATGGCCATTTTTGGGCCTGTCGTGGCGCCAAGTGGGACAGGGTTGTTTTGAGGCTGAAGGCAGCAGGAGAGCCTGCAGCCCCCAGGTCTGTGGGGCTACGCAAGCGGTTCCCAAAGAGCTTTAGAACAAGGCATAGTTTTCCCTGCTGGCTCTTTGGGCGTGGGACCAACCTCCAGACATATGGCCATTTTTGTGCCTGGTGTCACGCCATGTGGGAAAGGGTGGTTTTGAGGCTGAAGGCAGCAGGAAAGCCTGTAGCCCCCAGGTGTGTGGGGCTACGCAAGCGGTTCCCAAAGAGCTTTAGAACAAGGCATAGTTTTCCCTGCTGGCTCTTTGGGCGTGGGACTAATCTCCAGACATATGGCCGTTTTTGTGCCTGGCGTGACGCCATGTGGGAAAGGGTCGTTTTGAGGCTGAAGTCAGCAGGAAGGTCTGCAGCCCCCAGGTGTGTGGGGCTACGCAAGCCGTTCCCAAAGAGCTTTAGAACAAGGCATAGTTTTCCCTGCTGGCTCTTTGAGCGTGGGACCAGTCTCCAGACATATGGCCATTTTTGGGCCTCGCGCAGCGCCAAGTGGGAAAGGGTGGTTTTGAGGCTGAAGGCAGCAGGAAAGCCTGCAGCGCCCAGGTGTGTGGGGCTACGCAAGCAGTTCCCAAAGAGCTTTAGAACAAGGCATAGTTTTCCCTGCTGGCTCTTTGGGCGTGGGACCAGTCTCCAGACATATGGCCATTTTTGGGCCTGGCGTGGCGCCAAGTGGGAAAGGGTGCCTTTGAGGCTGAAGAGAGCAGGAAAGCCTGCAGCCCCCAGGTGTGTGAGGCTACGCAAGCGGTTCCCAAAGAGCTTTAGAACAAGGCATAGTTTTCCCTGCTGGCTCTTTGGGCGTGGGACCAGTCTCCAGACATATGGCCATTTTTATGCCTGGCGTGACGCCATGTGGGAAAGGGTGGTTTTGAGGCTGAAGGCAGCAGGAAAGCCTGCAGCCCCCAGGTCTGTGGGGCTACGCAAGTGGTTCCCAAAGAGCTTTAGAACAAGGCATAGTTTTCCCTGCTGGCTCTTTGAGCGTGGGACCAATCTCCAGACATATGGCCATTTTTGGGCCTGGCGCGGGGCCAAGTGGGAAAGGGTGGTTTTGAGGCTGAAGGCAGCAGGAAAGCCTGTAGCCCCCAGGTGTGTGGGGCTACGCAAGCGGTTCCCAAAGAGCTTTAGAACAAGGCATAGTTTTCCCTGCTGGCTCTTTGGGCGTGGGACCAATCTCCAGACATATGGCCATTTGTGGGCCTGGCGTGACGCCATGTGGGAAAGGGTGGTTTTCAGGCTGAAGGCAGCAGGAAAGCCTGCAGCCCCCAGGTGAGTGGGGCTATGCAAGCGGTTCCCAAAGAGCTTTAGAACAAGGCATAGTTTTCCCTGCTGGCTCTATGGGCGTGGGACCAGTCTCCAGACATATGGCCATTTTTGGGCCTGTCGTGGCGCCAAGTGGGACAGGGTTGTTTTGAGGCTGAAGGCAGCAGGAGAGCCTGCAGCCCCCAGGTCTGTGGGGCTACGCAAGCGGTTCCCAAAGAGCTTTAGAACAAGGCATAGTTTTCCCTGCTGGCTCTTTGGGCGTGGGACCAACCTCCAGACATATGGCCATTTTTGTGCCTGGTGTCACGCCATGTGGGAAAGGGTGGTTTTGAGGCTGAAGGCAGCAGGAAAGCCTGTAGCCCCCAGGTGTGTGGGGCTACGCAAGCGGTTCCCAAAGAGCTTTAGAACAAGGCATAGTTTTCCCTGCTGGCTCTTTGGGCGTGGGACCAATCTCCAGACATATGGCCGTTTTTGTGCCTGGCGTGACGCCATGTGGGAAAGGGTCGTTTTGAGGCTGAAGTCAGCAGGAAGGTCTGCAGCCCCCAGGTGTGTGGGGCTACGCAAGCCGTTCCCAAAGAGCTTTAGAACAAGGCATAGTTTTCCCTGCTGGCTCTTTGAGCGTGGGACCAACCTCCAGACATATGGTCATTTTTGGGCCTGGCGCGGCGCCAAGTGGGAAAGGGTGGTTTTGAGGCTGAAGGCAGCAGGAAAGCCTGCAGCCCCCAGGTCTGTGGGGCTACGCAAGTGGTTCCCACAGAGCTTTAGAACAAGGCATAGTTTTCCCTGCTGGCTCTTTGAGCGTGGGACCAATCTCCAGACATATGGCCATTTTTGGGCCTGGCGCGGGGCCAAGTGGGAAAGGGTGGTTTTGAGGCTGAAGGCAGCAGGAAAGCCTGTAGCCCCCAGGTGTGTGGGGCTACGCAAGCGGTTCCCAAAGAGCTTTAGAACAAGGCATAGTTTTCCCTGTTGGCTCTTTGGGCGTGGGACCAGTCTCCAGACATATGGCCATTTCTGGGCCTGGTGCGGCGACAAGTGGGAAAGGGTGGTTTTGAGGCTGAAGGCAGCAGGAAAGCCTGCAGCCCCCAGGTGTGTGGGGCTACGCAAGCGGTTCCCAAAGAGCTTTAGAACAAGGCATAGTTTTCCCTGCTGGCTCTTTGGGCGTGGGACCAATCTCCAGACATATGGCCGTTTTTGTGCCTGGCGTGACGCCATGTGGGAAAGGGTGGTTTTGAGGCTGAAGGCAGCAGGAAGGTCTGCAGCCCCCAGGTGTGTGGGGCTACACAAGCCGTTCCCAAAGAGCTTTAGAACAAGGCATAGTTTTCCCTGCTGGCTCTTTGGGCGTGGGACCAGTCTCCAGACATATGGCCATTTTTGGGCCTGGCGCAGCGCCAAGTGGGAAAGGGTGGTTTTGAGGCTGAAGGCAGCAGGAAAGCTTGCAGCCCCCTGGTCTGTGGGGCTACGCAAGCCGTTCCCAAAGAGCTTTAGAACAAGGCATAGTTTTCCCTGCTGGCTCTTTGGGCGTGGGACCAATCTCCAGACATATGGCCATTTGTGGGCCTGGCGTGACGCCATGTGGGAAAGGGTGGTTTTCAGGCTGAAGGCAGCAGGAAAGCCTGCAGCCCCCAGGTGAGTGGGGCTATGCAAGCGGTTCCCAAAGAGCTTTAGAACAAGGCATAGTTTTCCCTGCTGGCTCTATGGGCGTGGGACCAAGCTCCAGACATATGGCAATTTTTGGGCCTGGCGTGGCGCCAAGTGGGACAGGGTTGTTTTGAGGCTGAAGGCAGCAGGAGAGCCTGCAGCCCCCAGGTCTGTGGGGCTACGCAAGCGGTTCCCAAAGAGCTTTAGAACAAGGCATAGTTTTCCCTGCTGGCTCTTTGGGCGTGGGACCAACCTCCAGACATATGGCCATTTTTGTGCCTGGTGTCACGCCATGTGGGAAAGGGTGGTTTTGAGGCTGAAGGCAGCAGGAAAGCCTGTAGCCCCCAGGTGTGTGGGGCTACGCAAGCGGTTCCCAAAGAGCTTTAGAACAAGGCATAGTTTTCCCTGCTGGCTCTTTGGGCGTGGGACCAATCTCCAGACATATGGCCGTTTTTGTGCCTGGCGTGACGCCATGTGGGAAAGGGTCGTTTTGAGGCTGAAGTCAGCAGGAAGGTCTGCAGCCCCCAGGTGTGTGGGGCTACGCAAGCGGTTCCCAAAGAGCTTTAGAACAAGGCATAGTTTTCCCTGCTGGCTCTTTGAGCGTGGGACCAGTCTCCAGACATATGGCCATTTTTGGGCCTCGCGCAGCGCCAAGTGGGAAAGGGTGGTTTTGAGGCTGAAGGCAGCAGGAAAGCCTGCAGCGCCCAGGTGTGTGGGGCTACGCAAGCAGTTCCCAAAGAGCTTTAGAACAAGGCATAGTTTTCCCTGCTGGCTCTTTGGGCGTGGGACCAGTCTCCAGACATATGGCCATTTTTGGGCCTGGCGTGGCGCCAAGTGGGAAAGGGTGCCTTTGAGGCTGAAGAGAGCAGGAAAGCCTGCAGCCCCCAGGTGTGTGAGGCTACGCAAGCGGTTCCCAAAGAGCTTTAGAACAAGGCATAGTTTTCCCTGCTGGCTCTTTGGGCGTGGGACCAGTCTCCAGACATATGGCCATTTTTATGCCTGGCGTGACGCCATGTGGGAAAGGGTGGTTTTGAGGCTGAAGGCAGCAGGAAAGCCTGCAGCCCCCAGGTCTGTGGGGCTACGCAAGTGGTTCCCAAAGAGCTTTAGAACAAGGCATAGTTTTCCCTGCTGGCTCTTTGAGCGTGGGACCAATCTCCAGACATATGGCCATTTTTGGGCCTGGCGCGGGGCCAAGTGGGAAAGGGTGGTTTTGAGGCTGAAGGCAGCAGGAAAGCCTGTAGCCCCCAGGTGTGTGGGGCTACGCAAGCGGTTCCCAAAGAGCTTTAGAACAAGGCATAGTTTTCCCTGTTGGCTCTTTGGGCGTGGGACCAGTCTCCAGACATATGGCCATTTTTGGGCCTGGCGCAGCGCCAAGTGGGAAAGGGTGGTTTTGAGGCTGAAGGCAGCAGGAAAGCTTGCAGCCCCCTGGTCTGTGGGGCTACGCAAGCCGTTCCCAAAGAGCTTTAGAACAAGGCATAGTTTTCCCTGCTGGCTCTTTGGGCGTGGGACCAATCTCCAGACATATGGCCATTTTTGGGCCTGGCGTGACGCCATGTGGGAAAGGGTGGTTTTGAGGCTGAAGGCAGCAGGAAAGCCTGCAGCCCCCAGGTGTGTGGGGCTATGCAAGCGGTTCCCAAAGAGCTTTAGAACAAGGCATAGTTTTCCCTGCTGGCTCTATGGGCGTGGGACCAGTCTCCAGACATATGGCCATTTTTGGGCCTGGCGTGGCGCCAAGTGGGACAGGGTTGTTTTGAGGCTGAAGGCAGCAGGAGAGCCTGCAGCCCGCAGGTGTGTGGGGCTACGCAAGCAGTTCCCAAAGAGCTTTAGAACAAGGCATAGTTTTCCCTGCTGGCTCTTTGGGCGTGGGACCAGTCTCCAGACATATGGCCATTTTTGTGCCTGGTGTCACGCCATGTGGGAAAGGGTGGTTTTGAGGCTGAAGGCAGCAGGAAAGCCTGCAGCCCCCAGGTGTGTGGGGCTACGCAAGCGGTTCCCAAAGAGCTTTAGAACAAGGCATAGTTTTCCCTGCTGGCTCTTTGGGCGTGGGACCAATCTCCAGACATATGGCCGTTTTTGTGCCTGGCGTGACGCCATGTGGGAAAGGGTGGTTTTGAGGCTGAAGGCAGCAGGAAGGTCTGCAGCCCCCAGGTGTGTGGGGCTACGCAAGCCGTTCCCAAAGAGCTTTAGAACAAGGCATAGTTTTCCCTGCTGGCTCTTTGAGCGTGGGACCAGTCTCCAGACATATGGCCATTTTTGGGCCTCGCGCAGCGCCAAGTGGGAAAGGGTGGTTTTGAGGCTGAAGGCAGCAGGAAAGCCTGCAGCGCCCAGGTGTGTGGGGCTACGCAAGCAGTTCCCAAAGAGCTTTAGAACAAGGCATAGTTTTCCCTGCTGGCTCTTTGGGCGTGGGACCAGTCTCCAGACATATGGCCATTTCTGGGCCTGGTGCGGCGACAAGTGGGAAAGGGTGGTTTTGAGGCTGAAGGCAGCAGGAAAGCCTGCAGCCCCCAGGTCTGTGGGGCTACGCAATCGGGTCCCAAAGAGCTTTAGAACAAGGCATAGTTTTCCCTGCTGGCTCTTTCGGCGTGGGACCAGTCTCCAGACATATGGCCATTTTTGGGCCTGGCGCAGCGCCAAGTGGGAAAGGGTGGTTTTGAGGCTGAAGGCAGCAGGAAAGCTTGCAGCCCCCTGGTCTGTGGGGCTACGCAAGCCGTTCCCAAAGAGCTTTAGAACAAGGCATAGTTTTCCCTGCTGGCTCTTTGGGCGTCGGACCAATCTCCAGACATATGGCCATTTTTGGGCCTGGCGTGACGCCATGTGGGAAAGGGTGGTTTTGAGGCTGAAGGCAGCAGGAAAGCCTGCAGCCCTCAGGTGTGTGGGGCTATGCAAGCGGTACCCAAAGAGCTTTAGAACAAGGCATAGTTTTCCCTGCTGGCTCTATGGGCGTGGGACCAGTCTCCAGACATATGGCCATTTTTGGGCCTGGCGTGGCGCCAAGTGGGACAGGGTTGTTTTGAGGCTGAAGGCAGCAGGAGAGCCTGCAGCCCCCAGGTGTGTGGGGCTACGCAAGCGGTTCCCAAAGAGCTTTAGAACAAGGCATAGTTTTCCCTGCTGGCTCTTTGGGCGTGGGACCAATCTCCAGACATATGGCCATTTTTGTGCCTGGTGTCACGCCAAGTTGGAAAGAGTGCCTTTGAGGCTGAAGGCAGCAGGAAAGCCTGCAGCCCCCAGGTGTGTGGGGCTACGCAAGCGGTTCCCAAAGAGCTTTAGAACAAGGCATAGTTTTCCCTGCTGGCTCTTTGGGCGTGGGACCAATCTCCAGACATATGGCCGTTTTTGTGCCTGGCGTGACGCCATGTGGGAAAGGGTGGTTTTGAGGCTGAAGGCAGCAGGAAGGTCTGCAGCCCCCAGGTGTGTGGGGCTACGCAAGCCGTTCCCAAAGAGCTTTAGAACAAGGCATAGTTTTCCCTGCTGGCTCTTTGAGCGTGGGACCAGTCTCCAGACATATGGCCATTTTTGGGCCTCGCGCAGCGCCAAGTGGGAAAGGGTGGTTTTGAGGCTGAAGAGAGCAGGAAAGCCTGCAGCCCCCAGGTGTGTGGGGCTACGCAAGCGGTTCCCAAAGAGCTTTAGAACAAGGCATAGTTTTCCCTGCTGGCTCTTTCGGCGTGGGACCAGTCTCCAGACATGTGGCCATTTTTGGGCCTGGCGCAGCGCCAAGTGGGAAAGGGTGGTTTTGAGGCTGAAGGCAGCAGGAAAGCTTGCAGCCCCCTGGTCTGTGGGGCTACGCAAGCGGTTCCCAAAGAGCTTTAGAACAAGGCATAGTTTTCCCTGCTGGCTCTTTGGGCGTGGGACCAATCTCCAGACATATGGCCATTTTTGTGTCTGGCGCAGCGACAAGTGGGAAAGGGTGGTTTTGAGGCTGAAGGCAGCAGGAAAGCCTGTAGCCCCCAGGTGTGTGGGGCTACGCAAGCGGTTCCCAAAGAGCTTTAGAACAAGGCATAGTTTTCCCTGCTGCTCTTTGGGCGTGGGACCAGTCTCCAGACATATGGCCATTTTTGGGCCTGGTGCGGCGCCAAGTGGGAAAGGGTGGTTTTGAGGCTGAAGGCAGCAAGAAAGCGTGCAGCCCCCAGGTCTTTGAGGCCACGCAAGCGGTTCCCAAAGAGCTTTAGAACAAGGCATAGTTTTCCCTGCTGGCTCTTTCGGCGTGGGACCAATCTCCAGACATATGGCCATTTTTGTGCCTGGCGTGACACCAAGTGGGAAAGGGTGGTTTTGAGGCTGAAGGCAGCAGGAAAGCCTGCAGCCCCCAGGTGTGTGGGGCTACGCAAGCCGTTCCCAAAGAGCTTTAGAACAAGGCATAGTTTTCCCTGCTGGCTCTTTGGGCGTGGGACCAACCTCCAGACATATGGTCATTTTTGGGCCTGGCGCGGCGCCAAGTGGGAAAGGGTGGTTTTGAGGCTGAAGGCAGCAGGAAAGCCTGCAGCCCCCAGGTCTGTGGGGCTACGCAAGGGGTTCCCAAAGAGCTTTAGAACAAGGCATAGTTTTCCCTGCTGGCTCTTTGAGCGTGGGACCAGTCTCCAGACATATGGCCATTTTTGGTCCTGGCGCGGGGCCAAGTGGGAAAGGGTGGTTTTGAGGCTGAAGGCAGCAGGAAAGCCTGCAGCCCCCAGGTGTGTGGGGCTACGCAAGCGGTTCCCAAAGAGCTTTAGAACAAGGCATAGTTTTCCCTGCTGGCTCTTTGGGCGTGGGACCAACCTCCAGACATATGGCCATTTTTGTGCCTGGCGTGACGCCATGTGGGAAAGGGTGGTTTTGAGGCTGAAGGCAGCAGGAAAGCCTGCAGCCCCCAGGTGTGTGGGGCTACGCAAGAGGTTCCCAAAGAGCTTTAGAACAAGGCATAGTTTTCCCTGCTGGCTCTTTGGGCGTGGGACCAATCTCCAGACATATGGCCATTTTTGTGCCTGGCGTGACACCAAGTGGGAAAGGGTGGTTTTGAGGCTGAAGGCAGCAGGAAAGCCTGCAGCCCCCAGGTGTGTGGGGCTACGCAAGCGGTTCCCAAAGAGCTTTAGAACAAGGCATAGTTTTCCCTGCTGGCTCTTTGGGCGTGGGACCAGTCTCCAGACATATGGTCATTTTTGGGCCTGGCGCGGCGCCAAGTGGGAAAGGGTGGTTTTGAGGCTGAAGGCAGCAGGAAAGCCTGCAGCCCCCAGGTGTGTGGGGCTACGCAAGCGGTTCCCAAAGAGCTTTAGAACAAGGCATAGTTTTCCCTGCTGGCTCTTTGGGCGTGGGACCAATCTCCAGACATATGGCCGTTTCTGGGCCTGGCGCGGCGCCAAGTGGGAAAGGGTGGCTTTGAGGCTGAAGGCAGCAGGAAAGCCTGCAGCCCCCAGGTCTGTGGGGCTTCGCAAGCGATTCCCAAAGAGCTTTAGAACAAGGCACAGTTTTCCCTGCTGGCTCTTTGGGAAAGGGACCAGTCTCCAGACATATGGCCATTTTTGTGCCTGGCACGGCGCCAAGTGGGAAAGGGTGGTTTTGAGGCTGAAGGCAGCAGGAAAGCCTGCAGCCCCCAGGTGTGTGGGGCTACGCAAGCGGTTCCCAAAGAGCTTTAGAAAAAGGCATAGTTTTCCCTGCTGGCTCTTTGGGCGTGGGACCAATCTCCAGACATATGACCATTTTTGTGCCTGGCGCGACGCCAAGTGGGAAAGGGTCGTTTTGAGGCTGAAGTCAGCAGGAAGGTCTGCAGCCCCCAGGTGTGTGGGGCTACGCAAGCCGTTCCCAAAGAGCTTTAGAACAAGGCATAGTTTTCCCTGCTGGCTCTTTGAGCGTGGGACCAGTCTCCAGACATATGGCCATTTTTGGGCCTCGCGCAGCGCCAAGTGGGAAAGGGTGGTTTTGAGGCTGAAGGCAGCAGGAAAGCCTGCAGCGCCCAGGTGTGTGGGGCTACGCAAGCAGTTCCCAAAGAGCTTTAGAACAAGGCATAGTTTTCCCTGCTGGCTCTTTGGGCGTGGGACCAGTCTCCAGACATATGGCCATTTTTGGGCCTGGCGTGGCGCCAAGTGGGAAAGGGTGCCTTTGAGGCTGAAGAGAGCAGGAAAGCCTGCAGCCCCCAGGTGTGTGAGGCTACGCAAAGCGGTTCCCAAAGAGCTTTAGAACAAGGCATAGTTTTCCCTGCTGGCTCTTTGGGTGTGGACCAGTCTCCAGACATATGGCCATTTTTATGCCTGGCGTGACGCCATGTGGGAAAGGGTGGTTTTGAGGCTGAAGGCAGCAGGAAAGCCTGCAGCCCCCAGGTCTGTGGGGCTACGCAAGTGGTTCCCAAAGAGCTTTAGAACAAGGCATAGTTTTCCCTGCTGGCTCTTTGAGCGTGGGACCAATCTCCAGACATATGGCCATTTTTGGGCCTGGCGCGGGGCCAAGTGGGAAAGGGTGGTTTTGAGGCTGAAGGCAGCAGGAAAGCCTGTAGCCCCCAGGTGTGTGGGGCTACGCAAGCGGTTCCCAAAGAGCTTTAGAACAAGGCATAGTTTTCCCTGTTGGCTCTTTGGGCGTGGGACCAGTCTCCAGACATATGGCCATTTTTGGGCCTGGCGCAGCGCCAAGTGGGAAAGGGTGGTTTTGAGGCTGAAGGCAGCAGGAAAGCTTGCAGCCCCCTGGTCTGTGGGGCTACGCAAGCCGTTCCCAAAGAGCTTTAGAACAAGGCATAGTTTTCCCTGCTGGCTCTTTGGGCGTGGGACCAATCTCCAGACATATGGCCATTTTTGGGCCTGGCGTGACGCCATGTGGGAAAGGGTGGTTTTGAGGCTGAAGGCAGCAGGAAAGCCTGCAGCCCCCAGGTGTGTGGGGCTATGCAAGCGGTTCCCAAAGAGCTTTAGAACAAGGCATAGTTTTCCCTGCTGGCTCTATGGGCGTGGGACCAGTCTCCAGACATATGGCCATTTTTGGGCCTGGCGTGGCGCCAAGTGGGACAGGGTTGTTTTGAGGCTGAAGGCAGCAGGAGAGCCTGCAGCCCGCAGGTGTGTGGGGCTACGCAAGCAGTTCCCAAAGAGCTTTAGAACAAGGCATAGTTTTCCCTGCTGGCTCTTTGGGCGTGGGACCAGTCTCCAGACATATGGCCATTTTTGTGCCTGGTGTCACGCCATGTGGGAAAGGGTGGTTTTGAGGCTGAAGGCAGCAGGAAAGCCTGCAGCCCCCAGGTGTGTGGGGCTACGCAAGCGGTTCCCAAAGAGCTTTAGAACAAGGCATAGTTTTCCCTGCTGGCTCTTTGGGCGTGGGACCAATCTCCAGACATATGGCCGTTTTTGTGCCTGGCGTGACGCCATATGGGAAAGGGTGGTTTTGAGGCTGAAGGCAGCAGGAAGGTCTGCAGCCCCCAGGTGTGTGGGGCTACGCAAGCCGTTCCCAAAGAGCTTTAGAACAAGGCATAGTTTTCCCTGCTGGCTCTTTGAGCGTGGGACCAGTCTCCAGACATATGGCCATTTTTGTGCATGGCGCGGCGCCAAGTGGGAAAGGGTGGTTTTGAGGCTGAAGGCAGCAGGAAAGCCTGCAGCGCCCAGGTGTGTGGGGCTACGCAAGCAGTTCCCAAAGAGCTTTAGAACAAGGCATAGTTTTCCCTGCTGGCTCTTTGGGCGTGGGACCAGTCTCCAGACATATGGCCATTTCTGGGCCTGGTGCGGCGACAAGTGGGAAAGGGTGGTTTTGAGGCTGAAGGCAGCAGGAAAGCCTGCAGCACCCAGGTCTGTGGGGCTACGCAATCGGGTCCCAAAGAGCTTTAGAACAAGGCATAGTTTTCCCTGCTGGCTCTTTCGGCATGGGACCAGTCTCCAGACATATGGCCATTTTTGGGCCTGGCGCAGCGCCAAGTGGGAAAGGGTGGTTTTGAGGCTGAAGGCAGCAGGAAAGCTTGCAGCCCCCTGGTCTGTGGGGCTACGCAAGCCGTTCCCAAAGAGCTTTAGAACAAGGCATAGTTTTCCCTGCTGGCTCTTTGGGCGTCGGACCAATCTCCAGACATATGGCCATTTTTGGGCCTGGCGTGACGCCATGTGGGAAAGGGTGGTTTTGAGGCTGAAGGCAGCAGGAAAGCCTGCAGCCCTCAGGTGTGTGGGGCTATGCAAGCGGTACCCAAAGAGCTTTAGAACAAGGCATAGTTTTCCCTGCTGGCTCTATGGGCGTGGGACCAGTCTCCAGACATATGGCCATTTTTGGGCCTGGCGTGGCGCCAAGTGGGACAGGGTTGTTTTGAGGCTGAAGGCAGCAGGAGAGCCTGCAGCCCCCAGGTGTGTGGGGCTACGCAAGCGGTTCCCAAAGAGCTTTAGAACAAGGCATAGTTTTCCCTGCTGGCTCTTTGGGCGTGGGACCAATCTCCAGACATATGGCCATTTTTGTGCCTGGTGTCACGCCAAGTTGGAAAGAGTGCCTTTGAGGCTGAAGGCAGCAGGAAAGCCTGCAGCCCCCAGGTGTGTGGGGCTACGCAAGCGGTTCCCAAAGAGCTTTAGAACAAGGCATAGTTTTCCCTGCTGGCTCTTTGGGCGTGGGACCAATCTCCAGACATATGGCCGTTTTTGTGCCTGGCGTGACGCCATGTGGGAAAGGGTGGTTTTGAGGCTGAAGGCAGCAGGAAGGTCTGCAGCCCCCAGGTGTGTGGGGCTACGCAAGCCGTTTCCAAAGAGCTTTAGAACAAGGCATAGTTTTCCCTGCTGGCTCTTTGAGCGTGGGACCAGTCTCCAGACATATGGCCATTTTTGGGCCTCGCGCAGCGCCAAGTGGGAAAGGGTGGTTTTGAGGCTGAAGAGAGCAGGAAAGCCTGCAGCCCCCAGGTGTGTGGGGCTACGCAAGCGGTTCCCAAAGAGCTTTAGAACAAGGCATAGTTTTCCCTGCTGGCTCTTTCGGCGTGGGACCAGTCTCCAGACATGTGGCCATTTTTGGGCCTGGCGCAGCGCCAAGTGGGAAAGGGTGGTTTTGAGGCTGAAGGCAGCAGGAAAGCTTGCAGCCCCCTGGTCTGTGGGGCTACGCAAGCGGTTCCCAAAGAGCTTTAGAACAAGGCATAGTTTTCCCTGCTGGCTCTTTGGGCGTGGGACCAATCTCCAGACATATGGCCATTTTTGTGCCTGGCGCAGCGACAAGTGGGAAAGGGTGGTTTTGAGGCTGAAGGCAGCAGGAAAGCCTGTAGCCCCCAGGTGTGTGGGGCTACGCAAGCGGTTCCCAAAGAGCTTTAGAACAAGGCATAGTTTTCCCTGCTGCTCTTTGGGCGTGGGACCAGTCTCCAGACATATGGCCATTTTTGGGCCTGGTGCGGCGCCAAGTGGGAAAGGGTGGTTTTGAGGCTGAAGGCAGCAAGAAAGCCTGCAGCCCCCAGGTCTTTGAGGCCACGCAAGCGGTTCCCAAAGAGCTTTAGAACAAGGCATAGTTTTCCCTGCTGGCTCTTTGGGCGTGGGACCAACCTCCAGACATATGGCCATTTTTGTGCCTGGCGTGACGCCATGTGGGAAAGGGTGGTTTTGAGACTGAAGGCAGCAGGAAAGCCTGCAGCCCCCAGGTGTGTCGGGCTACGCAAGCGGTTCCCAAAGAGCTTTAGTACAAGGCATAGTTTTCCCTGCTGGCTCTTTCGGCGTGGGACCAATCTCCAGACATATGGCCATTTTTGTGCCTGGCGTGACACCAAGTGGGAAAGGGTGGTTTTGAGGCTGAAGGCAGCAGGAAAGCCTGCAGCCCCCAGGTGTGTGGGGCTACGCAAGCGGTTCCCAAAGAGCTTTAGAACAAGGCATAGTTTTCCCTGCTGGCTCTTTGGGCGTGGGACCAACCTCCAGACATATGGTCATTTTTGGGCCTGGCGCGGCGCCAAGTGGGAAAGGGTGGTTTTGAGGCTGAAGGCAGCAGGAAAGCCTGCAGCCCCCAGGTCTGTGGGGCTACGCAAGGGGTTCCCAAAGAGCTTTAGAACAAGGCATAGTTTTCCCTGCTGGCTCTTTGAGCGTGGGACCAGTCTCCAGACATATGGCCATTTTTGGTCCTGGCGCGGGGCCAAGTGGGAAAGGGTGGTTTTGAGGCTGAAGGCAGCAGGAAAGCCTGCAGCCCCCAGGTGTGTGGGGCTACGCAAGCGGTTCCCAAAGAGCTTTAGAACAAGGCATAGTTTTCCCTGCTGGCTCTTTGGGCGTGGGACCAACCTCCAGACATATGGCCATTTTTGTGCCTGGCGTGACGCCATGTGGGAAAGGGTGGTTTTGAGGCTGAAGGCAGCAGGAAAGCCTGCAGCCCCCAGGTGTGTGGGGCTACGCAAGAGGTTCCCAAAGAGCTTTAGAACAAGGCATAGTTTTCCCTGCTGGCTCTTTGGGCGTGGGACCAATCTCCAGACATATGGCCATTTTTGTGCCTGGCGTGACACCAAGTGGGAAAGGGTGGTTTTGAGGCTGAAGGCAGCAGGAAAGCCTGCAGCCCCCAGGTGTGTGGGGCTACGCAAGCGGTTCCCAAAGAGCTTTAGAACAAGGCATAGTTTTCCCTGCTGGCTCTTTGGGCGTGGGACCAGTCTCCAGACATATGGTCATTTTTGGGCCTGGCGCGGCGCCAAGTGGGAAAGGGTGGTTTTGAGGCTGAAGGCAGCAGGAAAGCCTGCAGCCCCCAGGTGTGTGGGGCTACGCAAGCGGTTCCCAAAGAGCTTTAGAACAAGGCATAGTTTTCCCTGCTGGCTCTTTGGGCGTGGGACCAATCTCCAGACATATGGCCGTTTCTGGGCCTGGCGCGGCGCCAAGTGGGAAAGGGTGGCTTTGAGGCTGAAGGCAGCAGGAAAGCCTGCAGCTCCCAGGTCTGTGGGGCTTCGCAAGCGATTCCCAAAGAGCTTTAGAACAAGGCACAGTTTTCCCTGCTGGCTCTTTGGGAAAGGGACCAGTCTCCAGACATATGGCCATTTTTGTGCCTGGCACGGCGCCAAGTGGGAAAGGGTGGTTTTGAGGCTGAAGGCAGCAGGAAAGCCTGCAGCCCCCAGGTGTGTGGGGCTACGCAAGCGGTTCCCAAAGAGCTTTAGAAAAAGGCATAGTTTTCCCTGCTGGCTCTTTGGGCGTGGGACCAATCTCCAGACATATGACCATTTTTGTGCCTGGCGCGACGCCAAGTGGGAAAGGGTGGTTTTGAGGCTGAAGGCAGCAGGAAAGTCTGCAGCCCGCAGGTGTGCGGGGCCACGCAAACGGTTCCCAAAGAGCTTTAGAACAAGGCATAGTTTTCCCTGCTGGCTCTTTGGGCGTGGGACCAATCTCCAGACATATGGCCATTTTTGGGCCTGGCGTGGCACCAAGTGGGAAAGGGTGCCTCTGAGGCTGAAGAGAGCAGGAAAGCCTGCAGCCCCCAGGTGTGTGGGGCTACGCAAGCGGTTCCCAAAGAGCTTTAGAACAAGGCATAGTTTTCCCTGCTGGCTCTTTGGGCGTGGGACCAATCTCCAGACATATGAACATTTTTGTGCCTGGCGCGACGCCATGTGGGAAAGGGTGGTTTTGAGGCTGAAGGCAGCAGGAAAGTCTGCAGCCCGCAGGTGTGTGGGGCCGCGCAAGCGGTTCCCAAAGAGCTTTAGAACCAGGCATAGTTTTCCCTGCTGGCTCTTTGGGCGTGGGACCAATCTCCAGACATATGGCCATTTTTGTGCCTGGAGCGAAGCCAAGTGGGAAAGGGTGGTTTTGAGGCTGAAGGTAGCAGGAAAGCCTGCAGCCCCGAGGTGTGTGGGGCTACGCAAGCGGTTCCCAAAGAGCTTTAGAACAAGGCATAGTTTTCCGTGCTGGCTCTTTGGGCGTGGGACCAGTCTCCAGACATATGGCCGTTTTTGTGCCTGAAGCGAAGCCAAGTGGGAAAGGGTGGTTTTGAGGCTGAAGGCAGCAGGAAAGCCTGCAGCCCCCAGGTGTGTGGGGCTACGCAAGAGGTTCCCAAAGAGCTTTAGAACAAGGCATAGTTTTCCCTGCTGGCTCTTTGAGCGTGGGACCAGTCTCCAGACATATGGCCATTTTTGTGCCTGGCGCGGGGCCAAGTGGGAAAGGGTGGTTTTGAGGCTGAAGGCAGCAGGAAAGCCTGCAGCCCCCAGGTGTGTGGGGCTACGCAAGCGGTTCCCAAAGAGCTTTAGAACAAGGCATAGTTTTCCCTGCTGGCTCTTTGGGCGTGGGACCAATCTCCAGACATATGGCCGTTTCTGGGCCTGGCGCGGCGCCAAGTGGGAAAGGGTGGCTTTGAGGCTGAAGGCAGCAGGAAAGCCTGCAGCCCCCAGGTCTGTGGGGCTTCGCAAGCGATTCCCAAAGAGCTTTAGAACAAGGCATAGTTTTCCCTGCTGGCTCTTTGGGCGTGGGACCAGTCTCCAGACATATGGCCATTTTTGTGCCTGGCACGGCGCCAAGTGGGAAAGGGTGGTTTTGAGGCTGAAGGCAGCAGGAAAGCCTGCAGCCCCCAGGTGTGTGGGGCTACGCAAGCGGTTCCCAAAGAGCTTTAGAAAAAGGCATAGTTTTCCCTGCTGGCTCTTTGGGCGTGGGACCAATCTCCAGACATATGACCATTTTTGTGCCTGGCGCGACGCCAAGTGGGAAAGGGTGGTTTTGAGGCTGAAGGCAGCAGGAAAGTCTGCAGCCCGCAGGTGTGTGGGGCCACGCAAGCGGTTCCCAAAGAGCTTTAGAACAAGGCATAGTTTTCCCTGCTGGCTCTTTCGGCGTGGGACCAATCTCTAGCCATATGGCCATTTTTGTGCCTGGCGCGGCGCCAAGTGGGAAAGGGTGGTTTTGAGGCTGAAGGCAGCAGGAAAGCCTGCACCCCCCAGGTCTGTGGGGCCACGCAAGCGGTTCCCAAAGAGCTTTAGAACAAGGCATAGTTTTCCCTGCTGGCTCTTTGGGCGTGGGACCAGTCTCCAGACATATGGCCATTTTTGTGCCTGGCGTGACGCCAAGTGGGAAAGGGTGGTTTTGAGGCTGAAGGCAGCAGGAAAGCCTGCAGCCCCCAGGTGTGTGGGGCTACGCAAGCGGTTCCCAAAGAGCTTTAGAACAAGGCATAGTTTTCCCTGCTGGCTCTTTGGGCGTGGGACCAGTCTCCAGACATATGGCCATTTTTGGGCCTGGCGCGATGCCAAGTCGGAAAGGGTGGTTTTGAGGCTGAAGGCAGTAGGAAAGCCTGCAGCCCCCAGGTGTGTGGGGCTACGCAAGCGGTTCCCAAAGAGCTTTAGAACAAGGCATAGTTTTCCCTGCTGGCTCTTTGGGCGTGGGACCAGTCTCCAGACATATGGCCATTTTTGGGCCTGGCGCGGCGCCAAGTGGGAAAGGGTGGTTTTGAGGCTGAAGGCAGCAGGAAAGCCTGCAGCCCCAAGGTGTGTGGGGCTACGTAAGAGGTTCCCAAAGAGCTTTAGAACAAGGCATAGTTTTCCCTGCTGGCTCTTTGGGCGTCGGACCAGTCTCCAGACATATGGCCATTTTTGGGCCTGGCGCGGCGCCAAGTGGGAAAGGGTGGTTTTGAGGCTGAAGGCAGCAGGAAAGTCTGCAGCCCCCAGGTGTGTGGGGCCACGCAAGCGGTTCCCAAAGAGCTTTAGAACAAGGCATAGTTTTCCCTGCTGGCTCTTTGGGCGTGGGACCAATCTCCAGCCATATGGCCCTTTTTGTGCCTGGCGCGGCGCCAAGTGGGAAAGGGTGGTTTTGAGGCTGAAGGCAGCAGGAAAGCCTGCACCCCCCAGGTCTGTGGGGCCACGCAAGCGGTTCCAAAAGAGCTTTAGAACAAGGCATAGTTTTCCCTGCTGGCTCTTTGGGCGTGGTACCAGTCTCCAGACATATGTCCATTTTTGGGCCTGGCGCGGCGCCAAGTGGGAAAGGGTGGTTTTGAGGCTGAAGGCAGCAGGAAAGCCTGCAGCCCCCAGGTGTGTGGGGCTACGCAAGCGGTTCCCAAAGAGCTTTAGAACAAGGCATAGTTTTCCCTGCTGGCTCTTTGGGCGTGGGACCAGTCTCCAGACATATGGCCGTTTCTGGGCCTGGCGCGGCGCCAAGTGGGAAAGGGTGGCTTTGAGGATGAAGGCAGCAGGAAAGCCTGCAGCCCCCAGGTGTGTGGGGCCACGCAAGCGGTTCCAAAAGAGCTTTAGAACAAGGCATAGTTTTCCCTGCTGGCTCTTTGGGCGTGGTACCAGTCTCCAGACATATGGCCATTTTTGGGCCTGAAGCGAAGCCAAGTGGGAAAGGGTGGTTTTGAGGCTGAAGGCAGCAGGAAAGCCTGCAGCCCCCAGGTGTGTGGGGCTACGCAAGAGGTTCCCAAAGAGCTTTAGAACAAGGCATAGTTTTCCCTGCTGGCTCTTTGGGCGTGGGACCAGTCTCCAGACATATGGCCATTTTTGTGCCTGGCGCGGGGCCAAGTGGGAAAGGGTGGTTTTGAGGCTGAAGGCAGCAGGAAAGCCTGCAGCCCCCAGGTGTGTGGGGCTACGCAAGCGGTTCCCAAAGAGCTTTAGAACAAGGCATAGTTTTCCCTGCTGGCTCTTTGGGCGTGGGACCAATCTCCAGACATATGGCCGTTTCTGGGCCTGGCGCGGCGCCAAGTGGGAAAGGGTGGCTTTGAGGCTGAAGGCAGCAGGAAAGCCTGCAGCCCCCAGGTCTGTGGGGCTTCGCAAGCGATTCCCAAAGAGCTTTAGAACAAGGCATAGTTTTCCCTGCTGGCTCTTTGGGCGTGGGACCAGTCTCCAGACATATGGCCATTTTTGTGCCTGGCACGGCGCCAAGTGGGAAAGGGTGGTTTTGAGGCTGAAGGCAGCAGGAAAGCCTGCAGCCCCCAGGTGTGTGGGGCTACGCAAGCGGTTCCCAAAGAGCTTTAGAAAAAGGCATAGTTTTCCCTGCTGGCTCTTTGGGCGTGGGACCAGTCTCCAGACATATGGCCATTTTTGGGCCTGGCGCGGCGCCAAGTGGGAAAGGGTGGTTTTGAGGCTGAAGGCAGCAGGAAAGCCTGCAGCCCCCAGGTGTGTGGGGCTACGTAAGAGGTTCCCAAAGAGCTTTAGAACAAGGCATAGTTTTCCCTGCTGGCTCTTTGGGCGTGGGACCAGTCTCCAGACAGATGGCCATTTTTGGGCCTGGCGCGGCGCCAAGTGGGAAAGGGTGGTTTTGAGGCTGAAGGCAGCAGGAAAGCCTGCAGCCCCCAGGTGTGTGGGGCTACGCAAGCGGTTCCCAAAGAGCTTTAGAAAAAGGCATAGTTTTCCCTGCTGGCTCTTTGGGCGTGGGACCAATCTCCAGACATATGGCCGTTTCTGGGCCTGGCGCGGCGCCAAGTGGGAAAGGGTGGCTTTGAGGCTGAAGGCAGCAGGAAAGCCTGCAGCCCCCAGGTCTCTGGGGCTTCGCAAGCGATTCCCAAAGAGCTTTAGAACAAGGCATAGTTTTCCCTGCTGGCTCTTTGGCAAAGGGACCAGTCTCCAGACATATGGCCATTTTTGGGCCTGGTGCGGCGCCAAGTGGGAAAGGGTGGTTTTGAGGCTGAAGGCAGCAGGAAAGCCTGCACCCCCCAGGTCTGTGGGGCCACGCAAGCGGTTCCCAAAGAGCTTTAGAACAAGGCATAGTTTTCCCTGCTGGCTCTTTGGGCGTGGGACCAGTCTCCAGACATATGGCCATTTTTGTGCCTGCCGTGACGCCAAGTGGGAAAGGGTGGTTTTGAGGCTGAAGGCAGCAGGAAAGCCTGCACCCCCCAGGTCTGTGGGGCTACGCAAGAGGTTCCCAAAGAGCTTTAGAACAAGGCATAGTTTTCCCTGCTGGCTCTTTGGGCGTGGGACCAGTATCCAGACATATGGCCATTTTTGTGCCTGGCGCGGCGCCAAGTGGGAAAGGGTGGTTTTGAGGCTGAAGGCAGCAGGAAAGCCTGCAGCCCCCAGGTGTGTGGGGCTACGCAAGCGGTTCCCAAAGAGCTTTAGAACAAGGCATAGTTTTCCCTGCTGGCTCTTTGGGCGTGGGACCAGTCTCCAGACATATGGCCATTTTTGGGCCTGGCTCGATGCCAAGTGGGAAAGGGTGGTTTTGAGGCTGAAGGCAGTAGGAAAGCCTGCAGCCCCCAGGTGTGTGGGGCTACGCAAGCGGTTCCCAAAGAGCTTTAGAACAAGGCATAGTTTTCCCTGCTGGCTCTTTGGGCGTGGGACCAGTCTCCAGCCATATGGCCATTTTTGGGCCTGGCGCGGGGCCAAGTGGGAAAGGGTGGTTTTGAGGCTGAAGGCAGCAGGAAAGCCTGCAGCCCCCAGGTGTGTGGGGCTACGCAAGCGGTTCCCAAAGAGCTTTAGAACAAGGCATAGTTTTCCCTGCTGGCTCTTTGGGCGTGGGACCAGTCTCCACACATATGACCATTTTTGTGCCTGGCGCGACGCCAAGTGGGAAAGGGTGGTTTTGAGGCTGAAGGCAGCAGGAAAGTCTGCAGCCCGCAGGTGTGTGGGGCCACGCAAGCGGTTCCCAAAGAGCTTTAGAACAAGGCATAGTTTTCCCTGCTGGCTCTTTGGGCATGGGACCAATCTCCAGCCATATGGCCCTTTTTGTGCCTGGCGCGGCGCCAAGTGGGAAAGGGTGGTTTTGAGGCTGAAGGCAGCAGGAAAGCCTGCACCCCCCAGGTCTGTGGGGCCACGCAAGCGGTTCCCAAAGAGCTTTAGAACAAGGCATAGTTT
Organism: Chroicocephalus ridibundus; assembly: GCF_963924245.1. Classification (NCBI taxonomy): domain Eukaryota; kingdom Metazoa; phylum Chordata; class Aves; order Charadriiformes; family Laridae; genus Chroicocephalus; species Chroicocephalus ridibundus. The sequence goes on along the minus strand of NW_026961382.1, from coordinate 610,258 downwards.
TCCCTGCTGGCTCTTTGGGCGTGGGACCAGTCTCCAGACATATGTCCATTTTTGGGCCTGGCGCGGCGCCAAGTGGGAAAGGGTGGTTTTGAGGCTGAAGGCAGCAGGAAAGCCTGCAGCCCCCAGCTCTGTGGGGCTACGCAAGAGGTTCCCAAAGAGCTTTAGAACAAGGCATAGTTTTCCCTGCTGGCTCTTTGGGCGTGGGACCAGTCTCCAGACATATGGCCATTTTTGGGCCTGGCGCGGCGCCAAGTGGGAAAGGGTGGTTTTGAGGCTGAAGGCAGCAGGAAAGCCTGCAGCCCCCAGGTGTGTGGGGCTACGCAAGCGGTTCCCAAAGAGCTTTAGAACAAGGCATAGTTTTCCCTGCTGGCTCTTTGGGCGTGGGACCAATCTCCAGACATATGGCCGTTTCTGGGCCTGGCGCGGCGCCAAGTGGGAAAGGGTGGCTTTGAGGCTGAAGGCAGCAGGAAAGCCTGCAGCCCCCAGGTCTCTGGGGCTTCGCAAGCGATTCCCAAAGAGCTTTAGAACAAGGCATAGTTTTCCCTGCTGGCTCTTTGGCAAAGGGACCAGTCTCCAGACATATGGCCATTTTTGGGCCTGGCACGGCGCCAAGTGGGAAAGGGTGGTTTTGAGGCTGAAGGCAGCAGGAAAGCCTGCACCCCCCAGGTCTGTGGGGCCACGCAAGCGGTTCCCAAAGAGCTTTAGAACAAGGCATAGTTTTCCCTGCTGGCTCTTTGGGCGTGGGACCAGTCTCCAGCCATATGGCCATTTTTGGGCCTGGCGCGGCGCCAAGTGGGAAAGGGTGGTTTTGAGGCTGAAGGCAGCAGGAAAGCCTGCAGCCCCCAGGTGTGTGGGGCTACGCAAGCGGTTCCCAAAGAGCTTTAGAACAAGGCATAGTTTTCCCTGCTGGCTCTTTGGGCGTGGGACCAGTCTCCAGACATATGGCCATTTTTGGGCCTGGCGCGGCGCCAAGTGGGAAAGGGTGGTTTTGAGGCTGAAGGCAGCAGGAAAGCCTGCAGCCCCCAGGTGTGTGGGGCTACGCAAGCGGTTCCCAAAGAGCTTTAGAACAAGGCATAGTTTTCCCTGCTGGCTCTTTGGGCGTGGGACCAATCTCCAGACATATGGCCGTTTCTGGGCCTGGCGCGGCGCCAAGTGGGAAAGGGTGGTTTTGAGGCTGAAGGCAGCAGGAAAGCCTGCAGCCCCCAGGTCTCTGGGGCTTCGCAAGCGATTCCCAAAGAGCTTTAGAACAAGGCATAGTTTTCCCTGCTGGCTCTTTGGGAAAGGGACCAGTCTCCAGACATATGGCCATTTTTGGGCCTGGCACGGCGCCAAGTGGGAAAGGGTGGTTTTGAGGCTGAAGGCAGCAGGAAAGCCTGCACCCCCCAGGTCTGTGGGGCCACGCAAGCGGTTCCCAAAGAGCTTTAGAACAAGGCATATTTTTCCCTGCTGGCTCTTTGGGCGTGGGACCAGTCTCCAGACATATGGCCATTTTTGGGCCTGGCGCGGCGCCAAGTGGGAAAGGGTGGTTTTGAGGCTGAAGGCAGCAGGAAAGCCTGCAGCCCCCAGGTCTCTGGGGCTACGCAAGCAGTTCCCAAAGAGCTTTAGAACAAGGCATAGTTTTCCCTGCTGGCTCTTTGGGCGTGGGACCAATCTCCAGACATATGGCCGTTTCTGGGCCTGGCGCGGCGCCAAGTGGGAAAGGGTGGCTTTGAGGCTGAAGGCAGCAGGAAAGCCTGCAGCCCCCAGGTCTCTGGGGCTTCGCAAGCGATTCCCAAAGAGCTTTAGAACAAGGCATAGTTTTCCCTGCTGGCTCTTTGGGCGTGGGAGCAGTCTCCAGACATATGGCCATTTTTGGGCCTGGCACGGCGCCAAGTGGGAAAGGGTGTTTTTGAGGCTGAAGGCAGCAGGAAAGCCTGCAGGCCCCAGGTGTGTGGGGCTACGCAAGCGGTTCCCAAAGAGCTTTAGAACAAGGCATAGTTTTCCCTGCTGGCTCTTTGGGCGTGGGACCAATCTCCAGACATATTGCCGTTTCTGGGCCTGGCGCGGCGCCAAGTGGGAAAGGGTGGTTTTGAGGCTGAAGGCAGCAGGAAAGCCTGCAGCCCCCAGGTCTCTGGGGCTTCGCAAGCGATTCCCAAAGAGCTTTAGAACAAGGCATAGTTTTCCTTGCTGGCTCTTTGGGAAAGGGACCAGTTACCAGACATATGGCCATTTTTGTGCCTGGCACGGCGCCAAGTGGGAAAGGATGCCTCTGAGGCTGAAGAGAGCAGGAAAGCCTGCAGCCCCCAGGTCTGTGGGGCTACGCAAGCGGTTCCCAAAGAGCTTTAGAACAAGGCATAGTTTTCCCTGCTGGCTCTTTGGGCGTGGGACCAATCTCCAGACATATGGCCATTTTTGGGCCTGGCGCGACGCCAAGTGGGAAAGGGTGGTTTTGAGGCTGAAGGCAGCAGGAAAGTCTGCAGCCCGCAGGTGTGTGGGGCCACGCAAGCCGTTCCCAAAGAGCTTTAGAACAAGGCATAGTTTTCCCTGCTGTCTCTTTGGGCGTGGGACCAATCTCCAGCCATATGGCCATTTTTGGGCCTGGCGCGGCGCCAAGTGGGAAAGGGTGGTTTTGAGGCTGAAGGCAGCAGGAAAGCCTGCACCCCCCTGGTCTGTGGGGCCACGCAAGCGGTTCCCAAAGAGCTTTAGAACAAGGCATAATTTTCCCTGCTGGCTCTTTGGGCGTGGGACCAGTCTCCAGACATATGGCCATTTTTGGGCCTGGCGCGGCGCCAAGTGGGAAAGGGTGTTTTTGAGGCTGAAGGCAGCAGGAAAGCCTGCAGCCCCCAGGTGTGTGGGGCTACGCAAGCGGTTCCCAAAGAGCTTTAGAACAAGGCATAGTTTTCCCTGCTGGCTCTTTGGGCGTGGGAGCAGTCTCCAGACATATGGCCATTTTTGGGCCTGGCACGGCGCCAAGTGGGAAAGGGTGTTTTTGAGGCTGAAGGCAGCAGGAAAGCCTGCAGGCCCCAGGTGTGTGGGGCTACGCAAGCGGTTCCCAAAGAGCTTTAGAACAAGGCATAGTTTTCCCTGCTGGCTCTTTGGGCGTGGGACCAATCTCCAGACATATTGCCGTTTCTGGGCCTGGCGCGGCGCCAAGTGGGAAAGGGTGGTTTTGAGGCTGAAGGCAGCAGGAAAGCCTGCAGCCCCCAGGTCTCTGGGGCTTCGCAAGCGATTCCCAAAGAGCTTTAGAACAAGGCATAGTTTTCCTTGCTGGCTCTTTGGGAAAGGGACCAGTTACCAGACATATGGCCATTTTTGTGCCTGGCACGGCGCCAAGTGGGAAAGGATGCCTCTGAGGCTGAAGAGAGCAGGAAAGCCTGCAGCCCCCAGGTCTGTGGGGCTACGCAAGCGGTTCCCAAAGAGCTTTAGAACAAGGCATAGTTTTCCCTGCTGGCTCTTTGGGCGTGGGACCAATCTCCAGACATATGGCCATTTTTGTGCCTGGCGCGACGCCAAGTGGGAAAGGGTGGTTTTGAGGCTGAAGGCAGTAGGAAAGTCTGCAGCCCGCAGGTCTGTGGGGCCACACAAGCGGTTCCCAAAGAGCTTTAGAACAAGGCATAGTTTTCCCTGCTGACTCTTTGGGCGTGGGACCAGTCTCCAGAAATATAGCCATTTTTGTGCCTGGCGCGGGGCCAAGTGGGAAAGGGTGGTTTTGAGGCTGAAGGCAGCAGGAAAGCCTGCAGCCCCCAGGTGTGTGGGGCCACGCAAGCGGTTCCCAAAGAGCTTTAGAACAAGGCATAGTTTTCCCTGCTGGCTCTTTGGGCGTGGGACCAATCTCCAGCCATATGGCCATTTTTGTGCCTGAAGCGAAGCCAAGTGGGAAAGGGTGGTTTTGAGGCTGAAGGCAGCAGGAAAGCCTGCAGCCCCCAGGTGTGTGGGGCCACGCAAGCGGTTCCCAAAGAGCTTTAGAACAAGGCATCGTTTTCCCTGCTGGCTCTTTGGGCGTGGGACCAGTCTCCAGATATATGGCCATTTTTGGGCCTGGCGTGACGCCATGTGAGAAAGGGTGGTTTTGAGGCTGAAGGCAGCAGGAAAGCCTGCAGCCCCCAGGTCTGTGGGGCTACGCAAGCGGTTCCCAAAGAGCTTTAGAACAAGGCATAGTTTTCCCTGCTGGCTCTTTGGGCGTGGAACCAGTCTCCAGACATATGGCCATTTTTGTGCCTGGCGAGGCGCCAAGTGGGAAAGGGTGGTTTTGAGGCTGAAGGCAGCAGGAGAGCTTGCAGCCCCAAGGTCTGTGGGGCTACGCAAGCGGTTCCCAAAGAGCTTTAGAACAAGGCATAGTTTTCCCTGCTGGCTCTTTGGGCGTGGGACCAGTCTCCAGCCATATGGCCATTTTTGTGCCTGGCGCGGCGCCAAGTGGGAAAGCGTGGTTTTGAGGCTGAAGGCAGCAGGAAAGCCTGCAGCCCCCAGGTCTGTGGGGCCACGCAAGCGGTTCCCAAAGAGCTTTAGAACAAGGCATAGTTTTCCCTGCTGGCTCTTTGGGCGTGGGACCAATCTCCAGACATATGGCCATTTTTGTGCCTGGCACGACGCCAAGTGGGAAAGGGTGGTTTTGAGGCTGAAGGCAGCAGGAAAGTCTGCAGCCCGCAGGTGTGTGGGGCCACGCAAGCGGTTCCCAAAGAGCTTTAGAACAAGGCATAGTTTTCCCTGCTGGCTCTTTCGGCGTGGGACCAGTCTCCAGAAATATAGCCATTTTTGTGCCTGGCGCGACGCCAAGTGGGAAAGGGTGGTTTTGAGGCTGAAGGCAGCAGGAAAGCCTGCAGCCCGCAGGTGTGTGGGGCCACGCAAGCGGTTCCCAAAGAGCTTTAGAACAAGGCATAGTTTTCCCTGCTGGCTCTTTGGGCGTGGGACCAATCACTAGCCATATGGCCATTTTTGTGCCTGGCGCGGCGCCAAGTGGGAAAGGGTGGTTTTGAGGCTGAAGGCAGCAGGAAAGCCTGCAGCCCCCAGGTGTGTGGGGCTACGCAAGCGGTTCCCAAAGAGCTTTAGAACAAGGCATAGTTTTCCCTGCTAGCTCTTTGGGCGTGGAACCAATCTTCAGATATATGGCCATTTTTGTGCCTGGCGCGGCGCCAAGTGGGAAAGGGTGGTTTTGAGGCTGAAGGCAGCAGGAAAGCCTGCAGCCCCCAGGTGTGTGGGGCTACGCAAGCGGTTCCCAAAGAGCTTTAGAACAAGGCATAGTTTTCCCTGCTGGCTCTTTGGGCGTGGGACCAGTCTCCAGACATATGGCCATTTTTGTGCCTGGAGCGGGGCAAAGTGGGAAAGGGTGGTTTTGAGGCTGAAGGCAGCAGGAAAGCCTGCAGCCCCCAGGTCTGTGGGGCTACGCAAGCGGTTCCCAAAGAGCTTTAGAACAAGGCATAGTTTTCCCTGCTGACTCTTTGAGCGTGGGACCAATCTCCAGACATATGGCCGTTTCTGGGCCTGGCGCGGGGCCAAGTGTGAAAGTGTGGTTTTGGGGCTGAAGGCAGCAGGAAAGCCTGCAGCCCCCAGGTGTGTGGGGCTACGGAAGCGGTTCCCAAAGAGCTTTAGAACAAGGCATAGTTTTCCCTGCTGGCTCCTTGGGCGTGGGACCAGTCTCCAGACATATGGCCATTTTTGGGCCTGGAGCGAAGCCAAGTGGGAAAGGGTGGTTTTGAGGCTGAAGGCAGCAGGAAAGCCTGCAGCCCCCAGGTCTGTGGGGCTACGCAAGCGGTTCCCAAAGAGCTTTAGAACAAGGCATATTTTTCCCTGCTGGCTCTTTGGGCGTGGGACCAGTCTCCAGACATATGGCCATTTTTGTGCCTGGCGCGGCGCCAAGTGGGAAAGGGTTGTTTTGAGGCTGAAGGCAGCAGGAGAGCTTGCAGCCCCAAGGTCTGTGGGGCTACGCAAGCGGTTCCCAAAGAGCTTTAGAACAAGGCATAGTTTTCCCTGCTGGCTCTTTGGGCGTGGGACCAGTCTCCAGCCATATGGCCATTTTTGTGCCTGGCGCGGCGCCAAGTGGGAAAGGGTGGTTTTGAGGCTGAAGGCAGCAGGAAAGCCTGCACCCCCCTGGTCTGTGGGGCCACGCAAGCGGTTCCCAAAGAGCTTTAGAACAAGGCATAATTTTCCCTGCTGGCTCTTTGCGCGTGGGACCAGTCTCCAGACATATGGCCATTTTTGGGCCTGGCGCGGCGCCAAGTGGGAAAGGGTGTTTTTGAGGCTGAAGGCAGCAGGAAAGCCTGCAGCCCCCAGGTGTGTGGGGCTACGCAAGCGGTTCCCAAAGAGCTTTAGAACAAGGCATAGTTTTCCCTGCTGGCTCTTTGGGCGTGGGAGCAGTCTCCAGACATATGGCCATTTTTGGGCCTGGCACGGCGCCAAGTGGGAAAGGGTGTTTTTGAGGCTGAAGGCAGCAGGAAAGCCTGCAGGCCCCAAGTGTGTGGGGCTACGCAAGCGGTTCCCAAAGAGCTTTAGAACAAGGCATATTTTTCCCTGCTGGCTCTTTGGGCGTGGGACCAATCTCCAGACATATTGCCGTTTCTGGGCCTGGCGCGGCGCCAAGTGGGAAAGGGTGGTTTTGAGGCTGAAGGCAGCAGGAAAGCCTGCAGCCCCCAGGTCTCTGGGGCTTCGCAAGCGATTCCCAAAGAGCTTTAGAACAAGGCATAGTTTTCCTTGCTGGCTCTTTGGGAAAGGGACCAGTTACCAGACATATGGCCATTTTTGTGCCTGGCACGGCGCCAAGTGGGAAAGGATGCCTCTGAGGCTGAAGAGAGCAGGAAAGCCTGCAGCCCCCAGGTCTGTGGGGCTACGCAAGCGGTTCCCAAAGAGCTTTAGAACAAGGCATAGTTTTCCCTGCTGGCTCTTTGGGCGTGGGACCAATCTCCAGACATATGGCCATTTTTGTGCCTGGCGCGACGCCAAGTGGGAAAGGGTGGTTTTGAGGCTGAAGGCAGTAGGAAAGTCTGCAGCCCGCAGGTCTGTGGGGCCACACAAGCGGTTCCCAAAGAGCTTTAGAACAAGGCATAGTTTTCCCTGCTGGCTCTTTGGGCGTGGGACCAGTCTCCAGAAATATAGCCATTTTTGTGCCTGGCGCGGGGCCAAGTGGGAAAGGGTGGTTTTGAGGCTGAAGGCAGCAGGAAAGCCTGCAGCCCCCTGGTCTGTGGGGCCACGCAAGCGGTTCCCAAAGAGCTTTAGAACAAGGCATAGTTTTCCCTGCTGGCTCTTTGGGCGTGGGACCAATCTCCAGCCATATGGCCATTTTTGTGCCTGAAGCGAAGCCAAGTGGGAAAGGGTGGTTTTGAGGCTGAAGGCAGCAGGAAAGCCTGCAGCCCCCAGGTGTGTGGGGCCACGCAAGCGGTTCCCAAAGAGCTTTAGAACAAGGCATCGTTTTCCCTGCTGGCTCTTTGGGCGTGGGACCAGTCTCCAGATATATGGCCATTTTTGGGCCTGGCGTGACGCCATGTGAGAAAGGGTGGTTTTGAGGCTGAAGGCAGCAGGAAAGCCTGCAGCCCCCAGGTCTGTGGGGCTACGCAAGCGGTTCCCAAAGAGCTTTAGAACAAGGCATAGTTTTCCCTGCTGGCTCTTTGGGCGTGGAACCAATCTTCAGATATATGGCCATTTTTGGGCCTGGCGCGGCGCCAAGTGGGAAAGGGTGTTTTTGAGGCTGAAGGCAGCAGGAAAGCCTGCAGCCCCCAGGTCTGTGGGGCTACGCAAGCGGTTCCCAAAGAGCTTTAGAACAAGGCATAGTTTTCCCTGCTGGCTCTTTGGGCGAGGGACCAGTCTCCAGACATATGGCCGTTTCTGGGCCTGGCGCGGGGCCAAGTGGGAAAGGGTGGTTTTGAGGCTGAAGGCAGTAGGAAAGCCTGCAGCCCCCAGGTGTGTGGGGCTACGCAAGCGGTTCCCAAAGAGCTTTAGAACAAGGCATAGTTTTCCCTGCTGGCTCTTTGGGCGTGGGACCAGTCTCCAGACATATGGCCATTTTTGGGCCTGGAGCGAAGCCAAGTGGGAAAGGGTGGTTTTGAGGCTGAAGGCAGCAGGAAAGCCTGCAGCCCCCAGCTCTGTGGGGCTACGCAAGAGGTTCCCAAAGAGCTTTAGAACAAGGCATAGTTTTCCCTGCTGGCTCTTTGGGCGTGGGACCAGTCTCCAGACATATGGCCATTTTTGTGCCTGGTGAGGCGCCAAGTGGGAAAGGGTGGTTTTGAGGCTGAAGGCAGCAGGAGAGCTTGCAGCCCCAAGGTCTGTGGGGCTACGCAAGCGGTTCCCAAAGAGCTTTAGAACAAGGCATAGTTTTCCCTGCTGGCTCTTTGGGCGTGGGACCAGTCTCCAGCCATATGGCCATTTTTGTGCCTGGCGCGGCGCCAAGTGGGAAAGGGTGGTTTTGAGGCTGAAGGCAGCAGGAAAGCCTGCAGCCCCCAGGTCTGTGGGGCCACGCAAGGGGTTCCCAAAGAGCTTTAGAACAAGGCATAGTTTTCCCTGCTGGCTCTTTCGGCGTGGGACCAGTCTCCAGAAATATAGCCATTTTTGTGCCTGGCGCGACGCCAAGTGGGAAAGGGTGGTTTTGAGGCTGAAGGCAGCAGGAAAGCCTGCAGCCCGCAGGTCTGTGGGGCCACGCAAGCGGTTCCCAAAGAGCTTTAGAACAAGGCATAGTTTTCCCTGCTGGCTCTTTGGGCGTGGGACCAATCACTAGCCATATGGCCATTTTTGTGCCTGGCGCGGCGCCAAGTGGGAAAGGGTGGTTTTGAGGCTGAAGGCAGCAGGAAAGCCTGCAGCCCCCAGGTGTGTGGGGCTACGCAAGCGGTTCCCAAAGAGCTTTAGAACAAGGCATAGTTTTCCCTGCTAGCTCTTTGGGCGTGGAACAAATCTTCAGATATATGGCCATTTTTGTGCCTGGCGCGGCGCCAAGTGGGAAAGGGTGGTTTTGAGGCTGAAGGCAGCAGGAAAGCCTGCAGCCCCCAGGTGTGTGGGGCTACGCAAGCGGTTCCCAAAGAGCTTTAGAACAAGGCATAGTTTTCCCTGCTGGCTCTTTGGGCGTGGGACCAGTCTCCAGACATATGGCCATTTTTGTGCCTGGAGCGGGGCAAAGTGGGAAAGGGTGGTTTTGAGGCTGAAGGCAGCAGGAAAGCCTGCAGCCCCCAGGTGTGTGGGGCTACGCAAGCGGTTCCCAAAGAGCTTTAGAACAAGGCATAATTTTCCCTGCTGACTCTTTGAGCGTGGGACCAATCTCCAGACATATGGCCGTTTCTGGGCCTGGCGCGGGGCCAAGTGTGAAAGTGTGGTTTTGGGGCTGAAGGCAGCAGGAAAGCCTGCAGCCCCCAGGTGTGTGGGGCTACGGAAGCGGTTCCCAAAGAGCTTTAGAACAAGGCATAGTTTTCCCTGCTGGCTCCTTGGGCGTGGGACCAGTCTCCAGACATATGGCCATTTTTGGGCCTGGAGCGAAGCCAAGTGGGAAAGGGTGGTTTTGAGGCTGAAGGCAGCAGGAAAGCCTGCAGCCCCCAGGTCTGTGGGGCTACGCAAGCGGTTCCCAAAGAGCTTTAGAACAAGGCATATTTTTCCCTGCTGGCTCTTTGGGCGTGGGACCAGTCTCCAGACATATGGCCATTTTTGTGCCTGGCGCGGCGCCAAGTGGGAAAGGGTTGTTTTGAGGCTGAAGGCAGCAGGAGAGCTTGCAGCCCCAAGGTCTGTGGGGCTACGCAAGCGGTTCCCAAAGAGCTTTAGAACAAGGCATAGTTTTCCCTGCTGGCTCTTTGGGCGTGGGACCAGTCTCCAGCCATATGGCCATTTTTGTGCCTGGTGCGGCGCCAAGTGGGAAAGGGTGGTTTTGAGGCTGAAGGCAGCAGGAGAGCTTGCAGCCCCAAGGTCTGTGGGGCTACGCAAGCCGTTCCCAAAGAGCTTTAGAACAAGGCATAGTTTTCCCTGCTGGCTCTTTGGGAAAGGGACCAGTCTCCAGACATATGGCCATTTTTGGGCCTGGCACGGCGCCAAGTGGGAAAGGGTGGTTTTGAGGCTGAAGGCAGCAGGAAAGCCTGCACCCCCCAGGTCTGTGGGGCCACGCAAGCGGTTCCCAAAGAGCTTTAGAACAAGGCATAGTTTTCCCTGCTGGCTCTTTGGGAAAGGGACCAGTCTCCAGACATATGGCCATTTTTGGGCCTGGCGCGGCGCCAAGTGGGAAAGGGTGGTTTTGAGGCTGAAGGCAGCAGGAGAGCTTGCAGCCCCAAGGTCTGTGGGGCTACGCAAGCGGTTCCCAAAGAGCTTTAGAACAAGGCATAGT